>NC_090439.1:405015983-405333309 GCF_031143425.1 Pleurodeles waltl
CTTCCTTTGTTGTGCTGCACCTCTTTTGTCTCCGTGTTTTGGAAATCCTGTGAGTGCTGCCTGGCATCCTGAGGGCTTTCTAAAGTGCTGAGAGACCCCTCTTCCTCCTCAAACAGAGTTGAGACCCCCAGATCCCTCCTGGGTCCAGCCAGCGCCATTTTGATGCAAAAAGCACTTTTGTCATAACCAAGGCTTGTTGGCGACTTCCAACACGAAATCACATCTGCATTCTTCTTCACATCGTGGGTCATCCTTTGCATCATGCAGAAACCCGCTGGCATCTTCGTAGGGTGCATTTCTGCAGTCTTCGACTAACCATGGACTCTTCTTTTGCACCCTCTTCTGGGTTGGCAGGAGCTCCTGTCCTTCCTGGAACTTCTTTCGACTTCTGGACTTGGTACCCCTTCTTTTGCAGGTCTTCAGGTCCAGGAACCCAGCAGTTGTTGTTTGCAGACTTGGTTGGTTACTGCAATATCCCAATCATGAGGTGTAGTGTGTCCTAAGGAAACTTGCAGTACTTTACTACTGCTTTTCTGGTCTCTGGGTTGGGGTAATTTACTCAGCTTTATTGTATTCTTACTCCCCCAGCGATTCTGCACACACTACAATTGTCTAAAGGGGAATTTGTGATTCACATTCCACTTTCTTAGTATATGGTTTGTGTTGCCCCTAGACCTATTTTCTCCCATTGCATCCTATGGCATTTGCTATTGTTTGCACTGTTCTATGGCTATTTACTTGTCTAATTTTGGTGTCTTGTGTATATATTGTGTATAATACTTACCTCCAGAAGGAGTATTGTCTCTAAGATATTTTTGGTACTGTGTCACCTAAATAAATACCTTTATTTTTAGTAACACTGAGTATTGTCTTTACTTTTGCATAAGTACTGTGTAAATATATGTGGTATTGCATGCGCTTTGCATGTCTCTTAGTTCAGCCTAAGCTACTCTGCTAGAAACCTCTATCAACCGAAGCTGCTAGAACACTACTACATTTCACTACTACATTTCACTAATAAGGGATAACTGAACCTGGTATAAGGTGTAAGTACCCAAGGTACCCACTGCAAGCCCGACCAGCCTCCTACAATAATCAGGCCCATAGATTTTGTATTCTGCCAGCTCAGGGCATTTGATTGGAAACTGAATGTGAATATATCATGACTGTTCTCCTTGCCAGTAGATGTAATTCTGTAGTCACTGTTCAACATCATGTTTGGGACCATCCACTTCTCCGTTGGACGAGCACTAATACTGTGGGCAATTATCCTGCTTCCCTTCAGACTTAGAGGGAAATAAGTAAAAGGAATGTAAAGAATGCAGCACTCTTAGTCTGAGTAACAAATTTATTAAGGCACCACTTCCCAGGTTACAGGAAGATAATAATGTGAGCACTTAATGTGAATGCAGCAACACATGTGCAACTCTTAAAATAATCACAGCAGTGGAATGATAATAATCAGAGAAAATACAATACATCAACAATGAATATATTTATATAGTGACTACGTATATTTATGCATGCACACTGTAAAGCTAGAAAATAAGAATTAAAAATGAATCACCATTGGGCTCGAATCCAACACCATCCTCTGTCTGTCATTGTCAAGCTGTGAGACTCATGACAACTCAGAAAAAAGAGAACAACCACAATAGGATAACTCTCTGAGCAATGCATCTATCCTCAGAGATTAGTTCCTTTTCCCTCAGTGTCAAGCTTTCCCACCTTATGTACTTTAAACAAATTTAAGAGGAGCTGCCTCCCGTCGTGTAATTTGCGAAGTTCAAGCGCTGGCCATACCACGTCAGTGTTAAAAAACATGCTAGAGACTGGCCAGACCCCAAGGTGTATTTCCAAGACTGAGCTGTACTCTTCTCTACCATAAACCTTCTCAGCCTTGCACAGTCTTATCATGCTTTCAGCCCCCATAATATGTTCCCTTCCCTAGTGAGAAAGGCACAAACATGGTACCAAGCAATTCGTGGAAAAATACCTAGCCACCAACGTGACAGCATATGAAGCTAAGCTAAGCACAAAATGGAGTCAGTGGTCAAGATGGAGTCGGTGGTTAAATACAGATAGTATTACAGCAATCTAATCTGTTAATGAAATCAGAGGCACAAGCACTTCAGTAGCAACATTATGAAGGAGACTAGGCCCACTTTGTCATGTTCTGTCATGCTAAGATACAAGCTTGTGGATTATGAACAGTCTTTCTCAATTTTCACTAAAACATCTGACCTTAACTGCAAATATGTTATGCCTGTTATGCATTAGGCCCTAAATAATAGCAATGGGTGGGCAAAAGAGTCAAAACAATTATCCAAGTGGAAAGGACGGAGGCCATTTGGAAATTTGCACATAAGCTGTTGGTCAGCACAAGTGACCAGTTGATGAAAACCTATGTAAGATTGCCACAGATCTGTAGCTGTGGTTGGATCTAAACTTATTTCACTTTTAAGTATTAGATCTGCCATTGACAGACTTGATACAAATTGACTGAGGCAGATAACCCCATACTCCACTGACTCCCTGGTATGACATATTTGCATTACAGCACAACCTCATGCCACCAGCGTTCTGTAAATTATAAAGAATCTTGGGGAGTAGACACCAGGTGCCTCATTACAACATTGGGGGTTTGGGCCAGCCGTCATGCCGGAGGCGTCCTTCCTGCCCTATTACAATGTTCCCGCCAGGCTGACCGGCAGGTACATTGTAATAGAGTGTTCCCTCTGGTCCAGCGGGAACGGTGGTATGCTATTGAATGGAGCCAAGTCCCATTCCATAGCACAGAGGGGGATGATCAGAACCCTTGCAATGTGCACTGTCACATTCCAACAGTGCTGGGCATGGGTAGTGCAGGGGCTCCCCTTTGTCTCCTTGGACAGGCTTTCCGACAGCCTTTTCATGGCAGGGTCCCTGATAAAAAGTGTAGTTGTAATCAGCCAGGAGGCACTGAGTTCAGCACTCGGCGCTGAGTTCAGCGCTGCACTGGTTGATTACAATTCCGACCGCAGTCACCCAATCTGAAATCTTGTTACCAGTGGAGACAGCGGTCCCCTGGCAGTCTGACCATCAGGGTCATAATCTGGCAGTTGAACTGCAAGGATTGCAGTCGCTCCACCACCCGAGCCAGTCTGGTGGCCACTGAACCGTCAGGTTCTTGATCAGGCCCCATGTTTTTCTTGTGGTCACAGAGGATATTATTTGCTTTGCCTACAAACATTCTTCCCCACAAGATTATTCACAAAATGAAGGAGGGAGCCTATTGAATTTGGAATGACAGTCTGGGCCTGCAAGTTCTGTTTGCCATTTTATACCTCACTGCAGTAGAGAAAGTGTGTCTCTTTATACCTTGATCTCAGTTGTCCGTTTTTTAGATTCCCCTTGTTAAAATATTTGTGTCTGATGGAGCAAAAGCTGCTAAGATTGGCCTTCAACACAAGGACATTCCAAAAGCATAGATATCTCCTTTCCAAGCTCCAGAGAATAGCTATCACACTAAAATCATGTAAAACAATTGAGATCTTTACATTTCTGTGTTTCTGGTGTTCTGAGAGGGCTGTGATAAAGTTCTTTCTTAAGGCATAATACCAGGCTTCAATATTTCAGTTCATTATTTGTGGGCCTATAGTGTCTCTAAAGAAACCAAACAGTGCCTGTTACAATTAGGGTATACAAAAACAAACTGATAGATGTAATTCTTGGGGAGGATGAAATGCTATGGCCAGAGCTGGCAAATTTGGAATGGGGGAACCAGATTCATGTCTCAGTGTCAGCGCAACATACTGTGATTCTAGAGAAATCACTTAGGGTCCCATTACGAGTTTGGCGGTCGCACCACCAGACTACCATACTGGTGGACACCAAAAGACCACCATGTTGTTGGTCACATAGACTTCCATATTATGAGTCACAAAGCCAGGACCGCTAAAAGCCAGCTGAAAACCCAACACTGCCAGGACTCTTGATGAGTGGGGAAATAGGGGGTCTGACCACCAGCACCACCAGTCCATCAACTGACCACCATACCTATTACAAGTCAAAAGTCACAATGGTGGTTCAGTCATGGTATTCTTCCGATGGTTGACATAATCGTGGCAGTTTCCGGTCACTACAGTAATACACCACACGACAGTGAATTGATTAATAAACAACACAGCTAACACAGATTCCCACACCAACACACTTGCATAGCACACCATAAAACACACTCCCTTACATACCACAATCCTTTGCATTTTCCCAGCAAGACCCTGCAAGACAGCGTGACATTTTTTAAACTCCCCACTAAATTAGGTACCCCTCCAATTTACACCAACTATACAACCAACACCCTCAACATACCCCTATAAGAATTATCTGCACCTCCCTACTCCATTTACTCCCCCTCAGCTGTTCATTTTCTGGGGAGCCACATATCTATATTTAGAACCACCTTGTCACAAAAGAATAATCCCAATTTCACTGAAGATGAGTTAAGAGTTATGGTAGAGGAAATCATTAGAGTAGAGCCACATTAATTTGGAGCCGAAGCCCAGCAAACTTCTATGGCATGGAAAATGGAAATGTGGCAAAGGATCATCGAAAGTGTGAAAGTTTGAGGCACCACCCAGTGCACAAGGGACAACATCAGGAAGAGGTGGAATGACGTCAGGGGAAAGATCAATTCCATGATATCCAGGCACCAGCTAGAGCTCCAGAAGGCTGGTGGTGGTCCCCCACCTGCTCCCTTACAACTCACATCATGGGAGGAGAAGGTCTTGGCTATGCAGCATCCTGAGGGCTTGACAGCAATACCTGGGGGAGTGGAGTCGGGTTAGTCACAATAGTAAAATGTCACATCACACCTAAACATATTGGCAGGCATGCTTCCTGTTTACCTTTGGACACCTACTCTGACACCCCCATCACCAGCCCAGACTCCTCCTGCCCAAAGACCACTGTCTGCTATCTCACATGTGAACCAGACTCACCTGGTGGAACCTCCCACATCTGTGTATACTGGGCAGAGGACGGGGCCTGGCAGCACTAAAATTCCCAGATTGCTCTGTCCTACAATTCCCAAAACCAGAATGGTATATCACAATCAAAATTGCTGTATATTGCAAAACCCCAAACTAGTGTACTCACCTAGAAAGGAGCTCAACTGCACCAGGAGGCACTAGTAGTGTGACATCACTCAGCCAACAGTGTCTGTTACAATGAGCCTACTACCTCAACTCAGCCATTGAACTGTTCTCACCTATAAAGGATCACACCTGTTTGGTGTGTGTGATACATGGAGCCAAATATCTACATTACACAGGAGGATCCCTAACTGCCACTCCAAATACCTGTCCAGTGAAGACCTGCCAAAATACAATTTTCCTGGAAATTCAAACATGAATTGCACTCACCTAGGGGGATGACACATAATAAGTGCACGAGGAACAGGGAGTCACATGATTGCTAAGTAAGAAGGTTAGGTCAGATGACACAAGTGAGCCTCAGCCTGACCACTTTGACTCCTCCCAGTACTGTGCTCTCGACATCTCAGGCAACCAATCACCCCCAAACCCTTGTCCAAGGACAGTCACTAACATCTTATGCCCCCAGCCCAGGTTCTGGAGTCACAGCAAGCCAACTCTGACAATGAAGGACCTTGAACCAGTGGAAGGGGGCAGGCTTTGCCAAGGGTGCAGGCATATAGGGGAAGGGTGCATGGGAGGGATGATGTGGCCCGGCGGAAAGAAGCTGATGGTGATGTTCCTAGCCAGGACACCATTAGCCAAGTCCTTGAATCCTTCCAACAATCCCAAGGCGTGATGGGCCAGGTACTTATCGAACTCAGGGACTTCCATTGGGAACCATCTTGGCCTCCCTAACAGGGATGTTCAAGGAGATCATCAGTACCCTGATCAGGGATATTGAACAACAAGATACCCCGTCCTATGACCCAGCAACACCAGCTCCTTCATCATCTGTAACAACCACTGGAACGGAGGCCTTGTCAGGGGAAACAGTCACCTCAGACACCCCTGTCTCTGTAGCTCCTAAACCCACTGCAAGCGGAGATGTCCACTCAAGACTCCAGGAGGTGCGGATGGCAAGACACCAGCCACTGCCGGGAACTCCTTTGTGTGCCACAGATTCATTGTGTTGACCGGCCTTTTACCACTTTCCATTTGCCATGGTAGTAAGACACTGGACTTTGGGCTTCAAATGTTGTGGCATCTACTCTATTGATTACGTCCACCATGACTGATCACTTTACCTTACTTTTTTCAGGGTTTCACAATTATTCCATGTACATATGTAAATAACCACACCTATCACAAAAACACTACCTACTACCTCCTTTTAAAGGATTTTTGAAATGTTGAATGTTAAACCCATGTAATGCATATGAGGAAGACATACGATGGTAGTGGAAGGAGGGAGAGGTCTCAGGTAGTGTCATGCTGAGGTTGACTAGCAACACAATGTCACAAGGGTCTGGCCACACCAAACATGTTATTGCACTGTACTGCACATAGGCGGTTAAAAGGTCTATTCTGCCACAGCCAAGAACGTCTATCCCACATTGAGTCAGGCCAGACATCTCAAAGGGACCGTCCCCCAGACCACCATAAGGTGTGCTTTGTCAGGCCTTGTCCTGTAGAATAGGCCAACAGATTAGCAGATGTGTCACCAGCTTGAGCCTTATCACATGCCAACTCTACATACAGCAGGGTATATCCAGAAGGCAGTACATAATTTCCTGATCCTTATTCCATCCTATTAGAAAGACCACTCATCTGGTGGTATGATGCTAACCTGTGTCAGTGATGTGGCACAGGCTCTCTGGCCTGCTCTGTGGAAACACATTGACAGCCACAAAAAGTCATACAGGATCACTGTACATACAATGTGGAGGAAGAATGCATGGATTGCACTGAATGACATGGTCACACACATGAAACAATTGGCCTCTCACACCACAGCTCACAAGTGTATTGTGCACTTCAGATCTTCCCCCAACCCCTGTCCAGACTCCTTTGACACAGGACCCATACACCCCAAATCTGTGACCAACTTTACCTAGATCATCCCTGTCCACTTCACATGTCAGAACAGCTATAGCTACCTGCCAATGTTACAAATCTGGATTGCCCACATGAGGTTGGCACGATGAAGAGAAATGGGTGACAATTTGGAATATGGGGAGTTGTGGCACGAAAATGTATACATATTACCTACACTATATCACAAAGTACTGTAGTTCCACTCACATTGCTGGGAGCCTGACACAAACAAGGCAGATCATGAAGGTAGTTACATTTCCTTGTCTGACTTCGCAGCAAAGCTTGGCTGTATACTGCATAGCATGGAATGCCCTGTCTTTAGTGGGAAGTAACCCCACTCAACACATCTTGACCCCTACACTTCCCCAGACAGTCACAAAAATCACATCACCTGGCATACTTACACTCATGTGAAGTAGTGCTTGAGGAGATCTGCCTGATGTCTTTACCTTCCTCTTCATCACTGTCATCCTCACTTGGCATTTCAGGGGGGCTCACACTGTGGCACTGCTAGCTTCCCCTCATCTGGTATATATGGGAAGCTAGCAGTCAAGGCAATATTCTGTAGCATGCATCAGGCCACAATGATCTAAAAAACGTTTTCTAGTGAGTAAAGAAGGGCTCCACCTGTCTTGTCCAGACAGTGAAATCTGGCTTTCAGGAGCCCAAAAGCCCGCTCCACAACACACTGTGTTCTTCCATGGGCATTGTTGAAGCGGACTCCCCCTGGCGTAGTTGGGTTCCTCAGCGGTGTCAACAACCATAGATGGTTTGGATATGAAGAGTCCCCTGAAAGGGAATGCACCAATTGTTCAACTATGAGATCTTGTCATCATTTTCATAGCAACAGACATTGCCTGAGACAAATTACATGACATATGCTAGCGCACCTGGTCATTAGTAAGTAAACTTACAAGGGGACGCGTATAGGTCGATGAACCTTTTGGAAAGCATGGAGTATCCCAGCTATGGGGTAACCAATGACCATCAACAATCTATACACAAGTATCTAATCAACAAGCAAACATTAATCATTAGTGACTAGCATCAGCATCTTATGGATAAACATAACTCAATTATACTTTTTATCAATTTTATTTCCCTATTTGTTACAATACTAAGCCATAAGGTTAATTCAAACTTCATTCAATCAGCTCAGAATTAGTACATTACTGACCACCAATAACATATTCTAATCAGAACTTGAGAAAACATATGCTTGAACGCTTCAGCATAAGCCAACAAAGATGAATATAGCAGCATTAATAGCAGTGTTCAGCAATCAGTTTGTCAATCATTTATCACTGTCAGCGTCACCTAAAAGAACCTTACCTAACCCAGATTAGCATTAGCATGTGGGACTTCATGCAAAAACAATTTAGAACACAAATTTAGAAAACATCTAGCTAAAAGAAAAAAAACTTATTTAAACAGTGCAGTTGGTACCTAGAAACAAAAAACACAAAAAGTAAATCAGTCATATTGTCATAGCTACCTATCCACGGTATGGATCAGCAACAAAGTCAGTCCTCGTCTTCAGGTCATCAATCGATCAGCTAAGCATCTGGCTCTCAAGAGGATAAGCTCAATGACAGTATCTCGAATCGCGTCTTCCGACATCATCAGTTCACCCCTCACATCTGAAGATTTTGCCCTTTGTCATGACTTTTTATTAAGGTTACCCAGTCCATTCCCCTAATTGGTCAGTCAGTCACCGGTTATTACCCTAACCAATTATTTTACAAATCTATAAGTTCTAAGATTATGCTGTTCTCAGTTCGTTGATTGGTTCACTTTACGATGTCCTCATCATCCGGCTCATCAGGTTTCGAAAATGTTGCATCTTCTTCTTCAGTCAGTGTCCCTTTTGTTCGAGTCCTGGAAAAGTACATCTTGTCTGCTCTACACAACATGTGTTGCAATTTGATTCACTCCTCTCCTGTCTGTCGGTACATTGCAGAAAATTCTAGCTAAGCAGACTTCAACAGCAATTAGTTCACGGTCAGTTCAATACATCAGCTTCTCTACAGTGCTAGTAATTCAGCTTCTGCATGAGGCCTGGCAAAACTAGGCCACAACTTTGGCTAAGTTAGCTCTACAATATAATGCAAAACACATGTTATAGATCTTAATATGACATATTACTACAATTTTATTATGCATTAGCAATATTTCACACATTTTTTAACATCTTTAGTATAACTCGTGAATGATGGCAGCCACTCTTCGTGGGCACATTTTCAAACGTGCACATTCATTTTCTATGTTTAATTTCTACTATAATTTTCTTGTTAATCAAAACGCATAACACTCATTAATATTTCAAATTAACATTTCTGCATTAGCACATATATGGCCTACCATCCAGCCAGGCCTTCTCTGGGGACAGTCATGACCTCAGCTGTGGAATTGCACTGTTCAACATGAGGAAGGCATCATGGACTGTACCCAGATAACTGGCACCGACCTGGGAAATATAGAGGTCTGCCAAACAAACAACTTGGACATTGATGGAATGGAAATTCTTCAGTTCCAATATACTTGTTCATTGCCATGCGGTGGAACCAAGGCTACGTGTGTACCATCAATGGCTCCCACCACAGGAAGGATGTGTTCCAAACCACATAATTCAGCCTTCAAATAGGCTACATCCTCACACTGAGGAAATCAGATGTAGCTGTCCAGGTGTTTCAACATTGCTGAGAGTACATCCTTCAATACTATACTGAATATAGGCTGGGGCTTCCCAGCAGAGAGTGCCACTGTGTTCTGGAAGGACCCTGTTGCCAGGAAGTGCAATTCTGCCGTGACTTGTGTGATGGATTCTATGCTATTTGTATGACTAATGCAGGCATCAGATGTGGCTCCAACTGACAACAAAGATCCATAATCGTTTCCCTATTTAGGTGGTAGATCTGGATGATGTGTCTGTCTTCCGTGGCCTGAAGGTCAGCCAGTGGACGGTACACAGGAGGATGTCTGTTCCTTCCCTTCCCTGGGTACCTATGTTGGACATAAAATACGTATAGAAATCATTCAAGCTGTCCCTTGCAACGTACATAAATGCATGTCATTCACAAACTGTGACAAAGCATGTCAGAGGTTGAGGACATGATACACAGTACACATCACCACTGTTAATCACACAGAAGTAACATGTTTCCCCCTTGCATTCCCAAAACTGTGTGCACATCATCTACCAGGAAAGTAACTAGTTGTGCTTGAGACTTCCCACTCGGATTGTGAGTGTAAGTCACATAACATAATTTTTATGAGGGGTGTTCTACAGCGAGTAGCCATATGTTCATAGCACATGCCTAAAAGGACATAAAAGTAAGAAGGTACTACATGCCAGGACAAGCACTCACCACTAGCAATAACAACATGTTTGTGATGCATTTTGTTTTGCCACAAACATCATTTTCTGCCCTTAAAATAGTGGCTGCCTGACCTACTCCTCTGAACATTGTGAACTGCCCTCGGCAAACGGTTGGAAGTCGTCATGGCGGTAGGCAGATGCTGCTATAGAAGACATTGACATCGGCTAACGTTATTGCCAGTGGTGGTCTTGGACTAATTGCTGTGTCCACCGGCAGTGACAGGCACGTACATGGCGGATGTGATTGCCATGTTCTACACCATCCCTCACTTGACTCCTGGCACTGCTGCCAGCAAGACCTCCACTGCTTGAGCTGCCGTGTACTGCCTCTGGGAGCAATCATGCCATGTCCAGCGGTTGATAGGGCCCCAGCCTTCTCCCTGGAGGAGCTTGAAAAGCTTGTGGAGGCAGTTTTACTGCTGTATGGACAGCTTTATGGCACACCAGAAGAGCAGGTAAGTGCCTCATATACTCCATTTTACCCTGTACTTCACCATATTTCTACTCCACACAGGCTACACTGAGGCCATGGTGAGCTGTATGTAAAGTCAGGGCCATGGGTGTGCCATTGGTGGGGAGTCAATAAGAGACTCATTGTGCATGTAACTTGGATCAGTGCAAGATGTTGAGGTATCTGTGTTGTGTGTATGTTCTGAGTGTACCATGTTGTCCCTTATGTGGAATGAACTAAACTAGGTTAAGGGACTCCTCAAGCATGCCCGTACAACACTTGACACATGGATGTCAACAATGTGATAGCACATGTCCTTTCATGACAGTATGGAGAGGGTGGGCATGTTGTATGTGTGAGGTGTGTGTAAACTGAGCCATGTCCATGTTGCCACTGAGCTTCAGCTCATGTTTGGCTGTGCTAATCTGTCATTTTGGAGGCATATACGGACTCACTCTGCCCTTTTGTTTGCCACATACACATCACATGGTAAATGGCTGTTGGCTACATGATCTCTAGGTCTAGGATTGAGCTGAGTCATTTTGACTGTGCAACTGTGTGACACTGTGTCCACTACCTGTCTCACAGGACATCCTGTCCCATGGACCACTCAGGTCCCTGTGCTAAGATGCAGCTTCCTGGAGATCTTTCACTGGGGAGCATGTAGATGGTATTGGATGAATTGATCTTTGATCAATGCGCCCTAGGTATCACTGTCAATGTGTGTCTGTTACCCCTGACAGGTCCCTTACTGCCAGAACCCTGTTGTCATCACTAAACAGGCCAAATTTGTCCTGTGCAGGCTTAAATCATATTTGGCAGTCTCTAAGTGTGATAAATCCTGTGATGCCATGATATATGGCCCGGTTATTGTGTTAAATGGCTGACAATGGACAAAGCATGTCTTTGTTTGTCAGATGCCATCACTGTAGGATGAAAACATATTTCCAGAATCATGTTCTGTGCCACAGGAAGATGACACATTATCCCACCCCCTGAGGCAGAATGAGTATGCATCTGTGAGTCAACATGTCTACACATGGACAGGCTAGTGACCTCCTGTATGCACCATTCCAGTCCCTTCATTTGTTGCCCATATGTGGTTTTGGGTCGTGTGCCCTGGCACTAGGGTAGAGTAAATGTTGGTGGATAACCATCCTCACAGAGTGTGAGTGAATTGAAACTGTTGTGCCTATGTATTTCCTCCTTTCAGAAGCCATAGAGTTGTCACATGTCCCATTGTGCTTCTGGGCTCACTCTGGTTGCCTGGGCATATCCCACAAGATGTAATTTGGCCTACCTGGTCAGTAGAGGGCCTGAGCTGGGTGGTAGGTTGGTCTGCTGATTAGGAAGCGTTTGCTGTCATGTTCCTGTACTCAGTGATTGGTATGTGCCCCTCCTGGCCAGTCTGGCCAATACATGATCTGCTTGGCTTAGTGTAGAGACATGTATTTGACTCTGACATATTGGATGGGACACTTTTTGACATGATTTCCTGTCTTGTCATTTGTATCCATGCAGGTCAATGCCCAACAGAAGAAGGGGATTTGGAGAGCCATTGCCAAGAAAAATGGAGACCTGTGGGGTCACCCACTGTCGCAAGAGGTGAGAGGACCTGACATGCTAGGCCCTGAAGATTGCAAAGGCCCCGATGGGGCTGTCCTCCCAACGTGGGCAGGGTATCTGTCAGACCATGACCCCCCTAATGGCCTGCATTCTGGTTTTGGCCTACCCAAATCTGCATGGGTGCCTGAGGGCAGCACAGCAGCCACAAGGGGGTGAGTACATAGCAAATTCTTGCCTGTTCCATTGTGAGATGAATGAGTGGGGTACAGACTATTGCCCCTCACAATGAGGGCTAAGCCATGTGTCACACAGTTGATGGGAGATTGTGTGTATTGACATGTGATGCGTATCAAACTTGGGTACATTGCCTTCTGAACCTGAAACCTAGTACAAACCTATTGCAATTCCCCAAGCCAATTCCTCTGCAGGGTCAACAAATGGTTGTTTGCAGTGAATAATCATGTACTATCTGTATTTGGGAAGGGTGTTATTTCTGACCCACCAATCACTTCCCCTGTATGTCACAGATTATAGCTAAGTGTGTGAGGGATCGTTGTCCTTTGCTAAGTGTCTGGGCATATGCATCTGCAGACATCTGCCAGAAGCAAGTGATCTTCAGTATATGATTGATGCTGGTGTCTCACTGCAGTCTATGATAAGTTATTGCCCAGCATAGATGTGACATGACTTACATGGCTAAAGGCATGCAAGTGTAGCAAAGTACTTTCTCTTGGTAAGTGGGAAATGCTAATTGACAAGAAGAATGTCCCATGACCCAAGCCACCATATGATTGTGCCACATGTCAACATGAGCCCTTTCCTCTTAGGAATGCATTCCTTTCTGCAATGTCATGCATTTTCTACCCGTGTTGATGGGATAATGTAAGTAGTCACACATATATAAGTGCATGAAAACAGTTAATGTACTGCTACAATACAAAGGTGGTCTATTTAATGTTGCGCGACATACAGGAGTGTGCCACCTTTGTTTATCATCTGACTGATACCTTCTTGTGTCACAGTATGTTTTTTGGCATGTAGGACTGCAGTTACACTGAGGAACAAGGCAGGTACACTAAGATTGTAGACCAACTCATTGTTTCTCATGCTCTTAATGTGGCATCATGTTGATTAGCGCACTGCACCTTTGTAGTGATTGGGGATTGTGCCCTGACTGTAGCCATGCATCATGGAGTAACTTGCAATGATGTTGACATCACATATGTCTGGGTTCAGGCATTCATCCACAGACAGATGTCAGACTTGCCATTTCTGAGATGTGGGTTGTGATGTGGCTTCACATTGGAGAATGGGTTGGGGTCCTTCTATTGGTCATTGCAGGGTCTGTTTACTACAGATACACTTACTTAGTGGTGGCTATCCTGTGGCTTGCTGATTAATTGTTGTGTGTTTTCTCAAGACATTTCTCACTAATATATTAGACCTGACGTCAATGTTGGTCCTTTTAATGCCACATGTGAGACCTATCTGGGTGACCTTGGTGCTACCTCCTTGACTCATTTGGGACGGGTGTAACTTACTGATCTGGACTTTGTTGGTATGTGTCTATTGTGACCTGGGTATTTCCATGTCTCCTATTCCAGGATATTGCAGATAGGAATCTGTGTTAGCTGGTTTTCATTGTCATCACCTCTGATTATTGGTACATTGTGTAAGTGTGAAATATGGTAGAGTAGTATACAGTGGGATACCACTGTTGGCTACAAGTTGACTGGGGTCTGCTGCATGTGGCACATCTTGGAGGATGGAGAGGTCACCTAGTTGTAAGTATGTGTTTGTGGTTGCTAGACTTCATTCATTTCAGTATTAGTTGTCTGACAGCCAGATTTTCTGGTGGGTAACATTGGTAAGTCCAGATGACAAGCATACATATGCGATGTCACATGAATGTGCCACTTAGCTGAAGGTTTTGCTGTGGACTAGTGGACATAATGGTATGGTCTGTCACTCAGAGTTGTGTTTGAAGGGTAGTCATGTACTTGTTATGACCCTATTTCTCTATGTAATTGCACAGGCAGGTGAAGGAGAGGGGGCCGAGCGGAGGGGGACAGCAGCTGACCCCGGGACCTCAGGTCAAGATACAACCAGCAAAGAGGGACACAGTGGGCTGGAGGGTGAGGGGAGTGCCACGGGTGGGCTGGGACCACAACATCATCTTCGGATTCCTTCTCCAGTGGCCACGCCCTAGCGGTGGTGGACCCATCAGGGACCCTTGTGTACCATCCTTGTCTACCGCCCCCTCTTCTATAACCACTCTCCCTGTTGCCCTCCACCCAGTTGACCATACCCGCTCACCCATGAGGGTGGGCGTCTTGTTTGCTCCAGGTGGCCCTACCCCTGTTACTTATGCTGCCCTCAGTGAGGAGGCTATTAACCTTCTGAGGGTGATCTCTGTGGGTCAGTCAGCCATCGTGAATGCCCTCCAGGAATTGGTGACACAACTCCAACAAACGCATTCCTGGAGGGTATTTACAGTGCAATGGCTGGCCTACAGATCCTCCACACTGATGACAGTGTGTCACCCCTCACCTTCCGCCCCCTCCACCTCTCTCTTCCCAGTCCAAATCCCCCTTCTCAGACTTACCTAAAGCACACAAACAGAGTCTCAAGCATCCACCTCACTGGACAGAGGTAGCGCACACAAACACAAGCACCACAAGACACACAGGCACGCACACAGACAACATCCACCCAAAGGCACAGCAACACTCACAACTTCCCCAGATACCCTTACCACCCCCAGCATCACATACACAACATCAAGCACACCTACAAGCATTACATCAACAGCCACTGATGCAGCCACCACACCGATCCTATCCACAGACATCCTACATAGCAGATCCTCAGACATCCACCCCCAATCACCACACCCACAGACACCACAATTACACACACCTACATCCTGCACATCTACCATACCTGCAGTCACCACTCCAACAGACAAGCATGGCATCCACCAGCACCTCTACCCCTCAAGACCAAGACACATAAACACCCTCACTCACTCACCCACCCACCACACATAAGCATTCCTCCCACAAGCACACACCCACAACATCCATACTGACACATCATAGAGACACTCCCTCAACCACCAAATCCTGCCCCACTTCTGATGACTGCCCCCATGTGTCCATTTTCCTGTGTAACCTTGGCCTTACCCCTATTCTACCACACCCAAAAGGTCCTTTGTGTTGTCCAAGGCTGCCCTTTCCACCTCAAAGCACCCCCTGCCCCCCTGCACCCATATCCCTCCCCCACCAAGAAGAAACCCGCTCCTCCCAAGAAGAAGCCCCCTCCCAAGCCCAAGCTCAAACCCCCCTCTCAAGTCCGACCCCCCACCATTGGATAATCCCTAAGGGACCTGCTTGCCCCCTTGATCCCCTTTCCTGTGGAGGTTACATGGTGGTTATGAGTCAAGTGGGGGCACAACACTGTGCCATTTAGGCAAAATTGATGGACTGGTTTTTAAAGTTACTAAACCAAAACAGTTGTTTATCTTGGGGTACACATTTGCCTTGCATTTCCTTTTGTAGCTCCATGTCGGTCCTGCGTGACTTTAGTGGTGTGTCTGCAGTTGTATGTGTTTGAGCCTGTTTGCCTTTCCATGTGGTGTTGTTTAGAGTATGTGAGTTTGTTCAGTGCTGGCACTCCCCAAGAGGAGGTTATGTGTTGTATGTGTGTAGGTGTGTGTGTGTAATTGCAATGTTGCTATTGCAACGTTGTGTAGTGTTTGTTGTGGTATACATTTCTTATTATGTTGAGCAATGTGAGCATGCATTGTAACAGTCTGCACGTCTCTTACCGCGGTAGGCTGTAATACTTGGAGGGACGCCTGGTTTCTTACTGGTTCTGAACTGGCCAAGATAAGGGTGACCCCTTCTAATAGCCACGGTGCTGCTGACTGGAAAAAACGCTGAGACAGACCCTACTCTCCAGAATGAGTCCCAGAGGAAAAACCCAAGTAATGGGAAAAAACCTCTATCACAGGAACTTATGAAAAAGAGGAAAAAAGCAATAAAAAAGGCAAAAAATAGAAGTCAATTCTGCAGGGAAGAAGCAGGAGTGAGTAGAAAACTAGAAATAGGAGCAAAGATCACCACCAAGATGGAAAAGTTTGCAACACAAGGAAGGAGGGAACTGCAGTGCTTTTATACCATGAAACAGGAAGTGACAAAATAGGAAGAACGTACAACACCATCTTCGATTGGGAAAGACAACACAGAAATGAATGAGAAAAAAGACCAAGTAGAAAAGGAAAAGGAAACAAGCATGCTGGGAAGATAAACATCAAGGAAGAAGACAATATGGAAGACCAAGAAGAAAGAAGATATGACGATTGATGAAAAAGGAGAAAAAAGAACAAACAAAAAAAGAAAGGACCCAAGTAGGAAAGTAGGAAGGGAAAGTCAGGGAGGCTGCCAGGGTCTGCGGCTTGATCCAGAGCACCAAATGGGGCTCCTGGGCCGCACCACAGCAAAAAAACATCAAATGGGTACAAAAAAAGGGAAGCAATGCCATGGTAGTCCGTGGTGTAACAGTAGGCCCCCTCCCCGAGGCCCCCATGCTTGTCAGGAAAAAGAGAGGAAAAATTGTGAATCAAACAGGGTGTATGAACTGAAGAAGCATCTTCCCATGAACAGTCAATGAGGGGATAACCTTTCCAGTGAATCAGGAATTGTAGCTTGTTTCAAAATATGCATGAATCACAGATCGCCTGTACCTAATATTCAGGATGGCTATCCACAAAAAGAGGAGGAGAACATTGAAAATGTCTATGGTAAGGATCAGGAACAAAAAGCTTATGCTGCGAAACATGAAAAACAAGATAAACTTTGCAAGTCTGAGGTAAACATAGTCGAACAGCAACAGGATTCAATAATTGGAGTATTCAAAATTGACCATAAAAGCTGGGTTTTAATTTGTTTTGAGAAAAATTAAAATGCAGAAATTTGGAAGAAAGCCATACTTTGTCTCCATGTTGGTAAGATGGTGCCGCCTGACGTTGGCTATCAGCCCTTGTTTTCATAGTTTGTTTAGAAGCCGAAAGAGTGGTACGGATCAGGTCCTGAATATGGCGGAGTCACCGAGAAAATGATGTAACCACAGGAACAGGAGGCTGCCCACGAGGTATAGTGGGAAAGGTCTTGGGATGGAAGCTGTAGGTGCAAAAAAAAGGTGTTGATCCTGTTGCACTATGCACCGTATCATTCTATGAAACTCAGCTAAAGAAAGGAAATCAGACCAATTACTTTGTGTAGCATTACAGAAACAACGAAGATACTGTTGGAGTTCCTGATTCAAGCATTCAGTTTTACCGTTAGTCTGTGGATGAAATCCTGAAGAAAGGGAGAAATCAATGTGTAATGAGGTACAAAAAGCCTTCCAAAAACGTGACACATATTGGGATTCCCGATCTGAAATGATTACTTGTGGAAGACCATGTAGACGAAAGATATTTTGCATGAAAATATTGCTAATTTCTTTGGCTGTAGGCAGTTTCTTTAAGGCTGTGAAATGCGCTATCTTGGTAAATTAATCAATGGTTACCATAATAACATGATTCCCTGAAGAAGGCGGTAATGAACATATGAAATCTGCAGAAAGGGTGTGCCATAGAGCAGAGGGAACAGGCAAGGGCATCAATAATCCTGCTGGCTTGGTCTGAGGTGTCTTGGTTTGAGCACATACAGGGCATAATGATACATAAGATTCAGCATCGGTCCTAAGTGTAGGCCACCAAAAAGAACGTTGGAGCAACCCCAGTGTCTTCTTGATCCCATGATGCCCAGCCATGGGAGAATCATGGCACATCTGTAAATCCTCGGTCTGTACTTTCTTGGTAGGCATAAATAGAGTGTTTTGGTGATAAAAGTAGTCCTGATTCTTTTGTAATTGAGGACTCAAGATATTCCATTCTTAAAGTGAAAGATATTGGTATTCTGTCTTAACACGATCAAGAAAGGATTGGGCAACCCCGATGATTCGACTGGGTTCTATTATTTTTGAGGAGGAAGTGTGTGCGCTTTCTGGATAGTGACAAGATAATGCATCAGCTACTAGGTTCTGAGATCAAGGAATCTAGGTCACTACAAAGTCACATTGGCTGAAAAAGAAAGCCCATCTTGCCTGCCAGCTATTTCGACACTGGAAATTTCGGAGACATTGTAGATTACAGTGATCAGTTCTTGCTTCCAACGGTTCTTTGGTACCCATTAGGAAATGTCTTCATTCTTTACAGGCAGCCTTGAGAGCAAGTAATTCCCATTCTAAAACAGAATACTTGCGCTCGCCTTCTGTCAGTATGTGGTATAAAGAAAAGACAGGATGTTCCAAGCCATCGTCTTCTTGTTTCTGAAGTAAGACCGCACCAATAGGTATCTCAGAGGCATCAATGAGCACTATAAACGTCATAGTTGTGTCCGGGTGCCGTAAGATAGGAGCTTGGGTAAAGGCCTATTTCAGATTTTGAAAGGCCATCTCTCCACTTTCAGTCCAAACAAATCCCTTCTTCAGATTTTCTCCTTTGATGGTCTGGGTGATTAAACTTTTTGATGGGCAAAGTCTTGTATGACTTGCCGATAGAAGTTGGAGAGCCCTAGGAAGCATTGGGTTTCCTTGATAGAAAAGTGAGATGGCCAATCCAAAATGGCTTGTACTTTGTCTGGATCCATAGCTATTCCAGTCCAGTCTGATCGATGTAGAATCCAAGATACTGTACTTCTGTCTTGTTGAATTCACATTGTTCAGGTTTGCATTATAGCTAATTCGGTCTGAATCTTTCCAAAACCTGAAGTACATACTCAATATACTGTTCAGGTATACGAGTATATACTAGGATGTCATCCAAATATATCAATACACTGTGATTCAATAAATCAGAAAACACGGAGTCAATGAATCGTTGGAATATTGGGGGTGCGTTTGTTAAACCAAAAGGCATGACTTGATATTCATAATGGTCAAATGGAGTATGAAAAGTTGTTTTCCATTCATCTCCTTCCTTGACACATAAAGGAAGATTGGCACCCCTCAGATTCATTTTGGTAAACCTCTTGGCACCTTGGACTGCGTCCCTAATAAGGGGTAAGGGATATACTGTAGGGCCAGATGTAGCAAAGAAACATTTTGCGAGTTGCAAATAGCGAGTCATAGCGACTCGCTATTTGCAACTCGCAAAATGTTATGCAGAACGGTGTCTCAGACACCGTCTGCGAGTCGGTATGGGGTCACAATGACCCACCTCATTAATATTAATGAGGTGGGTCGCAAATTGCGGCCCCATACCGACTATGGGCACTCGCAAACATGGAGGCCTGCTGTAGTCAGCAGACCTCCATGTTCGTGACTGCTTTTAAATAAAGCAGTTTTTTTTTTTTAAGTGTAGCCCGTTTTCCTTAAAGGAAAACAAGCTGCACTTAAAAAAAATCCGAAACCTTTAGTTTCGGTATTTTTTCAGGGTAGGTAGTGGTCCCTTGGACCACTACCTGCCCTGAAAAAATAATTTGGGGTCCATTCACAAAGAGGAAGGGGTCCCATGGGGACCCCTTCCAATTTGCGATTGGGTTACCATCCACTTGAAGTGGATGGTAACTGCGACACCATTTGCGACCGCATATGCGGTCGCAAATGGTATTGCATACCACTAGGAATCGCAAATAGGAAGGGAACACCCCTTCCTATTTGCGATTCTGAAATAAATTTTGCGAGTGGGTCCCGACTCGCATAATGCATTTCTGCATAGGAAAAAGCGATTGCCGTTTGCGACTTGCAAATCCTTTCCTACATCTGGCCCATAGATCCTTGATGGTTATCTTGTTCAGTCCACGAAAGTCACACAGGGATGCAGATCTTTTGATTTCTTTCTAACAAAAAAAAGAGGAGCCCTAGCAGGAGGTGAAGAGAGGGCGATTAAACTATTCTGTTGATTATCATCTAGGTATTCTTTAAGTATCTTCTTTTCTTGTTCGGTCAATGAATACATCTGTCCAAATGGAACCACTTCTCCCGGAATCAAAGGAATGGCGCAGTCATTGACCCGATGTGGAGGTGAAATGGGTTTGCTAGGCTTCTCCAATATATCACAGTATACTTGATAACAACTTGGTACTCCCTGTATCATGTTAATAGAGCTGCTCGGATCTTTGGAAGAAAGAATTAAACCTTTGGGGGACCAATAAGCGTTTGTGGAGTTACAGTTCTGTTGGCAAAACTGTGATGATAAAGACATTGTTCTTGTTTCCCAATTGATATATGGGCAGTCAGCCAGGGAATTCCTAGTATCATGGTGTGATTTGGAGAGGATAGATCAAAGATAATGTGTTCCTGATGTCTTCTAAAACGCAGACAGATGGCGGGTGTAATATCCCCACTGGTCCTGTGGTTAGAGGGGAACCATCTACTGTGTGGACTTGTTCTGGAATATCTTGAGGAACTCATGGTATACCTCTTTCTTTGGCCCAAGTCTCATCCAAATATATACCGCTATCTCCACAATCCAATAGTGCAAATACCTGCTCTTCTTGATTCTGGGAACACTCTACAGTAACGGACAGTATAAACAGAGCTGTGGTATTCTCTTTAGAGGGACATATTGAAGGTGAGTCTATTCCTCCAGTCCCCTTCCTCCTCACAGGGGGCGGGAGCTGGTGTTTCCCATAGGTCTAGAAGGATGGACAGGACACATCCGGATCAAGTGACCACTCTTGCCATGATAAAGGTAAAGGCCCTTTCATTGCCCAACTTCTCTTTCTGATTCAGGTAAAGGACCACGGACTAGGTCCATCTGCATGGGGTTCCTTTTCTTTAGACTTATTTGCCTCAAGATGGACTTTGTCAGAACGACGGGCTGTGGAACAGGATAATCCATACTGATACTGTAATCAAGTCTTTCGTCTTTCTATCTGACGTTCCTGCAACCGATACTCTATGTTCAATGCTTGATCCATTAGTTCTTTCAGTGACCCTAACTGAGTAGAATGCACCAATTCATCCTTTATTTCTTCTCGTAGTCCTCGGCGAAACAGGGTTACAAACGTGCGTTCCACCCAAGTGGTCTCAGCTTGTAACTGTTTAAATCGGGTAATGTATTGCAATACATTCTGATTGCCTTGCTGTATATCGATAATGCTTCTTCAGCAGCAGCCTCCAACCTGGGTCATTGAAACGTCTGTTTAAAGAGTTTAAGAAAGGCAGGATAATTGGATAACACAGGATCCTCAGAAGATACCAAGGGGGTTGCCCAAGCTAGTGTGGGGCCAGACAAGTATCTGATCAAATAAACCACTGTGGCTTTGTCAGATGAAAATTGGAAGGGTCAAAAGGTAATGAAGACTGTCAAAGAGTCAAGAAATTATTTTACTTAATGAGGATCTCTGGAATATCGTGGTGTTGAGGTGGATACAGGAAGTATAGCCATAGGTCGAGAAGTCAAGGCTTGCCATAGTGCGGTATTCTCAGCACACAATTATTGTAATTCTTAGGCTTGTTGTTGCACAGTATGAAGCATGGATTGTGCATTCTCTACGACATCATCATGTGGTCCCTCCATGGTTTTCACGCAATGCTGATTCTTTTGACATTGCAATCTGTCACGGTCTGCAAGTCTCTCACCGTCGTATGCTGTAGTACTTGGAGGGATGCCTGGTTTCTAACTGGTTCTGGACTGGCCAAGATAAGGGCGACTCCTTCTGGTAGACATGGTGCTGCAGACTGGAAAAAATGCTGAAGCATACTGTACCCTCCAGAAGGAGTCCCAGAGGAAAAACCCAAGTAATGAGAAAAAAACTCTATCACAGGAACTCCTGAAAAAGAGGAAAAAACAATGGAAAAGGCAAAAAATATAAGTCAATTCTGCAGGGAAGAAGCAGGAGCTAGTAGAAAACTGGAAACAGTAGGGAGGATCACCACCAAGACGGAAGGAAGAAGAGAACTGCAGTGCTTATATGACGTGAAACAGGAAGTGAAAAAACAGGAAGAACGTACAACACCATCTTGGATTGGGAAAGACCACAAAGAAATGAATGAGAAAAAAGACCAAGTAGAAAAGGAAAAGGAAACAGGCATGCTGGGAGGACAGACATCAAGGATGAAGATAATATGGAAAACCAAGAAGAAAGAAGACATGAAGATAGAAGAAAAAGGAGAAAAAAAGAAGAAAAAAGAGAAAGGTCCCAAGTATGTAAGTAGGAAGGCAAAGTTAGGAAGGCTGCCAGGGCTACAGCATTACCCGGAGCACACAATGTGCCTCCTGGGCCGCACTGCAGCAAAAAACACAGAACGAGCACAAAAAAACAGGCAGTAGCGTCCCATAATGTGGACTGCTGGCCTGACCGTGGTCTGAAAAAGGGATGCTGCAGTAGGCCACGGCATCACATGTATGGTGTTGAACTTGTCTCCATGATATGGCTTCTGTACTAATGTTATGAGTATCATCTTGAGTTTTGTATGTGCAGACATGGGGTGTGTTCAGTTGTGCTAGCTGTGTTTGCATTTGCCTGTGCATGTGTCCATTTAGATGCTTGTCCCCTGCAGCTGTTTTCTGTAGAGGTCTGTCCCATGCAGTAGGAGTTGTGATGCTTTGTTGACTTGCCCTTCCAAATTGTTTTGATGTGCATGATAAATGTATTTACTATTGTTTGTCCTTGTGACCCATGAAGGGCCATGTCCTGTGAACATGTTGATTGAGGGTCCTGTTGGGAGTGTGATATGTCCCAGTGCAGCCTCCTTCCTTGGGTGTCCCAGTTGGCCCCATCCCAAATATGTAGGTATAGTTGTGAGGTTGTTCTTGGTGTATTTGTCTCTCCGTGTTTTGTGCATTACATTATGCTTCCGTTGTGGTGTGATGTGTGAGTTGTTTGTGTCCATTGCAGGGTTGTTTACTGGTGGTGTCAGTTGTGTTCTGAGCCACAGAGGTTGAGGTGTGTGTGGTATGTGTAGACAGTCCCTGGCCAGTGTTCGATGTGAGTGTGTGAGTTATATTTATATATGTGGTGTTGCTGTGTTATTATTGCAGTGTGTGGCAATGTTGTGTAGCCTTCAGTGTCCTTGTGACTCAGCTGTGTGGCTGTGTGTATTTGTGTGGTGTTGCCGTGCAGTGTGTGCTGGCCAAAGTGTGCATATTGTGAGTGTTGATGTGTCCATGTTGCTGTATGTCAGTGAGTGCGTCATGTTTAAAACTTGTGCCTGCTGCCCATGGAATCCTCCTTATGATGTTTTTTGCTGGTGGGATATGCAGTTTTTAAAGGTTAATGATACAGGTAGGTGTGTGTACTTCGGTTGCTGTCGTCCACGTTGACGTTGATTCCATTGTCTCTGTATGAGCAGGAGCAGTGACATGACCTTTGCGAAGGCCTCCCTGGCTACTCCGGATTTGGGAGGCTGGCTGCAGGTGAGTGTCTCTCTTTATCCTTTCTGTTTCCACCATCTTGTACATGGTGGTTGGACCTCCACAGTCACATTGGAGGTGTGCTATCTCGTAAAGGGACTGGCATAAACACAGGCTCAGCTGGCCTGTTTGTGCCTGATTGTGGCCGTGACGGTATGTGCTGCCTAGTTGGACCCACACCAACAACATGGCAGTCACAGGACAATTAAACTTGTAATCAGCCCCTTAATATGCCCTGCCTAAAAAATGATAATGTCATCTTCTGTAATGTAACTGATGCTCATGTAAAGCACTCAGATTCATTCAGGCTGCGTTTGCGCTGTATAAAAATGCAAAAAATGCTTCAATTCAGCTCAGCCACTGGTAATCACATGGGCCACATTCCAATCTATTGTTTTTCACACTCAGTTTGAACCCCATTAGTTACAAATGAGTCTTGACCCTACTTCAAAGGGAACAGTTTAGCCCAAACTGCCAGGCCAGGTGTTTTTGATGCCCTATGTGTGAAAGGTATACCCAGAAGTGGGTCCCATGATCACTGTGCTGCTGGAGCCAAGCTATATTTGGCTTACGAACCCTAATAAGGGCAAAGTCAGTGCTTGTGTTCTGGTTCATAGAGGAACTTGAGTGGCAGTTTAGGCTGGACTGTTTCCATTGGAGCAGGGTCAAGACTGATTTTTATATAGGTGTGTTCTAACTAAGGAAGCATGTTGTGCAAAATAGCGATGAATGGAAAGCGACCCGAGTAATTGCCAGTGACCGACATTGATTCAAGCATTCCATCCGTCACTTTTTGTATACTTTATTACTTTTAGAAAGTTGGCCTTTTCCTGCCTAGAGCTTCTAGCAGCCTTTGCAGTAATAATTCCAACTGTAACCTGGCAGCCTGATGGGACATGTGAATGGCTCCCAGAAAACAAAAGGGCCTTGGCTGGGAGTATGTATGACCCCCCGACAAGGTGGCCTGGTGGATGTGCCCACCAACTGCACAAGCATCCCCTGTCCCAGGCAGATGTTACTCAGAGCCTCAGTCTGAACCAGAGTGGCACCTACCTCAGTGACGGAGAACCTGTTCTAGAATTGATTTGCAACAGGAGTTCCTCATTTGCCCAGACACAGTTCATCAATTTACCCAGAACATTGACCACTGGAAGCAAGATTCTTTCATGGAGGATTTTGGATAAAATGGGCATTGTGGAGTTGTTAAAAATCACCCCCCTAGGATTTTTCCCCTTTAGTTAGGGAGTTTTCCCCTCCCACAAGCTAGTTTCAGATATAAAAGTGGCACAGCTGAGTACTTTCTTTACAATAATGCTGGACTGAAAGAAGAACAAAGAAGAACTGCACCTGCTTAACTCTTTGGACTTCAGAAAACGGATTGCACCCATGCAGGGAAATCCTAAAGGCTAGTAATACTCCCATTTGAAGCCAGGACAGATGAGTAGACTCCAAGGGGTGGTTGTCTAGCCTCCTTTTAAGTGCCAGAACACAAACTCTTCAAGAAGCCTACAACTTCAAGAGTCCAGCCAGCCAATTCAAGCTCGGTTTGTCCTGGACGATGCTGGTAGCTGGTAGACTGAGTCCTAACGCTCCTAGTGGTGCCGACAAAGTATCGGACCCTCGTTGGTACTAGAGTGATGTTTCTTCTGCAAGAACTGCAAAACTAGACACAAAGAAATGCATCCAAATGTTTTTCTAAAAAGAACCAGAAGCTACCATAGGACCGCCTCTAATCCACAGCCACTGATGTTACACCTCTTGTTAGATTCACCTTGTAGATTTGCCCCAAAGAAAGAAGTTTGACTTCAAGAGAAGTTTCAGAATGTAAAGGGGTTCCACTGAAGCTGATGTCGAGGAGCAGCCAACTGTTGGCAAGACCTTTCTAGGGACAGGCTTCAAACATTGTCCAATCTGAACTTTCCTGACATTGACACTCCGAGCCTTGAACTTCCCACCAGAGCTGGGGTTCCCTTTGAGGCCCAACACTCTAGACAGCCAGTGATCACAAGTCCTTCTTTTGATCCAGTCCATAGTTGGACCCGCCAACAACCTCCTCAATGAGATTTTTCTTCAGAAAAATGACAAAGTAAGAAGGTAATCTTCTAGATGGGGCGAACATGGTTCCTGTATTAGACTCCCAATCCAGTATGGTGTGCCTTAATGTTTGACTTTGATGTGGTGTAGAGCAACCAAATACTCCGTAGTGACCTCTAAAACTTTTTAAAATCATATCTCCGGTTCCCTAGACTTTAATAAGGGAATGCAAGTTGGATGTCTATTTGAACATTAAAATGTTCCCTATTTTAAAAAATTACAGTGAGATTTTTATTGTGCTTTGTTTTCTATTTGCTAACCATTTTGACACTGAGAAATGCTTTACACTTTGCTCCTAGATTAAGCCTGTCTGCTATGTGCTACTGCTGCCAAGGGTTGAGCTCAGGTTTGCATCAGTGAGACCTTACTGACCTGGAAACAAAAACTGCCATTATTACTTGAATAGAACTAACATCCACTTCAATTAATAATCCACTTTCTCACTATATCTATTCTTACCAACACATCTATTAAAGAAAGACAATTTTCAGTGATATTATAGAATAAAGATTATCCATATTAGCCATTATAGAATAATGATTAGCCATATGAACTAATTCTTAATGAATCACAAGCATTACATGCATATTGATGGATTTTAGACACATTGGGGGTCATTCTGAGCTCAGCGGTAAAAGGCGCTTACCGCCGGTCAGAAGACCGCCATAACACAGCCGCGGTAAACCTCCACGGTCATTCTGACCCGCAACTGGCAAACCGCCAAAAACCCAACATCAACAAAAGTCCGCCACAGCAACGGCCAGCGCAAAACTGGCGATGACCAAACCTCCACCGTCACGCCAACAGAAATACACCCATGCCATTCCGACCCACAAATACCTGCAGCGGTCTTTCAACCGCGGTATTCCATCGGCGGTACACACCGCCGCGGTCAAAATACACACACCTTTACAAAACACTACCACATTGGACAATTCAAAATACACACACCTGAGACACATACACACACCACTCCCACACACCCAATTAAATATAAAACACACCCCACATCACCCACAAACCCTTACGACCACAATTGCGACTGAAGGACAGAGAGAGACAGCACAGCATAGAGTAGACCATCACACAGAGGCAAATCACAACATCACCCACACAATTTCCACGCACAAAACACCATACACTACCACACTCACCACACTCTACAACACATACACCACCCCTCACCTCATCCACACCACCCCATGGCACCCCAAAGACACCCCAGGTTCTCTGACGCTGAACTCAGGGTCATGGTGGAGGAAATAATTCGTGTAGAGCCCCAGCTCTTCGGGGCACAGGTGCAGCACACCACCATTGCCAGGAAGATGGAGCTATGGAGCAGAATAGTGGACAGGGTCAACGCTGTGCGACAGCATCCACTCAATCGGGACGACATCAGGAAGCGGTGGAACGACCTACGGGGGAAGGTGCGTTCCATGGTATCAAGGCACAACATCGCTGTACAGCGGACTGGCGGCGGACCCCCACCTACTCCCCCAGAATTCACAGCATGGGAGGAGGAAGTCTTGCACATCCTGCATCCTGAGGGCCTCGCAGGAGTAGGCGGAGGAATGGACTTTGGTAAGTCAAATCTCCACTACTTCATTCCCCCCACCTCACCTGCATGCTAAATCATTCCCCCACCCTCACCCCCACCCCCATCACACCAACTCCTTGCAAATGGCTCACCATCACAACCCACCCATCCCAAAACCTAGCCCTGCATGCCTCCCCGAAGCATGGACACCCATCACCAAAGCATGCCCACTGCACATACCCATCTCCCCCACAAGCCACCGTCACAAAAGCCCCCACAAGGGAATGCCAGCAGTGGGGTACACGGCCACCCACCCATTACACGAAATGGCACACACAGAAGCAATAACCATACACTTATACCCCTGCAGGACCCGAACGCCACCACACCGCCCAGGAGGGTCCAGAGATGTCCATCCCACCCCCAGAAGAGGCCCCCAGTGATGACAGCAGCTCTCTCTCCCTGGACCCAGATGACCAGCCCGGCCCATCGGGGACCTCGGGACAGTCGGTTCCCCACAGACAGCCACAGGCTACAGCAGACCTAACCCCCTCTGGGAACACCAGCACAGCTCCCACCCAGCGGGCCCATGCCTCTGTCTCCAGGACACGTCAATCAGCGGTGTGTCCACCACTACAGGGCACCCAGGTTGACTCACCACCCCAACAACAACAGGGACCTGGGGGCAGTGGTAGTGGGCACACGGTCCAGTGGACAGAGGCCCAGGGAAACAGGTGAACTGGGAGGGCTGCTGTGCGACAGGGGGGGGACAGGCCCAGGGAACCGACTCTCCAAGAGGCCCTCTCCTCCATCATGGGAGCATATCACCGCTCCCAGGAGACGATGGCTACGGTACTGGCCAGGTTCCAGGAGATCCAGGTACTGCAGGAGGAACAGTACATGGGGTTCAGAGAGGAACTGAGAAACATTAGTTCCGCAATGGGGACCATCGTCGTGGCCCTTAACCAGATAGTCACCACATTGCGGGACCATGTGGCACCACAAAGGGCCCCTGTCACTAGCCTGGACCAGGAACAGCCTACCACCTCCGCCGGCGCTAGTGGACAGGAGGCCCCCACACAACGACAGGCCACCAGAACCCCACCTCCTGCAGAAGAAGAACCACCCCGCAAGCGGTACCTGAGATCTCACAAGAAGACAGAGTAGGATGCCAAGACCCCCGCCAGCAAACGATACCCCCTGAGGTCATCCCACTGTCCCACATTGTCACCCTGTCCAAACTTAAACTGCCCCTGCTCCATCCTTCCACAGGCATATGGACAATGCACCTGTGAGACTGAAAACTGGACTCTGCCATGGACATTACTCCACCATCACCCATCACCGTTTTACAATCATGTCCCTAAATTTAGCACTTTAATAAAATCACTTATTGCACTTAAAAAATCTGGAGTCTGCTTGTATTTTGAACAAATGTATTAGACATAACGGTGCCAAAATGTTCAGTTACATTGTGATGACAACATACCACTGTCACACACCTGTAGTCCATGGGCAAACAAAGCAGAGGTCACGCAGTGGGGCCCACAGCTCTGAAAACGGAAGGGAAAGTCACAACTCAGTTAACAGGAACTGGGGGGAAACACAGACAGTAGAGAGGCAGGAGACTTTAAGTAAATGTAAAATGGCGGGGTTGATTCGTACCTGTGTGCTACTGAAAATACTGTTGTATCACTGTGTCCCTGTTGTCTGTGTCGTCCCCGTCGTCTTCCTCCTCTTCACTCTCCACAGGCTCCACAGCTGCTACAACACCACCATCTGGACCATCCTCCTGCAGGAAAGGCACCTGGCATCGCAAAGCAAGGTTGTGAAGCATACAGCAGGCCACGATGATATGGCACACCTTCTTTGGTGAGTACATTAGGGATCCACCTGTCATATGCAGGCACCTAAACCTGGCCTTCAGGAGGCCGAAGGTCCGCTCGATCACCCTCCTAGTCCGCCCATGGGCCTCATTGTACCGTTCCTCTGCCCTTGTCCTGGGATTCCTCACTGGGCTCAGTAGCCACGACAGGTTGGGGTAACCAGAGTCACCAATTAGCCACACACGGTGTCTCTGTAGATGTTCCATCAATTAAGGGATGCTGCTATTTCGCATGATGTACGCGTCATGCACTGACCCAGGGAACTTTGCATTTACATGGGAGATGTACTGGTCAGCCAAACAGACCACCTGGACATTCATCGAATGATAACTTTTTCTGTTCCTGTACACCTGCTCACTTTCACTGGGGGGAACCAAAGCCACATGGGTCCCATCAATGGCACCAATGATGTTGGGGATATGGCCAAGGGCATAGAAATCACCCTTCACTGTAGCCAATTCGCCCACCTCAGGGAAAACAAAGTATCTCTGCATGTATTTCATCAGGGCAGACAACACTCTGTACAAAACCTTAGAAAACATAGGCTGAGACATCCCTGATGATATGGCCACTGTTGTTTGGAATGATCCACTTGCCAAAAAATGGAGTACTGACAGAACCTGCACCAGAGGGGGAATCCCTGTGGGTTGGCGAATGGGGGACATCAGGTCTGGCTCCAGCTGGGCACACAGTTCCTGTATAGTGGCTCGGTCAAGTCTGTATGTCAGTATGACATGTCTTTCTTCCATTGTCGACAGGTCCACTAGCGGTCTGTACACGGGAACATTCCTCCATCTCCTCGCAAGTCCCAGCAGACGGTGCCTAGGAAGGACAACATGGAGCACAGAGTCAAGCAACCCACAGGTACGTAACCACAGCTTGCACAGAACACGAATCGCTATGCATTGAATGGCTTGTATGAGTGGCAATGCAAGGCCTAGGCCTGTGTGACGCAGTACAAATTAAGCCATGTGGGCCCTTGAAATGGCGGCTGCCTGACCTGTGAAGTGTGACAATGGGATGTGAGGTCAATGCGCTTGCGTGGCACACCGTGGCGGTAGGCGGTCGAAGACCGCGGCGCAAAGCAGCAGTGGTTAACATTGAACCCTATGGGTCTCAGGAGCCAATGACGATGTGCGCCGGCGGTCGCGGTACGCACCGCCGCGGTACGCACCGCCGCGGGCGTGACCGCCATCTTCTATCTGCTTAATCACTCGAGACCTGAGCATCCACAGGAGAGGACCTATACTGCAAGTGCTGCTGTGACCCCGGTCTGGAAGATACAATGGCTGCTGCGACTGGGGAAAGGGCCCCTGCCTTCACATCTGAGGAATTGGAGAAACTTGTGGATGGGGTCCTCCCCCAGTATGCGCTACTCTACGGTCCTCCAGACCAACAGGTAAGTACACTGGGACCATGCTTTGTGGGCAATGCCTGTGTTGAGTGGGGTGGATGAAAGATGGAGGGGAGGGGAGCGAATGAGGCATGCATCGCACGACAGATGAGAGCATGTGCCATATGGCAAGGTTGGGTAGGGGGGGCCACTCACATCGACCATGCAGAAAATTATGTTTTTTTTTTCCCACCCTGTCCATGTCACATAGGTCAGTGCCCATCAGAAGATCGACATTTGGCGTGCCATCGCCAAGGACGTCCGGACCCTGGGGGTCCACAACAGACGGGGCAACCACTGCCGCAAGAGGTGGGAGGACATCCGCCACGGGAGCAGGAAGACCGCAGAGGCTCTGCTGGGGATGGCCTCCCAACGTAGGAGGGGTGGCTCCCGTCAATTGACCCCCCTGATGTCCCGGATCCTGGCGGTGGCCTACCCCGATTTGGATGGGCGCGTGAGGACATCACAGCAGACACAAGGGGGTGAGTACCAGCACATTCTGCTATATTAGCGCACAGTGGAGGTGTCTGGGTGGGGGAGGAGGGGTGTGGGTATCTCTAGGCCAGGGCGATTTCTGTAGGCTAGGCCCCTCCGTAAGGCGTGGCCCTGTGCCCCCGCCCCCCACCTCTGTAGGGTGCTAAGTACAGCTATCCATGGCCTTGGGTCACCTATGTGTGCAGTTGTCGTCCATAGGCTTGTAGGCCAAGTCACAATAATTGAGTAGTGTACACAAGTGCGCGGCGTAGTGCAGGGGGCTTCTGTGTCTGTCCTGTCCGCCAACGGTGTCGCCAATGCATGCACTCAACATGTCATTTTTTCTCCCCCCCCCCCTTTTTTTTTGGTCTTCCTGTTCATGTGTGCATTAGCATCATCAGGCGGAGGAGAAGTGGCATCGGAGCACGAGGGAGCTGCATTTCACATGGCCCCGGAGGGCCATGCAACCGACTCCGAGTTCACCAGTGAGACGGAGGGCGAGGGGAGCTCCACAACGGGGACCCGTGGAGACGTCAGCGACACAGACACGTCCTCGGAAGGGAGCTCCCTTGTGGTGGCGGCAACATCCGTGCCAACCGCTACAACAGGTACAGCCGCCACCCAGCGCACCAGCTCCGCCCTCCAAGCAGCCCCTCAGCGTTCGCCGCGTGCCCGCTCGGCCAGGAAGGCGGGCATCTCCTTCGCCCCAGGCACCTCAGGCCCTGCCTCAGTTACCCCTGCTGCCCTCAGTGAGGAGATCATTGACCTCCTCCAGACGCTCATTGTTGGGCAGTCTACCCTTTTGAATGCCATCCAGGGTGTAGAAAGGGAGGTGCACCGGAGCAATGCATACCTGGAGGGCATTCATTCGGGTCAGGCTGCCCATCAGCGATCGTTCAACGCTCTGGCCTCAGCACTGACGGCAGCCATTGTCCCTGTCTCCTGCCTCCCCCCTCCAATTTCCTCATCCCAGTCCCACTCCCCTGTTCCTCTGCCTATCCCAGCCACACCTACAGACCAGCCTGCACACACATCAACACCCAAGGGCAGCTCATCCAGACATAAGCACCACAGATCACACAAGCATTCACTCATGCAACATCCACATGCAGACATGCCAACAGCCACTGCCTCCTCTGTGTCCCCCTCCTCCTCGTCTCCCTCCTCCCTCCCTGTGACGTCTCCACTCACACCTGCATGCACACCACCATCAGCCAGTACGTCCAGCACACCCACCAGAACACTCCGCACACGTGCAGTCACCACCCCGACTGCCATTTACACATCCCCTGTGTCCTCTCCCAGTGTGTCTGTCACCCCCTCTTCCAAACCACACAAACGCAGGCAGCCACCCACCCAACAGCCATCCACCTCATGACAGCCTCCGTCACAAGCACCTGCACCCAAAGACAGCACACTTGACTCTCCTACAACCACATCCTCTTCCTCCACTCCCATACCCACTGCACCTACCCTTCCCACTGCTCCTAAAAAGTTTTCCCTCTCCAAACTGAACCTCTTTGCATCACCTGACCCACCCCCTCCATCTCGTAAGAGTCCAACCAGCACCTCAGCCACCACAAGCCCTGCACCTACAAGGACCATAGTCCAGGGCTACTGGAGTCCACCAGCTTCTAGGGCAGCAACATCGGCCAGCAGCAAGGGGACAGCCAGCCCACCCCCTGGGAAGAAAACTAAAAAAGGGAAGGGCCGGCGCGAGAGGCCAGAGACGGCAGCCCCCAAAGGCAATACCCTGGCACCGTCACCTGGCACATCCACAAAGGGAGGCAAGGGCCCCAGAGAATTGGCGAAGGAGGGCAAGGGCAGCAGGGCGGACATTTCCAGCAGCAGGCGAGCTGCCCAGGAGGGCCCCACCAGCCCCATTTCGGGTGTGAAGGAGGACACCCACGGGCCCAGGACTCCAGCACAGGAGGGGCCCGCAAGCGAAAGGTCGGATGGCGACTGAGCGGAAAATATTGGCCCGATCTGGTTCCATGGGAACACATGTCAAGCACCGCTGAACTGGGCACCGCCGTGGCAAGCACCGCTGAACAGGGCCCCGCCGTGACAAGCACCGCTGAACAGGGCCCCGCCGTGGCAAGCACCGCCGAACTGGGCCCCGCCGTGACAAGCACCGCTGAACAGGGCCCCGCCGTGACAAGCACCGACGAACAGGGCCCCGCCGTGACAAGCACCGCCGAACTGGGCCCGCCGTGGCAAGCACCGCCGAACAGGGCCCCGCTGTGGCAGGCACCGCTGAACAGGGCCCCGCGGTGACAAGCACCGCCGAACAGGGCCCCGCCGTGGCAAGCACCGCCGAACTGGGCCCCGCCGTGACAAGCACCGCTGAACAGGGCCCCTCCGTGACAAGCACTGCCGAACAGGGCCCCGCCGTGGCAAGCACCGCTGAACTGGGCCCCGCCGTGACAAGCACCGCCAAACAGGGCCCCGCCGTTACAAGCACCGCTGAACAGGGCCCCGCCGTGACAAGCACCGCTGAACAGGGCCCCACCGTGGCAAGCACCGCTCCGCTGGGCCCTTCCTGTCAGGCACCGCTCCACTGGGCCCTTCATCTCAAGCACTGCTCCGCTGGGCCCTTCCTGTCAAGCACCGCTCCGCTGGGCCCTTCCTGTCAAGCACCGCTCCGCTGGGCCCTTCCTGTCAGGCACCGCTCCGCTGGGCCCTTCCTGTCAAGCAGCGCTCCGCTGGGCCCTTCATCTCAAGCACCGCTCCGCTGGGCCCTTCATCTCAAGCACCGCTCCGCTGGGCCCTTCATCTCAAGCACCGCTCCGCTGGGCCCTTCCTGACAAGCACCACTCCGCTGGGCCCTTCCTGTCAAGCACCGCTCCGCTGGGCCCTTCCTGTCGATCACTGCTCCGCTGGGCCCTTCATCTCAAGCACCGCTCCGCTGGGCCTTCATCTCAAGCACCGCTCCGCTGGGCCCTTCATCTCAAGCACCGCTCCGCTGGGCCCTTCATCTCAAGCACCGCTCCGCTGGGCCCTTCATCTCAAGCACCGCTCCGCTGGGCCCTTCCTGTCAAGCACCGCTCCGCTGGGCCCTTCCTGTCAAGCACCGCTTCGCTGGGCCCTTCCTGTCAAGCACCGCTCCGCCGGGCCCTTCATCTCAAGCACCGCTCCGCTGGGCCCTTCATCTCAAGCACCGCTCCGCTGGGCCCTTCATCTCAAGCACTGCTCCACTGTGCCCTTCCTGTCAAGCACTGCTCCGCTGGGCCCTTCATCTCAAGCACCGCTGTCCCATTGGCAGGGCCGGATCTGTGTCGGCCAGGGCTTCACGAAGCACTCTGGGCACCATGCCTCCTCCAGAACCAGTGGAGTCTGTAATCCACTTGATGGACTGTGGCTTTGCACTCCCCAGGATGGTACAGTGGGCGTGGAGGCCCATTGTGGATCTGGCGTTGTGGACTGAACTGGCTGAGGTGCCCCCCTTCCCTTCCCCCTGAGGTGCCTGTCGTTTTACTATCTGATGCCCCTGCAGTGTTCACTCCAATGGAATCGGGTCTCGTGTGTGGGCTTTGCCCATGTGTTTAGGCCCATTGGCCCACGAACAATGGATGATAGCCAATATGGGCCAGACTTTTGACCTATGTATATATTGTTCATGATGTAATATTTTTTATTTATATTTTCATATTTCACTTAACTTCAATTATGCTATATTATACTTCATTTTTAATGATCCTTTTATTTTGTCTTTGATTCTTCCGGGGGGGTTGGTGGGTGTCACTCTGACTTGTTGCTCTGCATTGATGTGTGTGTTGTAGTGGGTGAGGGTGGGGGTGGGTGTGTGGCGTATGTGTGTCCCCGTAATATTTTGCCTCCCCCCTCCCCTGTGTCGTAGGTGCAGTACTCACTGTTGTCTTCTGCGCCGGCGTTCGTGCTCCTGGTAGAGGAGCAGGTAGACAATAGCTGGTAGGATGTGTAGTTCGGGTTCCATGCTGTCCAGATTCCTCGTGGGGTGTATGGAGGTGAGTTTCCGCCGTGTTTTTATCGGCGGGGCTCCCGCCCCGGAAAAGGTGGCGGATTGGTGAGTTGTGATAGGGTGGGCGGTACATTGTCTGCCGCCTGTCTGTTGGCGGTGACCGCCGCGCTGCTTGTCTGTACCGCCGTGGCGGTCGGAGTGGTAAAGTGGCGGGCTGTGTTGGCGGTTCCCGCCAGGGTCGGAATTCCATTTTTTTGGCCGCCTGCCTGTTTGCGGGTTGGCCGCCGCTTTAACACAACCGCCAGGGTTGGAATGACCCCCATTATCTGATTATTTTTCAGTAAATCTCATGCCTTACAGACGAAATATGGTTATGCTTTTAGCAAATGAACTTACAAAATAATTACCAGTCTCTCCCATCTATTTATAGTTTGTGATCAATTCATATCATGGTGCAGGAGAGGGGGCGGCAGCATTGAGTGGTGGGCAAACAAAATAGGACCTTCTAAAATTTGACGAGCAGGATAAGATTGACTGTATAACTGTTTATTAAACAAATTATAACAATATATAATGCAGATACTTTTAATTCAGTGCTGCGGGGTATAAAACAATATCATATTAAACATTAAATTGTGGAGATATCATTGATAGAAGAAAGCCATGCCACTGCATGTTATGGGATGCATTTAAACGCCTGCCCTGGTTGTTGCCCTATCACTGTGCAAGATAATCCTACTCAAACACAACCATTGTTCTTGAAATGAGGATTGTTTAATACAATGTACGTTTCCTTTGTACAGCATTTTCGTTCCCACCTATTACAATCTTTTCTTTAAAATTTTAAATTGCAGAGAGTTACACAAAGCACTGTCTGGATGCAGATGTCCTACTTTTTAAGTAAAAGGTTTTAAGTAGGCTTTAATTCCTGATTGCTTAAGAACAATCCCAAACCTTCTTCATCAGCACATTTCTCAAAACACACTTTTCTTAGCTCGCTCTACTGCATATTTCCATACCAACCACTTTGTTGACAGCTTTAAATATGATTACTTTATAGCTGCTATCAATCAGATTATAATCATTTTTCATAACTGTGTAGTCCCCTGTAGCAAATTCTCCTTTTCATCCTAGTCACCCAGATTTGTTTGTCTTTTTCTGGAGCCTATTTTCACTGGTATGAGCAACTCTGTGCCTTGTGACACTGCTAAACAATGTCACAGTTCAAGTGGTCTGGCCCTAATATGTTAATGGAAGAAAAAAAATTCACCTAATTGGTCTACTTAACTTATAGAACAATTGTAAATGCTACAGAAAATTCACTTATTGCACGAAATGTAAATGGCATAAGGGCTGCAGCGTGTATTTATGCCTCATGGGCAGGTTGGTAATGTAGTACTCTGTAGCACTACTTGTTGCCTTTAGTATGCTCTGGCAGTGAAATAACAAATACAAGCTATTTCACTACCCATGGTTTAATAGGCTTGGGGACATGCTGGAAAATATTTTCAAAGTTGTTTTTACTTAATCCTCCGATTTGATAGAGCAATCAGATTTTCTTTATAATTTAATTTAAAAAATACCTTTGTAAATGTGCTTTAGGCTGCCTGTGACAGAACTTGTTTAAACTGGCTTCATACCATTTCTGCTAGTCTTCACAACTATAGAGCTGAAATGCACATCCTTTGAAAGAGAGTAAAGCACTCTGCCTTTAGAGAGCAATTACCTGCCAATAAGCCCAGGAAGAGCAACTAGGTATTAACTGTCAATCACTTAGCATGTATTAGCTGCCTGGCAATGGAGAGCAGCAGTTGGCTGTATAAAGAACATCGGTACCAAAACCTTTTTGACTTGGAGATAGCTAGGATGATTTCTCCTTTTCATTCCTAGGGCCCTCACAGTTAGCCAGTCACAGTGGAGGAGAGAGCCTGTTTCGACTCTGTAAGATGCGAGGCGAGCTGATTAGGGGAGTGGCAAAACAAATGAAGTCAAGCCTACCTGTTGGCAGCTGGGTTTTGGCCGTTTTAAAACCGAGTCTCCTGAGTAATATTACAGGAACTGAAAAGAAAAAGCACTTTAAAATGCGCTTTTTAGTGCTATGTCTAGCCATGTCTATCTAGAAATCCCTGCCTGGCATTCTGCTAGTGGATGATTATCCATGATGTAAATTAGTACCTGGGTGCTTATGATTCAATATTTTTACCAATTAGCAAGTCTGCAGTAGGTTTACGTATAGGGCAGGGTTTTTAATATTGCAATTATCTGAAATGTGTTTATTAGTTTGGGGAAACCTCCTTGCATTCAGAAGACATTGGTTATATTTGACCAGGGATGTTGAAAAAATAGAAGTGAGATTTGATATGTTTGTTCGGAGGGTGTGTTGCACATTCTCAGTTGGTCTTAGTTGTTTCACAAATCTAGCTAAGGTCCCTAGTGATATCATAGAAAGTGGCCTCAATGAACTGTGTTTATGGTAAAAACAACCTAGGAGTCACTAGGTTTGCTAGAAACGTATTACTGATTTTGTTAGTGAAATGGTGTAGAAATGTCCTGCACTTGTATGTATTTGATGTTAAATACAAGTTGCTGTGGACTTTTGAATGGAGAGATTTTCTTTGATTCAAGATGGAATCAGGGAACTTTGGATTCAATCTGGGGAGTTCAATCTTTGGGAGAGCTACTTTGGCCAACAGCAGTAGATTTGTCAGGTTTAACACGACTTTACCTGAGGGTGAACAGGTATAAGAGCACTCTTTATGCCCTGCAGCAAAGAAAAGGCAGGGAGCCGTGGCTGTGTGGTTGGTGCTGGTGACAGCTCTTCTGTAGGGAACCATAGCTGCAGTAAGGAGTGTGGCACAAGTAGGGCAGCAACTCCTAATGGGTCTGGTCAGAGGAATTTCTGTGAACAAGAGACTGCCCATTGGAAATGGCACTAAGGATCAGGGGCAAGTAAATCAGGCTCTCCATCCTTCTACTCTTCCCACCCTCCCTGCCTGCTGGACCTATGGAGGCTCTTTTTGTAGGGCTCCTCTGAGGAACAAAACACATCTGTGGACAGCTTGTATTTAGATTGCTGTGTGAAAAATTCATGTGAACATTTGACAATATAATACCCTACGGCAACACACACTGGAGCTAAAATCCTGGTGGGCCCAATCTAGGCTGTGGGTGTAAGGACCAGCATGACAAGCGGAAAGCATCTGCTCTCGATACACCTCTAATATGGGAAAAACACAATAAATGGAAATTGATACAGGGGAAAAATTGATGATTACAAAAGGCCCAGCCCCCAAATTAATCTCACCGTGAAATGGAGGGCACCTTGCAATCACTGGTGAGGTGGTTACCCAGGGTCTCATTCTACACGCAATTAAAGACACTAAACCTACCCTAGAAAGCAAAATAGACTAGATTATTCTTTCAGTCAGCAACTATGCTCCTGGGAGTTGATGACTCAGTGATGCTTTTGAGGTGTCTGTTGGATTACTCCCTCATTGAAGTAAGAATTTGCCACAGGAGGGGGGACTGGCCTCAATGGAGAATGAGTGTGGTAACTCTCAGTTAAAAACTATGTTGAGATTCTCAGGGGGGATGATTGCCTACTTTATGACAACTAATGTGCGCACAATCATATCACAGTCTACTTTATTGCACACCCTAAAAACTGTTGTGAGAGGAGAATAAATCTCGTACACTACTTAGCTTAAAAAAGAAAGGCAGGCAAAATGCCTCTCCTTGAAACACCTGATTCTGACAACTTCTTCTACTGTAGGAGGCTCATTTAGATGCCAGGACATGGCTAGGGAAGTGCTAAATCCCAAGTTGTGTAATAGTAGAAGAGAGGCATTGTTGACCTCCACATTTAACTTTATAAAACAAGGGAAATGGCTGGGAGACTGTAGTATTGGTTGGCCAATAGAGATGCTGAGACTAAAGTGTTCCCATGTATAAGAGGCCAGGATCGAAGATTTACATTTAGCTTCCAGGAGATAGCAGACTTGTTCACTGATTACTACAAAAGGTTGTATGCTGAAAGGTATATAACACCTTGACAGTGAAAATCCCGTAATGCGAGACCTCCCTCTGCTTTGCCTACCCGCTGATGACAGAGAAACTCTTAACCTCCAGATTACTGTGAAAGAAATACCTGGATCTATCAGAAACGTGCTCCAAGAATAAAACTCTCTGCCCAAATGGATTCACATGAGAATTATTTAAATGTTATACCACCAAACTGGCCCCACGGATGCAGCTGTCTCTCCATACTGAGGCTCTTCTCTATGACATGAGGAGCACAACTGTGGTCATTATACATAAACAGGGTAAGCAGCCACATGTATGTGCATCAAACTGGCCCATCTCCTTATGCAACATGGAGACCAAAATGTTAGCAAATGCTCTGGTAAACTGATAAGTGGGAGCAATCAGATCCCTGATACACTAGGATCAAAATTGAATCATGTCTGGAAGGGGAACGAGACACTGTATCAGACACCTGCAGGTTGTCCTAGCCTATGCGGAACAATCAAATGAGTCAAAGCCACTGCTTTTGATTGATTTCAGAAAGGCATTCACCTCAGTGCAGTGGTCCGATCTACAAGTGTCAGGATCAAGGCTGTGCGCGGTCCATGTCCCACCCGAAGGTCCGCTGCATGGATTTGCAGCACTTTATGCACACCACTGATCATCTCCGCTTGTTGCAAGAATGGCCAGCAGCGTAGTTTGCCCTGTGGTAAAGCTCACATAGCTGCACGTTCAGGCCATTGGTGGTCAAGATGCACTCATCAGTGCTATTCTATGAAGGGACTACATTTTCCGTGTTTTTAGAGGCAGCAGGCGTCTTGCGGTGTGGCTGGCCTATAAAGCCCAGCCACACCCAAGCTCGTGGCTCACTATTTTGAAGACTTCGATGCAGTCACACCTCAAGGGACCTTCCTCTGGAGCAAAGCAGAATTTCTTCAAAGGGAGCTTGGCAGAAAACTCGAAGGTTCAGAAGGGAGTTGTTTCTTCCTAACCTTCAGCATTCCCCTAGCCTAACAAGCATGGCGTTTTAAGCCACTTGACTTTAGCGCTTCAGTGCACAGCAACATCACGCTCAGGAGAGGCGCTTCAGTTCACTGCAGCAATGCGCTCAGTAAAAGCGCCTGCAACACGCTATTGATAAAGCGCTTCAGTTCACAATATTAACGCGCATTGACATAGCTACCCAATCAAAAGGAATAAACGCACATTGGCATAGCGCTTCAGTCCCAGAGGAGAGAAAGGCGCTTTGGCCACAATATTCGAAAGCACTTCAGTTCACAGAAAGTAAAGTGCCCTTGGCTCAATACTTAAAGCGCTTTTCATGTACAGGAGAACGTTTATCGAAAAAGATTTCAAAGTTAAAGGAATCACAGTTTCATTGTTTTAGGATGCATGATATGTGAAATGCATATTAAGGTGTTTCATATTATGTGAAAAGACCTATTTAAGTGTTTACGAGTCTACTAAACTGAGATCTAAGGTTTAGAGCTTTACCAATGCATAAGTGGTTCTATGATTGATATTTAAGAGAGTGTCCATGGTCTAAAACTCTTGTCTTCTTGGGACTCTGAGGTCTCAGTTCATTCTGATGTTGGGATTTACAGAAGGGGCTATCGCCCAACCACAAAGAGTTTCAATCTGGTATTATGGAGATGCATGTACGCAAAGGCTGTAATGGTGAATTAGATGGTCATTAATGAGTATATGCATATTTGTTCTAACCTTTTACTTTTCAGATCTCTCTTCCAGCTGTTTCCTACCCTAATTCCCTTCCCCCCGCCTGGCTTCATCATAACTTTGTGCTATTAAAGGTTTCTGAGTTGATGACGCCGGAAGGTGGGCCTTCTTGTACAGCAGCATGCAGACCCCGAGGAAAGGACACCGTGACAACAAGGTGTGCTAAAAGTGATGAACTTTGGCCCTTAATTTAGAGCATGTATAAAAGCTGCTATGTAATACTGTGTGATCACCTGTGAGAGTAAATCTCCCTTTCCTTTTTGAGGTAGTACTAGCCAGGGCTGTCCCCTCTCCATTCTATTATTCACTCTACTTGCTCACCCGTTGGCTGAATAGGTAAGGCTTGATGCTCAAATTTGGAGTATCAGGGTACCTTGTGCATATATTGAAAGTCTTTGAAGATGGGTCAGTCTTAGGCTTAATTGGAAGAAATCCCTACTATTCTCAATCACAGGCACATAAACTCATTGAGGAGAGCTGAGCATGTGCAGGTTCCCCAACAGAGTAGCCAGTAGGGTATACATTTTTTCACTCTTTTTTTTATTTTCATGCTATCCTGATAATTATATGGTAAGATGATAAAAGTTCAAACGAGAAATATAAAGTCAAGATCATATGTGATAACATTTCAGGCCTACTTCAATTTATAATGTAGCTGGTGCCACAATCAATTATTGACATTCACAAAATGCATAAAGTACTTACATGTCTTAAGGAAACTTTTTCCCCCGACCATCATTTTTTCATATGCATTTTCTTTAGCACATACCATATGAGTATTATTAAGCCACGTTTTAAACTCTGGAGATTTGGCTTCTAATCAAAAAGTTGTAATCTGGGAGTGGCCTTCTTCTAAGGTTGGAATGAACCACGAGGTTTAGGCATCTCTTGATGTTAGCCCCAAATACCTGGAGCTATACTGAAGAATCAATCATACATCTGATGATACAGTAACTCTGAGAAAAGTTTGAGTAAATTATACAACCTTTTTCTATAATTCTCTTAACCTTTAACAATCCCAAAGTATGTGAACATATGTTCTGAATTGATAGCATCTAGGACAATGAGTAGTGATATTTGTTTTTCAACTATGTAGTTGAACCAGAGTATAATATACCATCCGTTGTGTGTAAATTTGCATTTGTTTAAAATTTAGTCCCCTTCACCACGTATGATTAAAAAAGGATATTTCTTGCCATTCTTCCTGAATCAAATGTGTGTCAGTTTCATTTAGCCATTTGTTTTGCAAAACTCCAAACAACGTTTCAAGTCATTTTAGCAAATCTTCAGCCATTATAAATACTGACATATCTTCAAGGTAAGTATTAGGTGGCTTAAACAAAGTCCCAACCATTTCCCTGAGTCTTAAACATGTAAGGGCACATACATACTCAATGCTCAATATATTTGCGAATAGGGAAGTTTATTTTCAGCCCTTGAAGGTGGCAGTCTAATTTTTAGCAGTTTCCCCCAAAAATTAGTTTCTTGTTTAAGAAACCAGTACCATTATTTTCCAAATCAGTATTTTGCTATCTCCTTCTGTCTCTTGAAAATCTAGATGACATTGAAGTTTGAGTGGTATTGCTACATGCAGCACAGGGATTTGCAATATCTGCCAAAGTTGTAGATTTTTGCTTAAAGATAAAAATGGTTCGGTATTTATCGAATAACGGGTTTCATATACAGGGAATCAGAGTATATAGATAAGGGAAATTCCCGCTGTGTAGCTCGCCTATGAATAATTGCCAAATTGTTTGACACCACATGTGGTACAAATTCTGGCATTTTTTCTTAAGAAATGCTGAAAAGTAATATTTTTTTATTTTACATGATGTTACGGCAAAACAATTTTAGGTAAATAGTATGGTTCTGCCATAAACAAAAAATTTAGAAGCAGTAGTATGTACATTTTGACCATGGCAACTCTGCGCATTATTGAGATTGGTAGCAAACCAATATATTTATTCTTATGAATAAAAGGGGGTGTAGTTTAGTTTATATAAATCTTCATATTTCTCAGAGATCCTGATACCTAAGTACCTGACTGTTTGCTAATGATAAAAGTGTCTACAAAAATTGGGGTAGTGATTGAAAATTAGAATTTCTGTTTTATTTCCATGTACATTTTAGCCTGATAGCACAGTAAAGGATGCTATTGAGTCAAAGAGTCCACTAATTGCATTAACATGAGATTGGAGATACAGCACTAGGTCATTTGCATACAGTTTTAGGCTAAAAGCACCAGGGATTGCAGACTTAATTTCCTAATTTTCTTTCAGAGCACAAGCTGAAGGTTCTACAAAAATAGCAAATAGCAAAGGTGAATGAGGATAAGCTTATCTGTTGCCTCTAGTGAACTTTATAGGTGCTTTCAATTTTCCATTCAGCACCAGTGACACAGTAGCTCCCTCATAATGTGGCAGTTGACTTGATAAGGTGGTTAGGAAATTACATTGTTTCTAAAACTTTAAACAAATATTTCCAACTCACCAAGTAAAATGCCTTCTAGCTGTGCCATAAATAGTACCGTTGTTAGGATTTGTTTTTGTGATGAAGTAAATAATGACTTCTAATAAAAAATGGATATTGGTGTTAACTAATGAACCCATTTTAATCCCTTTGCTATTCCTGGCATAAGAATTTTCACGAAGATTTTATCAGGTATATTTTGCATGGTATTGGTTGGAAGGAATTCACCTCTTCCAAATGTTTCTCTTAGGAAAACTTGTAACACTACCCCCCAGAACTTCATTGAATACATTTGTTAAGGGAATTGTTAACTGTTTGATTAGCTATTGGTATCCACTTATGGCTAGCTGTCTTCCCCAGTGGAATTACATTTAGGGAGTGACTTCACAACTCAAGGTAGTTCCTCTTCTTCCAAAGGACAAATAAGATCAGATCAGATTATGCATTAACTCTAAGTGAAGGAATTTTGTCTTGTGATAGGTAGGTATCCCTGTCTGTAGATTTACATTTTGTTGATAAATTATACAAATATGTTCACAAATGATTGTTTCAATTTTGACTATTTGTAACCATGGTTTCAGTGTTATAGCCTTCAATCCTGGTAACGGTGTTCTGAATTATGTGGTCTCTGATCTGCCAAGCTATCAATTTCCCTTTGAACTCCCAATTTTCATACAGCTTTTATCCAATCATTTGGGCAATCAGTACTACCTTTTCGAGTAACAAATTCTGCAACAGCTGTTTTGCAGTCTCTCTATTTAATTAATTCTGGTTAAGGTCTGATTGATAGAGTATGGCCTCAGCTGAGTGGAAAGCATATGATAGCGCTTTGTGCTTAATTTTCCCTACTTTTTTTGGGATAGACATAGAAAAGTAATTATCTCTCCCCTCTTACTTGCTTAGAGGTTTCTCAGATGTTTTCATCATGAAAAAACTGAGCTGTATTGCACATCTCTTCAAAGAAACAATTATTGGAGAACAAACCTCTGTCTAAAGACCATGGCCCTCATTATGACCATGGCGGGGAGTGATAAAGTGGCAGTAATACCGCCAACAGGCTGGTGGTAATGACTGCCAAATTATGACCATGGCGGTGATAACTCCCATAGACAGCCAATGTACCATACTAACCGCCAGGGCGGAAAAAACACTACCCATGGCAGTAGCTGTCATCAGCCAGACTGAAGACAAAGTACCGCCCACCATTTTTTGATCGATCAATCCGCCACGTTTTCTGGGGCGGTACCAACGCCATCAAAAGCCTGTCAGAAACGTATCACAGAAAAGCAAAGACTCACCATCGGAGATACAGGGAAGAAGAATGCCACCATGGAACCAGAACTGCAAGTCTTCCTGATGCTCATCTAGGTCATGCTCCACCTGGAACACCAACGCCGATGAAGACGACGACAGTGAGTACAGCCGCCTAGCACACAAGGGAGGGAGGGAAGAAAACGAGAGTAACAGACACACGCACGACACACACCAGACACACACACCATTTACACAACCAGCTGCACACGAAAAACAATCTCACATGATAGACAGCACAATAATGCAAGTACAACAAGAATGCAGTAATGAGAATGTATTGATATAAACAGCTATTAAATAAACCAATTGTACATGAAACAGATATGTACAAATGTACACAAAGGGTCACTGCCCAGTCCAATGTACTAAGGACCCACATGGCCACAAGGCACAGTCCAAGGCCCACTCAAATCCAGACTTCATCTGGATTTAACTCTGCAGGGGCATCAGTTTTCAAGTGGGCAGGCACCTCAGGGGGATGGGGGTGGGGACACCTCAGCCAAAGTCAGGAACAAGCCCACTGGTTCTGGAGGGTCCTCCATGCCCATTACTCTGTGCTGAGGAGTGCAAGGCCACAGTCTCTGGAGTAGGTGACTTGCCCACTGGTTCTAGAGGGGACTCCATGCCCATTTCTCAGTGCTGGGGCGTGCAAGGCCACAGTCTCTCAGGTGGGTGACTTTCCCACTGGTTCTGGACGGGGCTCCATACTGATTTCCCAGTGCTCGGGAGTGCAAGGCCACAGTCTCTGGAGTGGGTGACTTTCCCACTGGTTCTGGACGGGGCTCCATGCCCATTTTTCTGTGCTGGGAAGTGCAAGGCTACAGTCTCTGGAGTGGGTGACGATCCCACTGGTTCTGGAGGGGGCTCCATGCCCATTTCTTTCTGCTGGGGAGTACAAGGCCATAGTCTCTCAGGTAGGAACATGCCCACTGCCCCCACAAGGGGCCCTCATATAGCAGCCCCTGGAGGGTGGCCTACATGGCTTCCACTGGTGGTGAAGGCTGCACTGTGTCATCTGGAAGTGAGGGCTGAACTGTGGTGGCAGGTGAAGGTGCCTCCTGGGCAGCCTCTGCTGGTGGTGAGGGCTTAACTGTGGTGACAGGGGGAGGTGCCTCCTGGGCAGCCTCTGTTGGTGGTGAGGGCTGAACTGTGGTGGCAGGTGGAGGTTCCTTCTGGGCAGCCTCTACCGGTGGTCAGGGCTGAAATGTAGTAGAAGGTGGAGGTGCCTCCTGGGAAGCCTCTGCTGGTGGTGAGGGATGAACCTCCTCAGGTTGTCGTGGGGGGCCCGTGACCACTGGTGGTGGTGGAGGTGTCACCCTGACAGCCTCCCCTGGAGTCGAGGGCTTCTTCCCCTTCATGGCATGAGGTGTGGGATCCTTACCCTTCCTGGCAGGGGTTGAGAGCTTCTTCCCTTTCATGACAGGTTGTGTGTGTTCCTTAGCCTTCCGGACAGGAGTCAAGGGCTTCTTCCCCTTCATGGCAGGAGATGCAGGCTCCTTCCCCTTCATGGCAGGAGGTGTGGGATCCTTAAACTTCTTGGCTGGTGGAGTGGGATCCTTCACTGACTTTGCACCACGACTAGGTGGTGCCACCACTGTCCTCATGGACTGTTTGGCTAAGGTGCTGGGCTGGGTAATTGGGACCCTGCATTTACAGGGAGTGGTTGTAGGAGGTGTATGTCTGCTGGATTTGGGTGCAGGTGCATGGGCAGTGTGATGATGTGAGGTCGATAGCTGTTGGGTGTGTGAGTGCTTGCAGTTGTGTCCTTTAGGGGGAACAGACAGGGTGGAAGAGGACACAGGTGACACATGCATGAATTTTGTGGAGGTGTCTGCTACTGAGGTGTGTGTTCTGCTGGGTGTTGTGATGCTGATGATGGATGTTGATGTAGTGCATGTAGGTGTGAGTGTGGATGAGATTGTGAGGGAGGTGGAGGAGGAGGAGGGGTAGAGAGTGGAGGCAGTGGATGTGGTTGTGTCTGCAACTGCTGGTGTTTGCGTGAGTGCTTGTGGGAAGAAGTGTGCTGCCTGTGTTTGAATGTGCTACTCTTGGGTGTTGTCTTGTGTGCATGCTCATCTGTAGGTGTGCATGGAATGGGTTGGGGTTGAGGAGACTGGGGCTGGGAAATGGTAGCTGGAGAGGGGGCCGGTAGAAACAGGGACAATGGCTGCCATCAGAGAGGAAGCCAGAGCCTGAATCGATCTCTGTTGGGTCGCCAATCCACCGTGGATGCCTTTCAGGAATGCATTGTGTTGCTGCATCTGGAATGCCAGCCCCTGGATGGCATTCACAATAGTTGACTGCCCTACAGATATGGATCTCAGGAGGTCAATAGCCTCCTCACTCAGGGCAGCAGGGATAACTGGGGCAGGGCCTAAGGTGCCTGGGGTGAAGGAGATGCCCACCCTCCTGGGTGAGTGGGCATTGGCAACTCGCTGAGGGGTTACTGGCAGGGCGGTGCTGGTACAGGATGGTGGCTGCACCTGCTGTTGGGGTGGTGACAGAGGTGTCTTCCACCACCAGGGATCTTCCATTAGAGGAGGTATCTGAGTCTGTATTGTCACCTCCTCTCTCTGCCGTGGTGCTCCCCTCGCCCTCCGTCCCACTGGTTCCCTTGGTGTCGGTGGACTCTGCCTCCAGGGTCCTGTGGGATGAAGCTCTCTCTGTCGGTGTTGCCTCTGCTCCTCTGCCAGATGATGCTAATGCACAAAAGGACAGGATGAGAAAACAAGAAAGGGGGAAGCGAGACAAAGGATACACTGGGTCAATTACTGCACCAACACCACAGTTGGCATACACAGCACCGTCACACACAGGGATCAGGCTTGAGCACTATGCATTGCACTGCCAGTGATTTGGCTAGATGCCACAGTAAGATGAGGGTCACACACCGCCAACTGCACCCCTCGTGGGACCCACAAAGCCATGACTGACATGGAATGCTAACAAGCTAGGTTACCTGCATTTGCGATACACCTATTACCCTTGAGCTGGATCACGCTGCAATGTCTGGCCTGGCCTTTGGGGTACCCACTAATTCACATCCACCACCCAGATACCATGACACCTGCCAAATATTTTAATAATGCCCACTGTACTCACCCCCTTGTGGCTGCTGTGATTCCCTCAAGCACCCATCCTGCTCTGGTTAAGCCACCACCAGTATGTGGGCTATCAGGGGGGTCAGGTTCCGACAGGCACCCCTTCCTCATTGGGAGGTCATCCCCAGCTGGGCCTCCACGGTCTTCTGTGCTTAGCGTCTCAGGTTCTCCCACTGTTTCCAACAGTGGGCGCTCTGCCTGCCATAGACCCCCAAGGGTCTGCACATCCTTGGCGATGGTATGCCATAATCCTTTCTTTTGATGGGTGCTGACCTGCAGAGGTAATACACAGAGGAGAACACCATTAACCATAAAATCCACCCTGTCAAACATATGGCCCACCAATCCTGTTTCCGTTACCATTGGCACAAACAACGGCCGGCGCACACCATGTACAGCACCATAAGAGATTTCCCCCAATGACAAGATGCCTGCACACACATCGCCATGCATTCTTCCCACATGCATCGTGCCCAACGTGTACTCACCTGTTGGTCTGAGGCCCATACAGCAGTCCGTACTGGGGTAGGACCCCATCGCTTCAACTCCTCCGAAGTGAAGGAAGGGGCCCTTTTCCCGGTCACACGGGCCATGGTAGGTTCCTGACACACGTCACAGCAGCACATGCAGTGTAGTTGTTCTCCTGTTGAAGGTCAGGAAACAAGTGAGGAATCAGACAGAAAATGTACACCGTCACCGCCGGCGGATATCGCCATTGCCCATTGTACTCCATGGAACCCCCTATTATCCAATGAGGAATTGCACGGCGGTGCAAGGCTGCCTTCCGCCACGACGCCCAACGTCATATCAACCTTAACTACGTAACAGCCTAGATTACCACATTCCTAACCATTCCCACTGTCCCATCACATAAATGCCCTATGTACACTGAAGTTGTGGTTCCATTGTTCAAATTGTGACAGCCTTCTCACTCTTGTGTCCCTTAGATACCTGCTGCTGCGGATGAATAGGAGGAGGAGACATATCCCCACGTACAGACCCCTTGTGGACTTGGCTACACTGGAGGACAGGCACAATATACTCACCTATAGACCAGACAGGGCCAGAATAACTGAGCTGTGTGCCCAATTGGAGCCTGACCTTATCTTATCTATCGGTCATCCCACTGGGATTCTTCCCTCTTGTATAAGTGCTATCAGTGCTCCATTTCCTGGCAACAGGTTCTTTCCAAGTGACAATGGGCTTGGCAGCAGGAATGTCGCAGCCAATGTTCTCAATCGTGCTGGCAAGAGTTTTGTCTGCCCTGGCAAAACATATGTGCAGCTGCATAGCTTTTCCCCAGGTGGCAGATTTGGCCACAGTGAAGGCCGGATTCTATGCAATGGGTCATATCCCCAATATTATAGGGGTGATTGACGGAACCTATATTGCATTTGCCCCCTTCCAGAATGAACAGGTGTTCAGAAATTGTAGGAGTTTCCACTCACTGAATGTGCAAATGGTGTGCCTGGCAGACCAGTATATCTTCCCGGTCAATGCTAAGTATCCTGGGTCAGTGCATGACGCCTTCGTTCTGAGGAATAGCAGCATCCCAAATGTGATGGCCCAACTACAGAGGCACAGGGTGTAGCTAATGTTTTAGCCATGGTCCCCACCCACTGTATGTTAGTGTATGCCTCTAGGTGTCATCCCTACAGCATTGTGTGTGGCCAAATGTTGTCCCTCAATACTTGCAGGGGACTCTGGCTACCCAAACCTATTGTGGCTGCTGACCCCTGAGAGGAATGCCAGGACAGGGGCAGAGGAACGTTATATTGAGGCACATGGGAAAACCACAATGATCATCGAGAGGACCTTTGGCCTCCTGAAGGCCAGGTTCAGGTGCCTCCATCTGACAGGTGGATCACTGTGCAACTCACCCAGGAAGCTCTGCCAGATGGTAGTGGCATGTTGCACGTTGCACAACCTGGCCCTCAGACGGCATGTACCCTTTCTGCAGGAAGAAGAGACTGGAGATGCCCCTGTGGCAGCAGTAGAACCTTAGGACAGTGAGGATGAAGAGGCTAAGGATGAGGACAATAGAACATCAGTTATCCGTCAATACTTCCAATGACACACAGCTGAGACAGTGCAACTGACCATTCCTCTGCCTATTGATGTATTCTGTGTGGCTGTAGTATGATGGCATTAACTTCCTTTGCATCTCAACTTATTGTCACCTGTGGCTTGTCATTTTACAGACGTTAGTGATATCACAACGGTGTACTGATGTGCTGACTACAGACAGCTACAGGTCATTATTTCCATGCTCTCATAGTATTCAGATCATTTGCACTATATAAAATACTAGTAGTCAAGGTGTGTTCAAGGGTGTTTATTGTAGTGCTATGAAATTGAGGGAAAAGTGCAATGGAATGGGGTGATGATGGAAGAAGGTCCAGGGTATTGTTCTAGTCTGTTTGTAGAACAGGTCCAGTGTCCAAGAGGCCATGGGAAGGGGAGCAAAGGAAGTTCAAAGTGGACAAGGTGACAGGGTGGGACACAAGGGGGACAATAAGGAGAGTCTAATTTCCTGGCAGTGGTCTTTGAAAGTGTCTCTGGCTTCTGTCTGGCACACAGGGAATGTTTGCAGGGTGGTTCACCTTCTGCAGGGACGTGCTGATCAAGACCAGAGGCCAGAGGGACTACAGATCCCGACTGCTTTGTGGCCCCAGGAGGCAGCCATTTTCTGCATCACCTGCCCCCACTTGCCAGATCCAACGAGTGCTATAAAGCGAAAGGGGGCATACGGCAGGGACAGAAAGAGGCAGGGCAGGGCCACCCCATTTGGCCTCTGTGTGGAAACTCTTGTGCGGGGCAGGTAGGAAAGAAGGGAAGAGATTGCAAAGGCTTTCCTTTAGCCAGTCATAGTCTCAGTGTGAGGTGTCAGCGGCTTGGGTACTTGGGGCATAATTCCTAAATTGGTGCAGGGGGAACGCTTGAGAGGGTATCACATTATATAGTGCTGAGCTGGCTTTATCGATAAAGCACCATATAGGTAAACCGCTGTCATATCATTGAGGCACGCAAGATTCCTTCGTAGTTCTGAAAGTATCTCATTTATTATGGGCAAGAGAAAGGCCACCGAAAAACCCTTGGGGGCAGCAGGCATAACCAAGTTCGCTAGGCATTCAGCAGAGAACTATACCCTGAATACAATTGATGATCTGATAGTGGAAGTAGAATGTTTATTAGCCACAAACAACGCAGAACCATCTCAGTTTAAGAGAAAACAAGTTACACCTCCCAAGGGTATACAGACCTACTTTAAGAAAACCACAAAGGGGCGGGGCACCAGGTCCTGCTCTAACCCAAAAGATAGCTATTGACCAGGGGGTGAGCATCTAGGAGTAAGCACATTAGCAGCTGCCCCGGCCCCTTCAAAAGATCATTCCCAGGTTGAATGCACAGCCGCTATTAATATCGATTGTTCCAACTGGTTTGCCCTTCTAGCTAACCAAGGAACTGTAGCAGATGAGAACCCCGGCAAAGCAGCCAGACATAGTAGATCTAAATCAGACCATGATAGGGGAACCACTGGCACAGTTACAGCCACATGCACTAAGAGGAGAGATACAGGGATTCTGTAAGTGTATGGACAAGATGGCTGTCAAATTAGGTGAAAAGGTGGCCAAATAATCTACTTTGGTGGAAAACTTAGGAACCAAGATTGGTGGTGCAAACCTAATGCCAAAGCACTATAGCCAAGCACCCCTCCCAAAGCCACAGTCAGTTAAGGGTAATGGGTCAGCTGCTGACAATGGTGGGTTTGCTAGCATAGTACGCTTAACCTCATCTAACCTTGTAAGAGGAGAATTAATTGGAGGTAGATACACCCTCAAGCAGCACAGTGCACAGCCCACTCGCCAATCGCCTGCCAAACAGGCCAGATTCAGTGTGGGAGTCAATATACCCCAAATAGCAACCAGAGTACACGTCTGTCTATCATTATCCACCTGACAAATATCCCCAAACTTACACACTGAGCGAGTGAAACTCAAGAATCTAGCAATAACAAAGTAATCCACTGGCTCCGCTACACCAGGGGTTGTACGTCTATCATCAGGGACAACATATTATCTGCCTCACGTTGTAGCCCCTTTTCACACCAATAGGATCACATAGGAGTGAAACTTCAGAGTCCTAAATTGGTGGATGAGCTGCTATACATGGAACTAAGATCTAGAACTATATCAAGAAAACACATACGCCTTAAACTCAACACCCCCAGCCGACTAGGAGAACCCTAGATCTCAGAAGGGTGTAACTCTTTAACTCACCTCCAACGCACCACACTAGTGGGGGAATGCTCCAACTAAGCAGACATTGATTGACAATCGGGGGGAGGACAAGTCCTCTCCTTAACTGTACATCTAAGGGAGGCATGAGTGGGCATAGTGCAGCATGCACCATCGAGAACATAGAGCTGATTGCCGTGGGTGATGATATGAGTGACACAGCTACACAGAGTAAGATTAATTCTATTATGGCTGAAAAGGCAGGCACTAGGGTGGGACCAAGGTGGGATAGCAGGCTGATTGCTTAAAACTCCATTAGAGTTCTAACTTGGAATGTAGCAGGCATCCATGCTAAGCTTGCAGACCCAGAGTGGGGTGAGCTCATTGATCACCATCAGATTATACTTTTGCAGGAGACGTGGGCAGTGGCACCAGTACATAGAAGTGGGTATATTACCTTTGTTGCTAATGCGGTCCCCTCATCCATGGGTAGAGCCTCTGGGGGTCTTCTTATTTGGTTGAAACTAGATCTTTTCCCGTTAGTGAAAGTAGCTCCAACAGAAAGTAAGGACTAGCTAGGGGTAGAAATAAAAGTTAAAAGACCGACTGGGGCCAGATACATTGCGATAATTAACGCCTACATTAGATCAGTCCCTGTAAAATTCCCCTCCCCACAGTAGTTTATCTCACTAATACTGTTCAGTGCCTAAAAGGAGGCAGCTTAAAATTTATTCCAGGTGATTGTAATACGATACTTGGAAAAGGGAAGACGGAGATAGTCTATTTTCAGGATCTCCAAGGTGCTCTGATTGGTTCTGGGGAAGCAGGACAAATGGCAGGGAAATTAAGATTGGTAGCTGACCAACTAGAAGATCTGATAATGGAGAATGGCTTAGTAATTGCTAATGGCAACACCTGTTCTGGTAACCCCCGCACCTGACCTTTAAGAGAGGCACTTTGGCCCATATTTATACTTTTTGACGCAAAACTGCGCCAACGCAGTTTTGCGTCAAAAAAATTAGCGCCGGCTAACGCCATTCTGAAGCGCCATGCGGGCGCCGTATTTATTGAATTACGTTAGCCGGCATAAGCTGCCGGCGCTGTCTGGTGTGCGTTAAAAAAAACGACGTACACCAGGCAGCGCTGGCGTAGGGGGAAAATGGCGTATGGGCGTCCACAAATGGTGCAAGTCAGGCTGAGGCAAAAAAATCGCCACAACCCGATTTGCGCCATTTTTTTACGACGCCCATCCCCCATTGAAATGACTCCTGTCTTAGCAAAGACAGGAGTCATGCCCCCTTGCCCAATGGCCATGCCCAGGGGACTTCTGTCCCCTGGGCATGGTCATTGGGCATAGTGGCATGTAGGGGGGCACAAATCAGGCCCCCCTATGCCACACAAAAAAATTAAAAAAAATACTTACCTGGACTTACCTTAATGTCCCTGGGGTGGGTCCCTCCATCCTTGGGTGTCCTCCTGGGGTGGGTAAGGGTGGCAGGGGGTGTCCTTGGGGGCAGGGGAGGGCACCTCTGGGCTCATTCTGAGCCCACAGGTCCCTTAACGCCTGCCCTGACCCAGGCGCTAAAATCCGGCGCTAATGCGGGTTTTTTAGACCCGCCCACTCCCGGGCGTCATTTTTGCCGGGGAGTATAAATCCGACGCATATGCATCGGAGTCATTTTTAAAGACGGGAACGCCTACCTTGCATATCATTAACGCAAGGAAGGTGTTCACGCAAAAAAATGACGCTGACTCCATGAACTTTGGCGCTATACGCGTCTAACGCCAAAGTATAAATATGGAGTTAGTTTTGCGTCGAATTTGCGTCGAAAAAAACGACGCAAATTCGGCACAAACGGAGTATAAATATGCCCCTTTGAGTTCTTACATTGACTACCTCCTGTTGGACCTGGAAATGTGCCCGCTCTTGACAGATATGGGAGTGATCCCTCAAACAGAGAGCGATCATGAGACCTTAAGTGTTGTATTCTCTCCTGCTATATTTACTAGTTCTAATCTGTCAGCTGTAGTTCATGCAGATCCCCTACAGTCAGTTAATAACAGGAGGAACGTGCAACGGGCAGAAGTCATGGATAATGCGGAAATTCAAACTAAAATATACTAACTATTTGTGGATAACCTAGTTGAAGTAACACCGTTAAGGGGTATGAGCCCAATATGTTTCTTGTGCATTGTCAGCTCATGGAACAGCTTAGGCCTCTGTTTACTAAAATTAGGAAAAGAGGGGCTTCCAACAAAGTTGCCCCAGGATGTTTCACTAAGGACTGTCGGTTGGCCAAGCTCTGTCTCCTAGGTGCTTTGAAGCATCGTAGCAAGCCAAAAATAACTATTGCTAGGAATAACTACAAGGCTATCCTAAAAAAGGCTAAACAGAACTGGGAGATGGCCCAATGGGAAGAACTTTCCAAAGCACTTAAGAGGAAGAATCAGAAGATGTTTTGATCTTTGGTGGCATCCAGCTCGAAATTAATAGATAACCACCTTGAAGCAGTAGTGCAACCGGGAGCTTGGGTTGAGCACATCACATCCCTGTACAGCAAGGGGGAGGTGGAATACAACAAAAGCATTAGGGAGGAACTAATTGAGAGGTATTGCTTGGTAGGCCTGGAGGCTTTTTCCAACCCTCTTGAGACGGAGGCTAATGCAGAGTCCATGTGCCCATATTTCTCCCAGGCTGAAACCTGGGTAGCCCTGATGCAAATGAAGAAGAAGAAGGCCCCTGGCCCGGATGGTATTTCTGGCTATCTTTTCCTCTCACACCCATATGTCTGGATTCCCTACCTGAATGCACTGAGCAACGCTCTAATGAAGGGCATGACCATTCCACTGACCTGGCTAGGAGCCGTTATCGTACTCACATAAAAAAAAGGAAGTAGGGACGTTCCCTCTAACTACAAACCTATAAGCCTGTTAGACAATTCTCCCAAAAAATTTTGCAGACAGGTTCTGGCTAAATTAGAAGCATGGGTAATGGATAATCAAATCCTTGAGGATGCCCAGGCAGGGTTCAGGAGCAAGATCAGTAGTGTTGATCAGGTCTTTCATTTCAAGATGTTATGTTGGAAGTATTGCCACCTGTATGTCACCTTTATAGATCTCAGGGCAGCCTTTGACCTTGTACCTAGGGATAACTTGTGGGAAACACTTGCAGGATATGGGGTGCGATCTTACCTTTTACGTATCTTGAGAGCACTCCAAATAAACACCTATGCTAAAATGAGATGGAATACGGGGGGATTTAACAGACCCGATTCCAACTCGCCGAGGGGTAAAGCAAGGTTGCGTAATGGCCCAACACTTTTCAGCCTTTTCATTAATGGGGCATTTAAATGGCTCTCACAATGTATGCATGATGCCCCTAAGCTTGCTGAAATCCCGCTTCCGATATTAATGTTCCCTGACGATACCCTGCTCATCTCTAGAACTCCAATGGGCCTCCAGGCAGTACTGGACTCCTTTGTGGCCTTTTGTAAGTCAAGGGGTCTGGAAATTAACCCAACAAAAACTAAATTTATGGGGATAAACACTCACAAGACATTTAGGGGGTCATTCCGACCCTGGCGGTTGCCTACCGCCAGGGCCGGGGACCGCGGATGCACCGCCAACAGGCTGGCGGTGCATCCATGGTCATTCTGACCGCGGCGGTACAGCCGCGGTCAGAAACGGGAAACCGGCGGTGTCCCGCCGGTTTCCCGCTGCCCAAGGGAATCCTCCATGGCGGCGCTGCAGGCAGCGCCACCATGGGGATTCCGATCCCCTTACCGCCAGCCTGGTTCTGGCAGTTTTGACCGCCAGAACCTGGCTGGCGGTAACGGGTGTCGTGGGGCCCCTGGGGGCCCCTGCAGTGCCCATGCCAATGGCATGGGCACTGCAGGGGCCCCCTAACAAGACCCCACCAAGATTTTCAGTGTCTGCCAAGCAGACACTGAAAATCGCGACGGGTGCAACTGCACCCGTCGCACCCCTTCCACTCCGCCGGCTCCATTCGGAGCCGGCATCCTCATGGAAGGGGGTTTCCCGCTGGGCTGGTGGGCGGCCTTCTGGCGGTCGCCCGCCAGCCCAGCGGGAAACTCAGAATTACCGCGGCGGTCTTTTGACCGCGCAGCGGTATTCTGACGGCGGGACTTTGGCGGGTGGCCTCCGCCGCCCGCCAAAGTCAGAATGACCCCCTTAGTGGGAAATGTTAATAAATGGCTCCACAATTGAACAAGTCAAACACTTTGACTACTTAGGGGTCTGACTGTCTGATTCAATGTCTTGGGGCCATCTGTTGTTGGAGAGCAAAAATCCTCTCACCCAGAAGACATACCCATTCAGCAGGAAACAGAAGGAAACGGGGGTGGTGTAGTGTTCCCGGTTCTCCATATATACAAAGCTACCATCCTCAAGGCAGCCACTTATGGGGCAGAGATTTGGGGCTTCACAGATGCAACCGTCCCTCTAACAGCTGAGAACAATTTTCTTAGGAATATTCTTACGTTACCTAAGGGCATGCCACTGGTGCCACTGAGGATGGACTTAGCACTAAACCCTATAAACGTGCTGGTAGCTTTAAAACCCTTGTTGTATCAGGTGAGGCTCTGGAAATACAGGGAACTAACACCATTTACGTACTCTTTGATTTACCTAATTTCTAGTGACTCACGGGTAATTATGCCTTGGTTGAACTACATTAAGTCCCAGTGTGAGAAACTGAAAATGATTGATCTTTGGAAGTCTCCCACAGTGGTTGCCAAGGACGTATCCCTGACATTAAAAAGAGTTTACTGGAACCATGCCTTGGAACAGACATGGTTGAACAATGGTCAAGAGAACATGGCTGGGCAATTTTTAAACATTAATTGCTCCCTATCCTACAAAATCTTCCTGGATAAAATCAATCCCTCTTTTGCCACGCGCCTATACCTACAGCTTAGGTACGGGTCCCTACTGCTAAGACATTTTATGGCTAAATAGGAGAAGCATACTTCTTCTGTGTGCTGTCATTTCTGTCCTCAGTTAAAGGAAACTGAAGAGCATTTTCTTTTCTTCTGTCCTCAATATTCACACCCTCTCGGGAGATGGATAATCCCTGTTTGTAAGCTCTTGGGTGTTATACACCACTGGGAGGCCCTGAGAATCTTTAAATGTGACTGAAAGGCAGTGATAGTCATTGCTGTAACCAAATATCTGGAGCAAGCATGGCACATAAGACGGAGAGCCATATCCTAATGGGTATTCCGGGACTGACAAAGCGCCCAGGCTGCTTAGTCTTCGGACAGATGCTTTTGAACTTTAATATGATTACTTCATCTCCAATTTAAACCTGTTTCCCTTATTCCGTAGATGTACTCCAAGTTCAATTTGTTCCTTGCACTTACACAATGCATATGTGTTTTAAATCTTTTACATGTGTAAATAATACATTTAAAAAAAATCTTTTTTACGATTTGTATGCATTAGGAGATTGTATATACTCAATTTTATGAATGTATTTATATATACTTTTATTGTTGTCCAACCGAAATAAAGTAAATACTATTACTACCTTCTGCAGCTGGAGGGGGGCTGCTGGCCTGTGAGTCGTATGGTGGGGTCTCCTGCCCACTAGTTGCAGCAGAGGTGGTGGGCAGGTCAATGGACTGGCTAGTGGTAGGGGCCTGCTGCTGTGCTGTTGCCTCCCTCATGATGTTGACTATTTCCTCCACATGACCCTTAACTCCTCATCAGTGAAACAAGGGTTCCTTTGTGGGGACATGGATGTTGTGTGCTGTGTGTTGGTGAGAGTGTGATGAGTAATGTGGTGGTGTGTGTGATGTGGGGTGTGTGAGGGATGTATGGGTGCATGTGGCATGTGTGTTTAGTTGTCTCTGTGCTATTCGTGTCAATCTCATGGCAGTAATTGTTGTTTGTAAAGGGTTGTGGGTACTGTGTGTGTGTGTTTTATGGTGCTGTGGGTGGGTGGTTGTTTGTGGTGTGTGTATGAGTGTCAGGTGTGTGGTTTTTGTATTGGCCAATGTAGTGCTGTTTTGTATGTGGATGTCCATTCTGAGTGCGGCGGGATGTACTGCCAATGGTTTACTGCCTTTGAATGTCCGCTGTGGTGATTTGTGGGTCATGATGTGGTGGGCGTTGTTTTGTTGGCATAACGGTATAGGTGTTGGTACTGCCACTTTAGCACTGACCTTTGGGCTGGCGGATTTGTGTATGTGGCAGTATTCTGCCAGATTGGTGTGTGTGTGTGTCATGATATGGCGAATGGATATTCACCACTGCAGCGGTATGTTGGCGCCGTCACCGCGGCGGTAAGCAGGATTTACCACCAATGTCATAATGAGAGCCCATGTGTTCGAGTGTCTGGTTGTTGATGGAGGGACTGTCTCTAAATAAATTAGTTGTGGTTTGAAAACAAATTTGGAATAAATGAGGTTGTAACCCTATATATTGTATCAGAAATAAGAAAATTGTCACCTCAAGAGGTAGAATGTGAGCAAGATGAAAAATAGGTTTATCAGTTTTCAAAGGGATTTCCTGCTTACCAGAGATTGGTTAGACCAAGCTCTTCCTTGAGCTTGGCAGCAGCTCTAGCCATGTTGGGCTATTGTAGTATATTTCCGGACTTAGGTTTAGATCTGTCAACTAGATAAGATTACAATTGCCTCTAATTATTATATTATTTGGAAAATCCACTATGTGACCCATTAGATCAAATGGGACATTGGGATCATCCAGAACTGGACCATAGACAATCATTACAATTAAAGCGAACTGAATAAATTATACTTCCACGATAATTCATTTTCCTAGCACGTCAGATATGGTTTTGACTGTGATACCAGTGATATTGTTACTACCAAGTATTGCTACCCCTTATGGCACCAGATGAAAATTGCTTTCTGTTTCTTGGATTATATAATCCATTGACATTCATGGAGGTGACATTACACTTCAATATGGCAATGGTCAAAGGGAAAGCCTACAAAAATTGCCAAACAGGCCTCAGAAACTGAGCTAGTACTGCAAGTAAAACATTTTCTGCCCCTGCTTTTTACCATTCCAGGTAGCTCCAACTCTTCCTTCTCCACCAGTTTCCTCTCTCTCCACTCTCGCCTCTCCTTTACATCCCCTCTCCAATGCCCTCACTGTAGCCTAGCACATGCTCCACCCTCTCCCAAGGTTCCCCTCCATCTTCCCCCATGGTACTCTAACTACAGATGTTGCACCCAATAGATTGGTGGACAGAATTTTGAGCCCCACTATCTGAACCTGACAGTTAAAAAATTCCTCACCTCATTGTCTAGTGTGCCTGTATTCCATTTATTTTTTTACTTCAATGTACCTAAACTAATTTAAGTTAGATTTTTTTAAATATCTCATAATTCAATTTTCTCAGAAGAAAAACAAACAATATTATGCCCCTCTAACTGTGGACAAACAACTTGTGGCTCAAGCTCAATCCACCCTCCAGTAGCAATGCACCTCCCATGATTCATTACTCTCCCTCTTCCCCCACTTCCCCTAAGGGACTCCAGATCTTCTAAAATTTGCCTGGGCAGCCTCTCATCTGCTACATCAGTTTTTTTATGCTCCCATGCACCAATCCATGCCTTCTACCCACTCTTGTATGATAGGCAGAGTCAGTGCCCCCAAGTACTTCAATAGATCTCTACATGCTACCATTAGGGTGTGGTTGCAGAATAGTAGGGCATAGCATTCCAGGGTTTGTCCTCCCATACGCATAGTGCAGCCAGTTGGGGTATGAGCCTCAACTTGTAGCCCAGGACTGCCACCTGTTCCCAGTAAGCCCCAACCCTCGGACATTCACACAATGTATGCATCAGGGTGTCCCTCTTCTGACAGGCATTGTTTTTCCTGTTACATGACCAATGTGGAACAGGCGGATCCATGTATAATATGCCCAGTGGAGGATTTGCAATTGGACCAATTGGAATCCCACCCAAACCGCAACCTCTCTGGAATACTCGCACTCCTTCCCCGAGACACCATCCTAAAGTCTTCCCAGATCCCTTTTCCATCTCCAAAGGTTCAAGTGATGGAAGGCTATTACTCAAGAGAGTAGTGTAGATTTGGGACACCACATATTCTGTTAGGGAGAAACACCTAGGAGATGTCCTGTGGGGTCTCATTCAACCCCATCTCCTCTGTACTAATCACCCGGAACCTACCTCTGCCCCTCTTCCTTCTTGGCCAACTTTGCAAGGGGTGTTTAGGCTTTATTTACTGTCTTAGATTACCTGCCCCGAGTGGCTTTGAATCAGGCTCTCGCTTTCTGATTTACCAGATCTGTATAGTCCCCCCTCACTACTTCTACCCTTTGGGCCTAGTCTCTTGATGGAGTAGCCACATATTTGGCTTCCTGTTGCAGCAGTTTCTCCTCAAGTTTCCGACACTCATACTCTCTATCTCCTCATGCCCACCCTCTGTGTAATCAGCTGACCTTGCAGGACTGCATTATAGGCCTCCCATAGATCAGCTGCTGACAGGACAGAACTCTCATTTTCTGTAAAATATCTGGCAGTGGGCATATTTGCTAGGTGTTTGGTTCCCCTGTCTCTGAGTTCAAAGTCATCCAGTCTCCATGTTACTGTCTGATTCGGCTCATCCATGTGGACTATGGTGAGTAGGGGGGAGGGGTAAGAAATGCCCCAGGGGAGGAGGGCAATGCCAGAGAATCTACCCCTCTGGTGTTGGGGTACAAAAAATATAATCCAGTCAAGCCATACCTCCTGTGGAGGTGGCTACATATGAGTATTGACATCACACAGGGTGTGATGCCCGCCACAAGTCGACCAAGCCCATGGCTTCCACAAAGGTGGCCAGTCACACGTCAGAACTCAGCCTTTTGCCCATCCTCATCACTCTATCCATATACCCCAGAAGAGGCAAATTGAGGTCACCCCCCAAAAAATAGTCATTGCGTCTGGAGCATTCGCTAACCAGGGCCCAATGTGCTCCAGGACTAAGGACTGTAAGCTGGGGGGAAAATACCATGACCCATGAACCCTGTCCTCCCCATAGGACTGGCCATAGACTCGGGCCTGGCACCAGTTCTTGTCAGCCCAAGTGTTGATTACCTCAAACGGCAGGGATTGACGGACCAAGATTCCCAATCCCCTGGAGCCTCCTGTAAATCCTGTGTGCACCAGCAATCTACCCTAAAATCCACAGTTGATACCCAGCTAGTGGGTCTTCTGCAACAGGACTATATCAGAGTCATGTAGAACAAGTATCTCCTCAAAAGTCATTGCTTGAGGTTATCCCCAAGGCAATTGACATTCCAGGAGAGAATCTTCAGGGTCAAACCTAAGCTCAAGCCATCTGCATCGTTACTCCCCAGTTAATCCTGGACTCTCTGCTGCCCACTCTGGTCCTACCCTTTCGGGACTCATATTGTCTTTTCGATGTCATCCAATGACGACTCCCCTTATATGAAACTCCCCTCTCCAATTCACCTTGTGCTGCGTACATAAAACAACCCACCTTCCCAATGCCCGAGATGTCTGTCGCCCCAGCTTTGCAATCAGAACTTAGAACAACATTGTTCTCTTAACAAGTGCCACAGGTGTCCACCACTATGTGAGGGTGTGGCTCTCCTGGCCTTCTTAAGAGTGGTTCCAGATGCCCCTAGGGAAATGGGCACATGGAGTATTGTAGGCAAGCCATACAGTGATCAGAGTCTCTCTAGCCCTCACGGCAGGTCTGCAGTCATTGGGGTCACCACTGGCCCATTCCCATTCTCTCCACTGTGCAAGGAATCTTTGGATTTATTATCTTGGTCTTCAGAGGTGTGTTCTCTCCCCACTTATTGCTCATGGGTATCAACCATGTGAGTTGTAGTTCTGTCTTTACCCTTGCCTTTTCTATCACCACCTGGGCCTTCATCAGGGCTGCCTCTGATGGATAGTGGGTTTTACATCTGGGTCTGGGCACATGTCAATTTCCCTATCCCAGGGCTTCCTGCCCAGTCAGACAACTGCAGTCCTTGCCCTCCAGCCAAGTCCAAGCCTCTGTTGTTGAAGTGAAGAAGTGAGTGCTGTCTTGGTCCACCACTCGCAGTTTGGTGGGAAAGAGGAGCTCATATTTCAAGTTTAGGACATGCAGCTAATGTTTCACAACACAAATGTTTCCTGCTGGTGGTGGACTGCCTAGTCAGGGTAGATGTTCGCCGACTCCCCTTTCACCTGCCAAGGTCCATGCGCTTGGGCTCATTGAAGGATGTCATTCCTATCTCGGTGGTTGAGAAGTCTGACTACCACTGACCATGGGAGCATGCCCTGGTGTGGAGGGCCACACAACACCCTGTGAGCTCTCGTGACCATGAAGAACTTAGAGGACCTTCCATCCATGACTACCTGCAGAAGCCACTTTTCAATGTAGTGTTCCATACTGGGTGCCTCGATTCACTCAGGAGGCCCACCACTCTGACATTGTTGTGGCTGGAGCAACCCTCTGTGTCCTCTCCTCTATCTCGGGCTGCCCCACTTCTTGCTGCTGGGTTTGCAATTGTTTGTCATAGTCTGTAGTCATGGACTGCAATTGTTGCAACACCCTCTCTGTCTCCACCACCATGTCTACCAATTTGCGGTGATCCACTCACAGAGGGCTTCAATTCCACCTTAGTGTCTCCAATAGCTGCTAGTATTGCCGTGGTGTGTCCCTCCCACTCTTCACTCGACACGTGGCAGGCAGTCACCAGTTCAGCACCTAGACCCTGGTGCAAGCCAAGTGGCGGGCTCGGCCATGACTGTTTATTTCACGCCATGTTTTACCCAGGTCCAGTGTTATACACCCCCAGGCTCACTGTCATCACTGGAAAGGGGTGCATGAACTGCCTGGCACCAAGGCCTGCCACAAGGTCTGAGAAGGTGGGCCACGCATTGCCCTTCCCACTGCAGTTGAGCCTACTACTCATCCCGCCAGGGAGGACACGCTTGGTATGCATCACATTCCAACACTTCTAGGGCCAACTATGCTCCCCAGCTGGCACAAACATCCCCGGCTCACCTCAGTCTTTGTTGTCACTGGGGGTTAGACACCTGTGCTGGACTCAATACCGCCATTCTGGGTCCAGTCCCCCTCCTCAATGCTTCCCAGTACTGTCCCTCAAATGTGTGGGACCAACCAGGCCCACCTGCTTCGGATGCGGCTGACTGTCATTATTCAGGCCATCAAGAAATAGGGGATGGTGTGGCCCAATGTCTACCATTCAATCCCTGATCCCACAGGGCCTACACGTTGCCTCTCAAGCCCCTAGCCACACAACCAGTTGAGCCTCATATTCCCCTCTCTGGGATCTGGAAACAGGTCACTGGCCTCCCACACCAGAGCGCTCATTGTAGGCCAATGGGGTGTCACCAGGCCAGTTGATAAGTAAGAGGAGAAGTTCCTATCACCAATGTTCCTGTTCCAGGCCCCAATGGAACTACACACCATTTTTAAGGCTCCTCGTAGTCAGACAGGGCCTGCTTCTCTCATTCAGGGGCCCAACCCCCATTAACCTCCATTTTGACAAGACCCAGCAGGCAGGCCATTAAGCCAGTAGGGGGTGGGAGCCCAGTCGAAAGACTCATCTTCGGGCCCTGTGTAGCTACTCTCCATTATGGTGACTCTCTGCAGCCCTGTCAGGCGAGTCCTGTGCCTCCATTGGTATAGGCGGGCCTAGAGCCACCACCCTCTTATGATGGGGACTGGCACCACAGCTGAGTATGTTAGCAGTAGTTAGATGCAGCTCCCCCAGGGCCAGTCGAGCCCAGTTTCTGCCTCAGAGGTCGGTCTGGATTCTTAGGACCATGGTCCCTCATTCTCTTAGTCCCTGAGGGCTAACGTTCATACCGTCAGGAGGGCTGATAGCACTGAGCTTCACGGGCTTGCATCTGGTACCATCAGAAGCTGTCCATGCCTCTCAAATTATCTTAAATTTAAAATGTTTCTCAGTCACTTAAATCAATATGTTCATTAAACACTAAAAAACAAACAAAATAAATATTTTCCATTTAATTCTTCTGCCCCTCTTTTCTGAATTTCTTGATAGTATTTCAGCTCAGGTTCTGTCTCATGAAGCAACTTCAAAGCACCATTTTCAATGACTTTAATTCTGGCTGGCTGTATCAGATTACCCTGAACCCCTTCAGCCTTGAAAGACAGGATTAACTGACTGAGCTCCTTTCAGTCTTTTTGATGTTTCAAACTTCATGTTGGGGAAAATTTAGAAGCTGAAATCATTAGGAAACTAAATGATTTCACTTTTATTGCTTTAGAAAAGATCCCCTTGTATTCTACAGTAGCTGCAATTCACAATCATTGTTTGTGTCCGTGCACTGTTGGGGTATTCTGTGAAGGGTACTCAACGTGCCCTCATTATAGTTAGATCTTCTTTATTCCCTGGCTGGATTAGAGTGTACATTGTATTCTCTATGAACTCTGTTGGCAGATTCTTTTCTTTCGGGCATTTCGTTGAACCTTAAGTTCGATCTCCTGATTCTATTTTCTTGGTCCTCGTGTTGCATATTGATACTGCCCATTTCTTTTGAGTGAGTGGAAGTCTCTTTAAACAGCTCCCCTTGAGCTCCCACGAGATCAAAAACCCTAGCTTGGAATTTATCAGAATTATTGGATAGGAGTCAATCTTTCTTTTTTTTTAGCATCTTTTTGTTAAGGGAGAGAGAGAAAAAGATCTGCCTAATGTTCAACTCTTGTATTTCTCCTAGGATAGTAGTCAACAGTGTCTTGACCATCCCACTGGGGATTTGTACTACAGACCTCACAGCACTGTGGCTTTGCCCTGCCCGCTGAGCAACATCCCTTAGGATTGTCTCTGTACATTTGAGATGTTGAACAAAATGGGCATCTTTCACTCCCTGAATTTCTGACTGCAAGCAAGAGGTGCCTCTCTTTCTCCCATAACCTGCATATGGTTGTCAGCCTATTTATTGAGTGATGCCTTATACTACCTGATGAGGAAGACAGAGTATGTTTTACCACAGTCCCCTGAGGAGATAATAGGTTTCAAAGTTTCAATGTGCAGTGGGCTGCCAAGGTCTTACTTACTGTTTCATAGTTGACCTCAATATTCTGGCTTACTTCTTGCTTTGTTGAAGTTTTTAGGGCATGTAACACATTATCCTTTCACGCTGGCTTTGGGGGCTGAGTTATTGAGGGATAAACATCTTGATAAGTTTTATCTTTGTGTGCCCACTTTCCATCTATTTCGGAATCAGTAGCTTTAGATTCAAGGTGCTGTAGAAGAGGTGAAGGATCATCTATATTTGTAGGAAGCTCGATCATAAGGCCATTATTCTCCATCTCTAGCCCCTTTTGTTTCTCTGAAGTGATGGCAGCCTGTTTTCTACGGTTCAGTGTTTCTTGATTTTAATTTTTCTATTGGTAACCAGGGTCTTTTTTCAGCAACTTAACCTTGGACATTTGTGTAGTGATGAGTTGTATTTGGGGCTTCAGTAGGATCAGCAATTATAGTTGAGTTTTCCTGCTATTGCACAGCCCCCTAATGTCCACTGTGCCTCACTGTAAGAGTGTATGGCAACACGAGTCAGTGCCCCTGACTCTTTGGCATCCTGCAGTACTTCTAAGACAATTTTCCAGCTCCCTGTGGAGTGTATGCTGAGTTTCTCCAACCAGCAGTGAAGAAGGAAGGGACTTGCCAGAATTTTCACAATGTCCTGTTTGTACGTGTCTCTGGTGGCTGCGGTACCTTGCAGGTTTTTTTGCCTTGTGGATCTTGGCTGAAATTCCAAAGTCATGGGGGGTTTCCAGAAGTGGCCACAGATATCACAAAGCCTTCAATTCAAAAGGGAAACAGGGAGCTGTGGTCATGGTGGCTTCAGTCATGTGGGGTGGGAGGAGTAGTCAGGTCTGTGGTGTGTGTCAAGCCACGATGTGCATGATCTCCCACCCCTTTTCTGAACAGTTGATGAGACCACATGGTGAGAACTGCCTCTGACTCCTTTGTAGCCCAAGTGGTTACCTGGGAATGCATATTGCTATAAACTCAAACACTTTTTATGAGGCAAAGAGTACTCTGATGATCCATCAAATTAAATCACATTTAGAGCTGTGGAACATGTTACTGATCTCAATGATGAACAGAGGGGCATTATTTATGAGGCCACAAATCCTTTTATCGTTGAAAATCATGCTTATCCCCTTCTGAATGATGCCTTTCCTTCTCTGCAAAATGAGTAATACCTACCTGTTAGAAGGTGGGATCCCAAGTTGCAGTTCTTTTATTACCTTCAGATCAGACAACAAAAAATAGGCTTAAGTAGATCCAGGATTTTAAACCTCTCAAAGCCAAGCTGACTCTTGAGCAATTGGGTAGGAAGGCTTTATCCAGAATTTACAGAATCCTGATCGTGAATATGCCAGGCTTGATGCACATCCTTAGAAATAAATGGGAGTTAGACTTGGGTAAGTTGGAGGAGGAGGAATGGATAGAGGCAAAAATGACTACAAGAGAGAGTGTGATCCATACAAGGCTTCATCTTATCCAGTTCAAAATATTTCACAGTTTACTTTGTGATGGAATGCCTTGATAGAATTCAGACGTCTCCAAGCCCTATATGCACATGCTGTGAAGGGGAGGTGGGTACCTTACTACACCTGATATGGAAATTCTTAGATGTCCGGCCATATTGATGTAGTATCTATAATAACCTCACACAAGTGACTAGAGAGAGACTGATGCCTGAACGTAGGATGGTACTGCTGAGAATAATGTATGAATGGGATGGCGGATGGGCAAAACATAGGCTGGTCTCCTTAGGCTTATAGTTACCACAAAGGAAATAGAGCAACAGTGGTAGGCATCAATTAATAAGTGGATCCAAGTATCGACTTTTGTGCAGCGCGGCAGAGAGGATCCTTATAGGAAGGGGGTGCCCCAAGAACCATGGCAAAATGTGGGGAATTTGGCTGGACATGCTTCATTGAACTGGGTGTTGAACTGGGTGTTATTGAACCTATCATAGTTGAAAACAATGTAAATGCAACGGGTATGTTATGATGAAAGCACAATAGTTGATAATATCAGAGAGGTACTGTTTACTTTGTGTTTTATTAAACAACATTTTTATTTTTTTAGAAAGAATGTAGTACTATTTAGACTTGTTCTTTGTATATATTTAGTACACCCAAAAAAATATTGCTTGAGGGTACTGTGAGATTTAGAATGATGTAGTTGTTCGATTATTCTATAAAACCAGTTTTTACTTAAGGAGGATGGCGTATGTTGTGTGGATTAGTAGTGTTGAATGGAGGGATAAGAATAGTCATTTTGAGATATTCAGAAGCACATTATGTAATGGTTGAGAACAATTTGGATTTCAGTGTTTCCTTGGAGTCTATGACCACAGACTCACTTTGAAGACAAGGGTACATACAGTTCATGGGTTGAAACTGGTATTGTTCCACTCCTGTTAGGTTGCTGTGATTCAGGTGGGTTTGAATTTTCTCCCTGTAGTGTTGTTGTACATCCTTGATGGAGACTAGCCTGATGTATGTTCAGGAAAACTGCTAGACTAAAGAGGTCAGACTACTTGAAAGTATATGTAATGCCATAGCTAGCAAGTAGTACAGAAACAGCGTCAACTAGGAAGGTCTTGACAGCTTTCAGGAAAATTGTCTCCCAGTCAAATGTGAAGTTACGAAATTCCAGCGAAATGGCTATTCTCAATACCAGAAAATGTCTGAGATTAGCATGTCATGTTCAGACTGAATGTGAGCTCCCAATGTGAGAAAGCCTATAGGGAAGAGGTAAGAGCTATGGAGAGATGCCTCATTTCTTCAAAGATTGATAGCTGTATGAATAGAAATAATGGTACAGGTAAGCATGGGTATTGAAACAGTAATAAATTCTGATTCTGTTGATTTTTCAGCTGAAGTTGAGGAAGTGTGAAATAGCTTGATGGAAGTGCTTATTTGGACATTTAGGCCTTCATTTCAACCTCAGTGGTCTCCTCCAGAGGGCCAGTGTTGGCAGTCTTCCGTCAACCATATAATGAATGCTGGTGACCTTCCACCCTTTTTTGGAAAAGGTGCTCCACCGTCACCGCTACGTCATCAGAACACCACCCACCATAATACGACCCAGTATTCGGCGTGGCAATGTTCTGGTGACGGGGTGCTGGCGGCGGAGCACCCCCCATGGATCCCGTTCCCTCCCAGAGGATCACCGGAAACAGGTAAGGTGATCGTCCGTTAGGGGAGGGGGGTGGGGGGTGTTGTGTGTTGTGTGCGTGCATGGGGGTGTGCGTGTGCATGTGTAGAGGGCTTGTGTGAGGGGGTGTAATGTGTGTGCTGGAAATGTAACTTGTATGTATGTGTGTATGTGTGCATGTATGTGAGCCTGTATGTGTGTGAGTAGTGTGAGCGTGCGTGTAGGGGAGTGTGGGGGGGTATGTGTGGGGGTTTCAATGGGGGTGAGGGGTCGGGGGGTCCTACCATCTTAGGGGGGTCGTGGGTGTTGGCAGAGGACTCAGGGGAGGGGGTGGGAGAGGGGGAGACCCCAATCAGTGCCAAGGAACTAATTCCCTGGCACTAATGGTGCAGATCGCCATGGATTTTGTGGCGGTTGAAAACCCCACGAAATCCATGGAGGTATGCGGGGTCCTGTTACGGGTGGCGGACTAGTGATGGCCGCCGGGCTGGAGACCGTTGTCTCAAGCCTGGCGGTTGTTACCACCATGGAAGACAGTGCGGACATTGGCGGTTTGGCGTATGACAAACCTCCAATGTCATAATGGGGCAGTAATGACCGCCAGCCTGTTTGCGGTCTTACCGCCCTATTTACACTGTCCGCCATGGTTGTAATGAGGGCATTAATGTCTGGTGACCATCTCATCTCCTGTTGACTAAGTCATACTCTATAAATAACGGAAAAAAATAAACAAAACCTCATGATCTATTCATCACTTGTAAATGTGATATTTGCATCACTTTTGATACATATTTTAATCCTATAATAATGTCTGTTGTTTAAGATAAGACCCTTATTTGTACACCCATAACCAAAAATAGGTCAACAATAAATCTAAACATAACTCTGTCAGTTCTTGTCTGTCAAACCTCATCATGGAAATGCTTTCATATGGGTGCTGCACAGCTCATGGTGATCCTTCAATTTGTAGCAAAGATCTCCCCTTATCACTGAAGTAATTGTAACAGGGATTATAATGCAGCCATACCACTAGACATTAATGACTAACCTATTACTTGTCCTTGTTCTAGCACTTTGATACCCTTTCTATGGTGTATTGAGCTGTACAGAACTGAACATTTAAAGTAAGCAAAAACTATATTTTGTCCTTTATTTGTATCGTTTCATTTCTCATACAAATCCAGTTTCTCATATGTTTTTGTTTTTTTTTCTATTAATTGAGAGTAAAAATAATTCATGTACACCCCAGAAAATTATTGCAATGTACCCTTACTTGAGATTATGACATGATAAATTTATCAAATAATTGTGCACTTTGGTAAAACTGTGATGTCAGTCTGCGATCAAATTGTAATTATAAAATATATTGCTCTAATCTTATCTTCTTTGCTTATTCCAAATTGCTTAAATACCAAATTTATTGATGATTCTTAGTTCAATGTCAAATGGGTATTTTTATCTTCACAATGTTCTTTGATCCTACCATTATAAAATTGTGAATTCACAAATTCATCATGTCAAGTGTTCTCCCCTTATCTGCCATCTTTATGGTCATGTTGCATTATTATTTTAGTTACTTTCAGCAGTATTCTCTTTCCTTGTATTATTAAACCCATACCCCTTGCATCTTTATTCAATGATTTTTATTTTCAATAATGTTTTATTTTCAAATATATACTGGACATTGTGGGAGTTGGGAGATTCCAAAGATGAGTTAGCTTGAAACTCAAATTAGAGTATCACGTTTCTATGACTTTTGTGTTCACCTTAAATTCTTCAATTCCATGTCAATGTGTAGTTTTGGTACTTGCTTTAGTACTGCTGAATTTGTGCTTGGATGAAATAAATTCCTATTGTTTTATATTTCCCTCAAATGATTTGGGGATGTATTTGAGTTTGTCAATTTAAGAACTCTGTCACAAACTTGGTTGATGCTCCGTCCTCTGTATTTGAAGGGCATTATAGCCTACGGTACTTCTAATGCTGCAGGTAAGATATGTGTCCCAATTGACAGAAGACCCCCATCCCGAAAATTCTAAACTGTTATCACATAGTTACAAATATTAGTCACAAGTTTTCTTGTGGCTGCATAAGGTCTGTTTTTTTTGTCATAGCCTTATTATTCCTCTGAGACTGGGTCAAGCCTCTGTGCTTGTCTTCCTGTTAAAAAAAAAATCTCTGTCTGTCAGTCAGTGAGAATGCTCTGTTCTGATCAATACTTGAATACGTTGTGTTCTAGTTAGTTCTTTGGTTGTATTTTTCTATTGTTTATCTCTAATCAATGATCATTCAAAATTTATTTTTTCCATGCTGGAATGTATATATTTCATCTCTGCTACTTGATTGTGTTAATGTACTAACTACTTGATATTTCTCACACCTATCTAAGTAATTTTATCTTTCATTGCTCCAAGTATATGTCATATGGTTCCAGTTTCAATTCCACACACTGTCTTGGTCCATTCAGTTACATCAATCAGACTGAATTATTTGTGTTTTAAGGTTGTCTAGTCAATCTATAATGGTGAGAGTTCTTAAGATGCTACAGTCACCTGAAATATACTTACTAAACACACTTGTCTAAAATGTTGTCTCTTTTCTTACATAAAGTGGATTTATCTAGATACTCAATCTATGTGGTATTCTTTTTCAGTAGTGTTACTAAACAAGTGAGGTGGTGTGATAATGCTAATTTATCTTGTGTCACAGGATAAATTCTAACTATCTAATGTTCAGGTAGAGCTTGATATACAATGAAGACTGCTCAGGTTGCCCTTAATCGGCATTAGTGTTCTGTGAAACCTAAAGTTTCCACTCATTTTCCTGTAACTTGTGCAATCTCTTCAAATTATATGTAGAATTGGTGGTCTGGCTGTTAGACGGTGAGCCAAAAATAGCGATTGGTAAAAAGCAATCACTTTAACGCGTCCAATATACTTGTAGTGACTATTGAGTTTCCTTCTCATCATGAAATAAGAAACAAATTCAGGCTATATGAATAAGTATTACTGAATTGATCGGTCTGGAATAGATATGTTGGAATATCAAAAAGAAAGAAACTCAGTAAGCAACATAAGCACGTCATTGTACTGATTGATTGTAATAAAATCAGGGGCATATTTACGACGAGCTTCCACCACCGCTGCTTCATATTTTTGGAACAGCGACAGCACATTCCATGTTCCATATTTAAAAAGTGATGCATTAGGCCCAATGTGTCATTTCCTCTGGCCTGCGTCAGATTTTTCCTGTGCATAAACCGGCAACCTCATATAAGTGTTAGCTCATTGCAAGGTAGGTGTTTCCGCATGAAATCGAAAGCAGGACCGATGCATTGACATTTACGAGTCCCTGGGAAAACACACATTGTTGGCAAGCTGCGTGCATAGCTGAAAATGCCTCAAATTTCTGTGCATTGGCCACCCAGGCATAAATAAAATGACTTGTTGGCATTGGGTTATAAACAAAACATACCCAACGTACTTTGTCAAGTTCAACTATGACATGGAGGTGCTCATGCTGCAGCTAGGAGCAGCGAGAAGACCACCATCTCCACCACCACAGAGGCAGTACAGGAGAAAAAGTATATATAGTGCTAAAGTAATACTCTCAATGACCTCAGAGAGTAGGAGGTCATCACCTACTACAGGCTCAGGAGGAAGTCCATCATGCAGCTCATGAACCAGATTGCACCAAGCCTGCAGGCAACATCACAGAGATGCACCACAATCTCTATGCAGGTCAAGCGGATGACAGTCCTCCACCTGCCGGCATCAGAATCATTCCACACCACCACAGCCAGAGAGGCAGGAATGTCAAAACCATCCTTCTCCATCCTGGATGCCAATATTGGACACCCCAGTACATCATGTTCCCCGAGACACAGCAGCAACAACTGGACAACAAGCATGGCTTCTATGCTATTGCTGGCATCCCTCATGTCTTGGGGCAATGGCTTGTACCCATGTGCAACTGGTGACTCCTGATGCTACATTCCACCGTTCTGCAATAGGAAGTACACATATTCCATCACACACAGGGAATAGCAGACCATCTAGGGATGTTCGTCAATGTGCTGACAAAGTACCCTGGAAGTGCTCATGACCCCTACATGTTCAGGCACTCCGTCATCAACACGTGCTTCCAGAATGGGAGTTATGGGAATGGCCTACTGGTTGGTAAGCACATGACAGGTGCAAAAGCATTAAATAATGTATGATAATATATGTATTTCTGTATGTGATGGAGGCAGTGCATATGTAGGAGGTATGTGCCTCATACTTAAAGCATACACCATGGCACATGTGCAATGAAACCATGCAAGTCACACATTGTGAGACCCACTAAGCCACTGTGTGTGCCTTTCAATGGTGGGAAGATCCAGAGCAATGTATTACTTTAAAAAATGCTGCAGTGCAACTCTGTGTGCAAGGAAGGTCTTCCATGTCTGTTGTCTGTGGGTTCAAATACAACTCCCATGGTCATAAGGCATGTCATGGATTCAACACCATCTAAACTGTAAAATGTCTCACACCTATTGCCCTCCCTAGGTCATGTGTCCCATGAAATGTAACTTCAGTGATCCTAAACACTCTTGCCTCCTATTTGTGGTGCATTATAAGGCACACAGACATACACTATCAGGCCTACAAGGGTACAGGGTGTGCAGGAAGGAAGCCCCTCATGCACAAAGTATATCTCACAGGATGTGCATCCACACATCCACCATGTCACAATTGTACCTGTCTTGTTGCTGAACAGCCTATTTTGTGCCAGTACAGCTTGAAAAATCAGGACTGTGCTCTAAGGCCTAAAGTATGTCCTACATTGTCCCTATTTACTGAGGCAGTGCAGTGTTAATAACTTACTAGTTACACTGTACAGTGCAAGATTTCTATATTTCTGTGCACTTGTGTTCTGTCAGCATAGCGGACACAGTGCACTGTCATCTGTAGACAATGATGTCACACATTGACATGCCCTCACCAATTCATTGATGGCAGTAGCTACTGAACAATGGTAGCTACTACTGTCACATCCAAATCAGTGTGAATGAACAGGATCACATCTTCTCCTCCAGGTACCTATTATAAAGTAAGACATGTAATGGGCCAGAAATGCAAAGAGTAGTCCCAATCCAACACAATAGAGAAATGTGATGGAAGGGTCTCCTCAATGACGTCCACTCTCCATATAAGTAAGCAATCACCATATTCATGCTATTTGTAAAAAAATGTTTTCCAACGTTTGAGTGTATCACACAGGCCAGTGTACTTGTGTGTAGTACAGTGTCAGTTGCACCAAAAAAGAAAGGCCATGTATGCCATCCAATGCCAGTGCAGGTCCCATAATGGTGAAAATGTGTAAGAGCCATATGATACACATAACAGACATGCACTTGAATGTGGGTCCATCAATCATCATGATCCTTGACTGATTTTTCATTTCATGTCTTTTCAACTGACCCAGTATATGGTCTGCAGCCATGGGTCATGACCTCATTTGCACATCCCCTAACTGAGGCTGAGTGGAACTACAGCAATGCACTTGGCAGGACCAGGGGTTATAGTGGAGTAGACTTTTGGAGTGTTGAATTCTTGCTTCTGCTGCCACAATATGTCTGGGGGAAGATTGCTATACTCCCCTCTATGGTTTTCAAAATCATCCTTGTGTGCTGCATATTGCACAACGTATGTGTGTGGACCAATGTTCCATGGGATGAGGGTCATGAGGAAACCATAAAGGAACAGATGAAAATGATCATAAGGATGAAGACTAAGGCCAAACTTTACCCACAAATGTTGGTACCCGGTGAAGAAATAAAATTGTACTGAACTTCTTCACAGATGAATGACATATCTTATTGGGCACTCATTTATTTATTATTTTCTAGGGGTGCTCAGAAATAGCAATAAATGAATGAACACTACCATTGTGTAAGCAATCTCATTTTACAGTCACTGAAAACATCAAGACACACATCTCACCTAATAGTTTTTGCCCCATCAACGAGGTATGTAGTTAGGTGTTATAAACACTGCAGGGCAACATCATGTGTAAGAAATTATGTGTGCATGTCAACAAGATGTGCCAATACGCATGTTCTTTGACATGATTTACACCAAACCAAGCTAGCAATGTGGCACAGTGAGGACATGTTGTGAGTATGTGTGCTGCTGCAGTGTACTGATTGTCAGACATCCTTTCACAATCCAAATGAAGTGTACATGTCAACAGTGTACAATGACTGTGTGTGTGTGATGTATATCTCACCATTTGTAGTGCCTCATACCTGTGGAAGGCAGTATAATTAACTAATGTTTCAATGACTGTGACCAGAAGCAGATATAATGTGCATGGCTACACCATCCAACACATATTGTCACCATATGCTACATCAATGTTTGGAAGCATTGAGAAAAATCAATATGGTATCACATAGATAAATGTGGATTCCTTAACTGTGCTGATGCAAATTGGCAACCTAAGTCTAATGCTGGTACAGTTTCCCCACTACGCAAGGATGCAACAGTAACCTCCATGGATGCATGTAACCATGTTAGTGTGTATCACTCAGATACAAACAATGCTGTCAATCCATCTATGTGTGTTGGTAAAAACAATACACAAGAGATAGTAAATAAAACCATTAGTTTGACGCAATGACAATATGCAAGATAATGTCTGCCAAGGTAACATGCACTGATCATTCCAGGTTACAGTGGCAGCATGTGTCATGAAATTCCCAGATGACCATCTTTTGTGAATGCCTGCCCACATCCTAAGTTCACTGAACTCCTCTCTAAAATAACGTGATGCATTCTAATGGTAAGCATATACCTCCTTGGAAATAATCAGACTTGCTTTGGCTACCCAGGTCAGCCTTGTGTTCACCAAAGTCTAGGCTAATAATTAAGCCAAACCCTGCGTACAAAGCAGATGTGTGTGTTCCACAACATTATAAGTTGGTTGTTGGGTATTCTTGTATGGTAAATGTTGTTTTGCACATATGAACATGTGTCATATAAGCTGAGCCACATACCTTACATATCTAGCTAGTAAATCTGTCCCAGGGATTCCACATACACTGTAGACTGGCTGAATCAGCCAATGTATGTCATTCCCAGAGTATGTAATGGATCCATTACACATAGTAGGTCAGCAATTGAGTCAGATATGGGCATATATACCAGAGGCGTGTGCCGCCGGTGCCCCACTATTTTCCCACCTCTGGTGACACCCGCCTCTCAACCATATTGATGAGGCCATGCTAAGTTACTTTGAGTGGCTTTTCATGGCCTCATAAATATAGAGTATGGCAAGGGAGTGCTATTTGCTGGCTTGGTTTTCACTGCACCAGGGGGCATTCCAGGGGTCTCGTGGTGTAGATTCCCAGGCAACTCCCATGGATATTTACCCTGCCTCAGATGTATTTAATAATGTCAACCTGATGCTGTGGCAAAAGATTATACCTTCACCGAGCAGGCGTAACGTAGCATAATAGTAAGCCAGAAGGCAGTAAGCCAGAAGGAGCACCAGAGGAGTACCGGAGTCCCAGAGCACGAGAGGAGCACTAGAGGGGTACCAGAGGAGCTTGGAGCTTGGAGTTGCTACCCTGCCCTGCCATCACATGGACTAGGTGAAGCCAAGGAGATTATTAAACTAGTCAGAGGGAGCCAGAAGGAAGGCCGTCCCCCTGTGGACCTCCTGTGACCTCCCACAGCCCCTCCTGGAAAAAGACGCTGAGCAGGAGAGCAGACCGGGTGAGACCAGGACTGACCAGGAGAGACCGGGTAAGCAGACTTCGTGGGAAGGGGGGGGTCCCTGTCCACCATCCCAGCCATTGAACCCCTCTCCCTCTCCCTCTCCTGCTCCTGCCCTCGGCTCCGGCATCGGTACTCAACTGCGCCACGTCGTCTCACCCAGCCTTACCCAGCCACAGCCACAGCAACAGCTCTAGCCATAGCCCTAGTTGGCCCTAGCCGGCCCTTGGCCTTGGATTTGGATTTGGACTGGGACTTGCCGTTGTTGATTGGTGGTCTCTTCTAAAGACCAAGCAAGGAAGGAAGGAACCCAGTAAGGGACCAAGGAGCCAAGGGGAGGGGTGCGGTGAGTGGTGAGCGGTGAACGGTGAGCAGTGAGCAGTGAGCAGTGAACGGTAACTGGAGGATGGTTGGGACAAGAGGAAAAACAAAGAAGGCTAGGGAGGCCAATAAGGCGTTCACTCACCTAGCGGATTCCCAAAGACCAGAGCAGGAGCAGGAGCTCAAAAGTCTACAAAGTCTAGGGTTAGACCAGAACCAGGATCAGGATCAGGACCAGGACCAGGACCAGGATCCCAGAACCATCCAGCAATCCCAGGGGGGATTCGCAAACCTAGGTGAGGACACAGCAGACACAGCAGAGGGTGTCCAATTCGGGTCTCCCGCCAACAAAAGCGATTCCGAGCCAGGAGAAGAGTCAGGCGGGACATTAGAAGTGGTGACACTGCCTTGCTTGCCAGCCCATACTGACTCTGACGATACAGGGGGTGCCCTACCGAATGCAGGAGAAACTGTAGGCGGAACTGTGGGGGGCCTTCTAAGTCCTCTGTGCAGGGGACATAAGTATACACCGACACACCCGGGCCCGGGTGGATCTACGGGAGTAAGGAAAACTAGACCAAAAACAAACACTATCACTAACTATTACAACCAAGTGAACTCGAACTCAGAACAGCTGCAAACGCAAAGTCCCAGAGCCAGTGGCCTCCGATCACAGCCACCGGGGGAAGTGGGTGGCTACAACATGGGGGGGGGTGAACTGGAGCTACCAGCGACCAGGCTCCAGGATACTCGCCCACTTCAGCAGCAACAGCAACCGGCTGGTTTATCGCAATTATTCTGCCCAATGAGTAATCCTCTTGGGGATGGTGAAGTGGAGTTAAATAACCCCCCAAAGTGGAGCAACTTTTCGGGAGAGCAAAGAAAAAGCAACGATTCACCTTATCCTGACCCCCAAACGGGACTATTGAACTCCGGGAATTTTTCACTAACATCCTCTCCACAATGTGCCCAAGCAGAATTCACAGCACTCAAAAATGTAATGGGTCCAGAAACAGACTGCTCACCATCTAAACAGACCCATAAAACCCCAGCGCCACAGCTTCACTGCGGAAGACAAATTGTTAAAACTAATTTAATGCTGGGCAGACTCAAAAGTAGTTCTTTCAGTCTGGAGCTGTCCTCACTCGACAACTCCGTTATTGGCAACACAGACCCTCAACTAAACAGCATAACATCAGAAGATCTAAACTTCCTGGAAGGTAGTATAATCATAGGCCACAGAGGAAAGGAAGGTAAAAATCCAGAAGGTCAGATAACCAACGAACAAAGTGGCAATGGAGACGACCTCTCACTAGACCAACCAATTCTTAGTATCATCAAAGTTATATGTGCAACACTGGGCTCAATCGCAACAACGATCATGGCCCAGTCTCAAAAATTTGATGATCAACTTGAACTGACCAAACAACTTACATCCTCAATACAGTCTATAGATTACAGGATGGCCCTAGTAGAGGGCGTAATTAGGGAAAACCTGTTGCACCAAGCAGTGGCCGATAAAATGGACAAGTTGGATGGACAAGTTTGTGGACCACTGCTGGAAAAACTATTGGAAGTCCCAAAAGTAATCAAAGACATAATCGAAGACTGCAAACATAACCTTAAAAGCACACAGGGGTGCATTCACGAGTTAGGAAAAACAGAATCTAGTTTAATTGAAGGGCCAGCAGACAAAGAAAATATAGAAAGTCACTTCGGCCCAGGACGAGAGAACTACCCAGATGTAAAAAATCAGACACCTAAGAGGGAGAGAACAAATGGAAGTCCTGAATTTGGAAGCAAAGTCCCAAACACAGTAGAAAAAAGGCCACCGGGTAAAAGGCCTCAACTAACAGGCACATGGAAAAACACATGGAAGAAAGCTAGAGGAAAAAAAAAAGCACCAGCAGGAAAGGCCTTAAATATGTTACAACAGATAGGCCTAATAGGAGAAATCAGGAACACAGGTGATGAGAGTGCCCAACATCAGTATAAAGATAAAAGCATTAAGTCGGAGAGCTTTGAGAAACCTACCGATAAAGTGTTTAACTTTATAAATAAAAATCCCGGATTATTGTGCGACAAAAGTTGCACTCACCATTCCCATATAAACCGCATACCCACTGGCCCCAGGGGACACCAAGCATCTGGGTATGACTTAGACAAAGAAAGGTGGTCCGGAAAAGACCCTGGAACAAATCATGGGATAAACGAGGTAAATGATCCTCCAGCCAACGAACAACCCAAATGGAGCCCAGGAACATCCAAACCCAGCATTTGTATCGATAAGCACCTCCCAGCTACAAAAACTGAACATTTAGTTCAGGTACACTACTCAAACATAGTAGAAGACCACTACGGAAAATACCAGCAGCCTCCGAACCCCATTAGTGAGGGGGCAGAACAAGATAATAGCAAAGGCGAAAATAGAAGGGCAGAGACCCCAGAGTATATACGAAACGGACAAAGTATAAGAACAACCATGTGCGTGGACAACACAACAGCCCCAGTTTCCGCACCCCGGACAAAGGCAAAATATTGTTCTCAGGGCAGCCCTGGAAATTATAATCTCAGCAACCAGCCTGGGTGGATCACTGATTCGCCTGCACCATCGCGCCCAGCACTGGACCTGGAAACCAATGAAATCAAAGGAAAAAGGGACAATTGGCCTCCAAAAAGGCAACCCTACGAAGAACAAAGGAACAAAGAAGTGCAACTGGGGAGGGAAAAAGGCCAGGTAAATCGAATATCTACTAGTCGGGCAGTTACCACTCAAGACAGACAAAATGAGAACACCCAACTCCAAGGTAGACTGTCGCAGGAAGGTGGCGGGCACACTGTGATCCGGTCTCAAACAACTAAAAACCCCGAAGCCACGATCTTGTTTATGCCTGAGTACTCCTCAAGAGGAAGTCACGACATCCTGAACAGGTCTAACATCTTATGTCTTGTTAACTCCCTGCCAGCCTTACAGAATGTAACAACTAAAGATCTCCTTTCAGTAAGATTCATACCAAAAAAAGAATTAGAGAACGGGGAATTAACAGAAACAGTCTGGGCCTCACCTTGGATAGCAGAACAGATCTTAAAATGTTCAAACACGATGAAGACCTGGGGAATATCCATTGCTACTCCGCAAAAAGAACTACATCCAACAATACTTCTTGAAAAAGCTACAGACCGAAACATGATGCGTAGGCAGGAGGCAAAAGGCAATTTCGGCTCGATACTTCAGGGAGCAATCAGCTCCAAACAACAACTCCCTGAACGAATAAACTTGAGTAACATGAGGTTCTGCCTGGTAGCTAATTCCCCTAGAAACAGTAGGGGCAATCCCCCACAGTTACAGAATTGCAAAGAGCAATCATTTAAAAGCTCGTAGCAAAAAATGGATAACTCGAACATAAAAAATAAAACCAGTCCCATATTAAAAATTCTAAGCTGGAACATAGCAGGTTTAAAAAACAAAATGGAAGATAAAGACTGGGTTGAATTTATTAAAAAACAAGACATCAGCTGCTTCCAAGAAACTTGGTCTACACATGCTATTGACCTAGATGGGTTCGCCACCTTCCACTCACCTGCAATTAAGCAAAAAAAAGGAAGACCCTCGGGAGGTCTGAGTATTTGGATTAGAACTTCATTACTGAGGAACTCCGTAGTAACTCACACCGTACAAAGCAAGGGAATCCAGACGCTCTCAGTCAAATACGAGGAATGGTCACTTGAAATAGTAAATGTGTACTTCCCACCTATCAGCCAGGCTCAAGTTACGCCAGGGGTGCGGCTCCTTAAATAACATATCCTAAACAAAAGAACCATGGATCGGAGGAACCCAGTACCAGGTCACATGAACAATCGCTCTCTCCAACCTTGTAAAACCTTTTTATTGATATGTGGTGACTTCAACACTAAACCTCATTCTATCCTCTGGGACGAACAAGTAGCAGAGGAAGATTATGCTTGGAATATCCCAACGCCTCTTATCCAACGTTGTAATGACTCCAAGAAAGGAGAATTAATCTTTGAAGCATTAATAGAAGGAGGACTTCGCACATTAAATGGGAGAACAAAGTCAGATAAAACCTTTAAATCTACCTTTCGAACTGGAAAAAGGCAAAGCATAATTGACTATATGGCAATAAACATCGAAGCCTGGCATTACGTCATCGATATGGAAATAAGGGACAGAATCGAGAGTGATCACGACCCACTGCTAATGGGGATAGTCCATCCGGACACGAGCCCAGGGAAGGCGGAGTCTCCATTCAACGGAAATAGCCTAACAATAACTATGAGACCAAACAGGAAAAACATATTAAGGTCAAATGAGGATGAACCTTATATGAGTGTTCCCAGCCAAACCTGGTTGTCATTACTTAGCACGTTCTTAAACCCATCAGATAATGACGCTATACCCCTCCTGCATAACTTTAATAATTTGCTACTGCAAACAAAAAAGGAAAAGATCAAGCATCCTCAAATCAATCCTAAAATGATGGAGGGCTGGTTCGATGAAGAGTGTTTAAAGCTAAAAAAGACCTTATCACAAGCACTAAAGAACCGGCACTTGAATGATTCCAACGAGCAACATTTTCATGGATGTAGGCAACAGTACAAAAAATTATTAAGATACAAAAGGAAGATATTTCCACATAAACTTTGGAAAACTTTACTGCAAGCAATAACGGCAGAGAACTCCAAAAAGTTTTGGGAGATAGTCAGGTGGGGATGCGAAGGCCCCCCGAAAAACCTAGAACTGAATATTAACCCTCAACTTTGGGTAAAGCACTTTACTGCCTTGTATCAGGAAGTGGCCAAGACAGAACCAGGGATGACCATTAACTCAAACATCCCCACTCAAGGGCTGGGAGGCAGAAATCAAAGATCAAGCAAAGTATTTCCTCTTCAAAAGACCCACGCAGCATCTTCAAATTGTCTTTTTAGATCGGTAAACGGAACCCAGAATGTACTAGTCTCTAACGAATTTTCCAGCACAAATTCCACGCAAGTAGCCCACGTCATTCCACGTGCAATGAAGTTAATACCGGAATTCAGTGAAAAAGAGATTAAACAAGTTATCCTCCTTCAAAAGCCGCATAAGGCTGCAGGCCCAGATGGCATCCCTTCAGATGCTTACCGTAACCAGCTAACGTTATGGTTACCTGCTCTAGCCCGTCTATTCAACAGTGTTTGGCATTACGAGGTAATCCCTCCTTCTTGGAAGGAATCAATAATCGTTCCAATTCACAAAAAAGGGCCTCGGGACATGGTGAGCAATTATAGACCTATCTCACTGCTTGATAGTGTTGGAAAGATTTTTGCCAAATTGATTCAGTCGCGTCTAGACCAATGGCTAGAGGACGGAGATTTAATATCAACACACCAAGCTGGTTTTAGGAGAGGCCAAAGTACAACAGACCAACTTTTTAAGCTAAACATGATCTGTGCTAAATACGCCACCCTTAAAAACAGTCCATTATACCTGGTCTTTGTGGATCTCCAAACAGCCTTCGACAGCGTAAATAGCCAAACATTATGGCAGCTATTGTCGGACATGGGCATACAGGGAAAAATCTTAAGGCTGCTAATTCTATTGCATACAGGAAACACTGCCAGGGTCAGATATTCTACGAGAAATGATTATACGGCCAAAATTCCAATTGAGCGAGGTGTAAAACAAGGCTGCGTTTTGGCCCCAACCTTATTCAATTGTTATATAAATAAAGTAAGTCAAGTTTTGAAGGAATTAAATCTGGACGTGCCAAAACTAGCCAATGAAAGTATACCTATCTTGCTCTTTGCTGATGACGCCGTATTACTGGCAAGAACAGAGATAGCAATGCATGGTCTACTTAGGGGCTTCGAATCTTTCTGTACCTCAAGGAGCATGGTAATCAATGAGGGGAAAACAAAGTTTATGATTCTCAACCAAAAACAGACGTTGCAATCGACTTTTAGGGTAAATAATAAGCCTTTGGCCCGAGTGGCCTCCTATGATTACCTGGGCTGCAGATTAGATGAAAAACAGACATGGAAACCACAAATCTACAAAAGCAGAATTTCCTTGGCCCAACAAGCCGGAGCAGTACTCAGATTTGCAAAGGCTACAGGCAATCACTCCGTGAGCTCCGCGCTGCTTGCTTACAAAACAAAAGCAAGAGCCGCAGCACTTTACAGCGCAGAGATCTGGGGATTCAGAAAGATTCCATCAATACAAGTAACCGAGAATAAATTTTTACGCCAATTACTTTGTCTAGGTAATGCTACACCAATGAACGCAATAAGAATTGATCTACAGATGAGAAAGGTTGAGGACTACATCGCTCTGGCTCCAGTAAGATACTGGATCCGTATTTGGACAAAAGAGGCTCTCAAACCATTCAGAGACGTACTTAAGGATATCATGAAGCTGCAAAACCATCGGAAACTGCCCTTGTTCAAACATATTTCAACTATCCTGGCTGCTATCGGCCAGGATGACTTTTGGCTCCATCCTGAAAAAATCGGAAGGCCTAGTCTTGCTGTCATAAAAAAGGCATATTGGGAGCGAAAGACAGAGATTATGTGCGAGTCATTTAGCCCTTTATTCAAGCGGTATATTTTGTTTAACCAAGAGCTTAAACCAGCAATATTCATAGACAGTATTTATCCGGAGGAAAAAAGGGCTCTCTACTTTAAATTCCGTATGGGCACACTACCAGTGACAGCGGTGGTCAACAGATGGCAATCCGCTCCTCCGGGTAGTTTAGAATGTTGTCCACGTCTTCATGGTGGTCCGGAAACACTTTCCCATTTCCTTTTACTATGTCACTTTACGCTCAGACTCCGTAAATTGTACCTTCGTCCACTTTTCAGAACTTTCGGAGTTAGGAAGTGCAAGGAGGCGGAAGCGCTATGTATGCGTTCAGATGAGAAATACATTGTGACAAAGGTCTCAACTTATATCTTGGAAGCATGGAAATTACGTCTATCAATGCACCTACAGTTGGCACAGGCACAATAGCCTATGTTATCCCGTACCTATTTAGCTTGGGAAATCGGTGCAGGGTAATGTAAACTGGGTTAGGCCTCGGTCTTTTATTAAATGGCTGGAAGGCAATGCAAGGCCCCAAATGACTCGTCCCATAATAAGACATTTTAAATATTAGATTCATAATGTTTTTCTAGAATAAGTTAAGTTTTTATGTAAATTATGGTCAAATCAGGTTTTACGATAATGCATGGTAAATTGGATACATTTTGGCACATGTTAAATCAAAAATTCAAGCATAGTTCCTTTTATTGTGATGTTTTTATTTTAATGTTATTTTTATTGAGTTCGAGGGATTGATATCTATTGTGTGATTATTGTTAAGGCCTGATAGGCTAATAACAATTAAATAAATAAATGGTAAATGGTAAAATGGCATAATAGTTTTGTCATTTCTTATTTCTGCCTTGTTCCATGTGTCTTGCATTATGCAACAGACATAGAAAGAGGAAAACATTTCTTCGGATTGTTCATTGTGTGGGAAGGCGCTCCTTCCTTCCCAAAAAACAATCAATTTTCAACATAGGCACCCTTGCACCATGGTGCAAGGGTGCCTGTGTTGGCGCAAGGCAGGAAATGCTGCGCTGACAAAAGGGTAAAGGACAAGAATGGAGTGTAGTTCGTAACAATAGTGCTTTCGTACAATTTTCACATTGGTGTAATGCAGCGCAGCAAGAAGACTTGTGGTACTGTACAATTCAAATTACCCATACAAATGGGCTATAAGTCACAGACGTTTGCCCATTTTCATGTATTATAATGTGCATAACATTTGCATACAACAGTTACATCTGTGTAAGTTATGAAAGTACAATTCAGCTAGCCACGTTCACCCAAGCAAGATACTAACAGAAAGATGTAAAAATAATGTTAACCTCTCAGGAACACAAAATATATCATGAAATTTCACATTGATATATTGTGTGTCCCAGTCTCCACACCATTAATGCAATTATTCAAACATATGTGCACTGTCAACATACACATGCAACACATTCCAAGTCATCAAGCATGTCAGCTCCGAAATTTACAGACAAATCACTGATCCCTGGGAGTGTTTTCATTTATTGCACAATACACTACAATAATAAAACTCACAATTAGCCAATTGCGTCAGTTTAAACAGACACACTTGTCTAATGTGTGATGCATTGCACCCCTCACGTCATCCTGAAGACATGCATCCACACCAGAGCATCAAGACTGAAGCATTGTGCATTGACATGCATTGTGCTTAAATCATGTACTGACTAATTTTACATTGAAGCATCATAAAAAAGACACATCCACCTAGAAAATGACGCAATGGCTCAGCCATGCTGCAAACCAGGATATGTTAGGTTACTTTCACTTTCCCTTCCAGTCTTTTTGTCTGTGCTGGCTGGAGGTTGTATTTGTTGTTTACTGGAGAGTCTGGTGCTGTTTCATGGTCTTGTTGCTGTCTGCGATTTCCCTCTTGTGTCCCAAAAGTGTCATTTTTGTCTTGTATTTTTTTGTAGTCTATTGTTGGGTGTTTTTTTTAAAAAGGGGATTCATGTTTTAGGGGCAGGGGCACTTGTGGGTTCAGGTAGTTTGTTGGAAAGTCTTTTTTTTATTTTCTTTATTTTTATAATAACATGTCAGGAAGGGGCAAGTCCCATAATCTGTCAAAGGATGTTTTTGTGGGCCTCCTGTTGCTGATTGTCCACTACCTGCCAAATATGAAAGCCACAGGGGGTACGGTAAGCCAGAGGTACCCTACCCATCAGAGAAAGGAGCGTTGGTTGAAGGTGCAGTACCACTTGGACCGTATCTTTGGTGTTCACTAGACCATCCATTAAATTAAATTAAGCACAGATGGGAAAATGTTGTCAGCCTGGAGGCTGATCTTCTTGGTCATCTTGGTATGCAAGTTGGTGAGCCTGCCTGTAAGTATGTATATACCAAGAGCTCATAGATTTGTCTCCTTGACAAAAGTCTTTCATTGGTGTTATGACACAAGTGCCAGATATGTTTTGGTGTTAGTATGCCATACTACAGGCCAGTTCTGTTAGACAAATACCATGCTAATAAGCAATATTCACTGTTGCCTAGCACTGGCAGAAACAAACCATGCAGTGCAGGGGAGTTCCTAAGATTCTTGAGGACCCATCTGGCACTGTGCCTGGAGTGGTGTCACCTGGCCTGCCAGGTCATAACTGAGTCCGAACTGTGTGTCCCACCCTCCAGGTATGTTGCAGAGAAGCACACTTACATGTGATCATATCACATCACATGTTGGACAGGTTGTTTGTTGAACCCCTGACAATTTGGCATACCTGTCAGCTAGAAAAATCTTTATATTCCTCAAATAGACTGTACAGGGCGATAATGGACAATGTTAATATACTATGCAGAAGTGACATGTAATGAGCGAAATTACGTCAAAAAACAAGCATGGCTACTGTCTGATGTGTATGTGGGAAAATAGATTTCAGAGCGTGGTATGTCCATTCATAAGGTTCACATAGCCATCTAAGGCAGGCACCCTTGCACCCAGTAGCAATGAGTGATATTTTTGAACTGTGTGTGCACTCCGTGCATCTAAGACATTATTTCCCAGGTATTACCCATACAAATTGCATGCCTATGTTCATCATTAGGCTACATCAACTTTGCCATATGCTACATGTCTAGTGTGCTGACGTTAAGAGACATTTGTGACTTAAATGCAGTGTGCCTCTTTGTATACAGTATACAAGTCCTAAATTCACAGAGCATATTTCCATGTTTTGTGTTGTAGGTGAACCTGGCCCATACACAGTGGCTGAAACATTCTGGGATCCTGATACTACATCTACATTTTTTTTCTGTGCTCTGTAAGGGTTGTGTGTGAGTGTCCATGGCAAACATTTACTTGGATATCCTTCTAAGGCCACATGTATCCTGATATGTGTGAAATGTCATCCTGAATCATGGGTACCACAGCATTGCTCAGATTGCTGCATATCAGTGACATGTAAGAAGGGAACACAGAGGATGAATGTCTAACATGCATTTGTTTTTAAATGGTGTTTGATCGAAAGACTATGTGAACATGCCTTTGGACATGTCAACTGCAATCTGCCTGCCTGTTGCACGTTACTAGTGTAGTAGTAGGCATTGAAAAGTATGGTCATTTTCTATGTTAAGGCCACACAGGATGTGAGGATTCCTACCTCAGTGCAGAAAGATTCGGCATGACTAGATATGACATGTCACCAGTTCACCAAGGGTAATGCAGTTAAAGGACCGACTCCTGTCCTCTTGTGCCCAATGACCTATTAGCAACACATGGGCACACAATTCTAATATTGTTAGAAGTGAAAGGACAATGTGTACAGGAAAACATGCATGTCTGCACTGTGTTGTAATTACACAAACCAACTACTGGTGGTGTTACCCATAATGGGCTTCCTTGAAAAATGCCATCCTTGACATTGATATGTACAGCTCATGATACTGTTACATATGAGAACTACAGCCTTCATGCACACACTCATCACATGGCTGTGGGTTGAGGTTATGTACATTATTAAGGTTACAATCCAAACTGATTTGTAATGGCAGACACTAGGTTATGTACAGTACCACATGATTTTGCTTATATTTCAGTACGTGGCACTGTTTATATAGTTCCATGTACTTACATGTGTCAAGATTGTAAATATGTCCAAAAGGCCAGCATGAAGGTATGGTAGCTAGCCCTTCTCAATTTATGTCTCAACATTATTGCAAGCAACTTGAATCACTTGAATACTGTTAGAGAATGTGTGTCATTCCTTATGTACACAACATAACATTTACAAAGTAGTCTCAGTAATATTATGTGTACAGGTACATTTCGACGTACACTGCCATTTTATATACCTACAATCTTGAAAGATTAGTCTTTTTGAATCATTACATTTGGAGAAGTATATATTTTAAAAGAGTCCTCGTCATTTTACTACCCAATATTTACATTTATGGTCAGGACATGCCACATATGACGTTTTTGTTGACTAAAGCCTAAAGTTGAATCAAATAGGTAAAGCACCAGCCTTGTCTGATACATATTTTCATAATCTCCAACAGACAACGTGACATCAGACCAGGCCAGTGCCTGTGGGATCAGGGTTGAACTTAACTGCCACCTCAGGCATGTTACCCAAGCATATCGAAGGATGGGCCACAAATCTGTGGACGAAAGAGCTGTTGGCACATTGGCTGAAGAACAACGGGCTCACCAAGGGACAGCCACGGCAGGACTCAGCCATGCAGTCAATGTCCCCAGGGTGGGGGAGATGGATCAGTACCCAGCACTTCTACTGGCCCAACAGAAATCAAAACACAACCACAACCACAACTCCCAAGGCAGCCATCTGGCTTTGAGCAGCAGGCCCTGAATGACCTGGCTGAACTGAAGAGACATGTTGGTGGAATGAAGGAGCAGCTAAACATTACCATGCACAGCATAAACAGTTCACAGCATGCAGTTGACTGAATAACTGCTGAAATTTGAGACACTCTTTTTCATCCTGCCATTCCCCATTTCTTTTATGTACTTTTTACTCTATGTACGTAGCATGGGTTAGTTTAGAGATGAGCATAGGGACAGTATAGTTTAGTATTAATGATGTTTTAGATTTTATGGTTTTTATCTTGTTAGGTGGGGATATGGGGGTAGTTTGTTGAGGGGGTTGATGTTTATTATATGTCGAATGAAAAGAAACATAAAACACAAAAATACAAAAAATATATATTTGTTGAGCTTTAAATGTTTAGTTAGTTTAGTTAGTTGGGAGTAGGTCATTTTGTTAATGTGTGAACATGTGTCTTAAGGGTTGTAAGGGGTTGATGTGTAATATGTCTATTGTGGTATATGTGTATAACTAAATAAGTTATGTTTAGGTAAATTAGGCTAGTTTTTAGATAGGTTGGTATTCGTTAGGTTAATTTAGGATTATTTTATTTTAGTTAGGAAAGGTAAGATGTGAGAAGGTAGCCTCTTTCTAGCCTTGTTACCCCCACTTTTGGCCTGTTTGTGAGTGTATGTCAGGGTGTTTGTCACTGTTTTCACTGTCTCACTGGGATCCTGATAGCCAGGCCTCAGTGCTCATAGTGAAAACACCATGTTTTCAGTATGGTTGTTATGTGTCACTGGGATCCTGCTAGTCAGGACCCCAGTGCTCATAGGTTTGTGGCCTATATGTATGTGTCACTGGGACCCTGTCACACAGGGCCCCAGTGCTCATAGGTGTGCATGTATATGTTCCCTGTGTGGTGCCTAACTGTCTCACTGAGGCTCTGCTAACCAGAACCTCAGTGGTTATGCTCTCTCATTACTTTCAAATTGTCACTAACAGGCTAGTGACCAATTTTACCAATTTACATTGGCTTACTGGAACACCCTTATAATTCCCTAGTATATGGTACTGAGGTACCCAGGGTATTGGGGTTCCAGGAGATCCCTATGGGCTGCAGCATTTCTTTTGCCACCCATAGGGAGCTCTGACAATTCTTACACAGGCCTGCCACTGCAGCCTGAGTGAAATAACGTCCACGTTATTTCACAGCCATTTTACACTGCACTTAAGTAACTTATAAGTCACCTATATGTCTAACCTTTACCTGGTAAAGGTTAGGTGCAAAGTTACTTAGTGTGAGGGCACCCTGGCACTAGCCAAGGTGCCCCCACATTGTTCAGAGCCAATTCACTGAACTTTGTGAGTGCGGGGACACCATTACACGCGTGCACTACATATAGGTCACTACCTATATGTAGCTTCACCATGGTAACTCTGAATATGGCCATGTAACATGTCTATGATCATGGAATTGCCCCCTCTATGCCATCCTGGCATTGTTGGTACAATTCCATGATCCCAGTGGTCTGTAGCACAGACCCTGGTACTGCCAGACTGCCCTTCCTGGGGTTTCTCTGCAGCTGCTGCTGCTGCCAACCCCTCAGACAGGCAGCTGCCCTCCTGGGGTCCAGCCAGGCCTGGCCCAGGATGGCAGAACAAAGAACTTCCTCTGAGAGAGGGTGTGACACCCTCTCCCTTTGGAAAATGGTGTGAAGGCAGGGGAGGAGTAGCCTCCCCCAGCCTCTGGAAATGCTTTGTTGGGCACAGGTGTGCCCAATTCTGCATAAGCCAGTCTACACCGGTTCAGGGACCCCTTAGCCCCTGCTCTGGCGCGAAACTGGACAAAGGAAAGGGGAGTGACCACTCCCCCGACCTGCACCTCCCCTGGGAGGTGTCCAGAGCTCCTCCAGTGTGCTCCAGACCTCTGCCATCTTGGAAACAGAGGTGCTGCTGGCACACTGGACTGCTCTGAGTGGCCAGTGCCACCAGGTGACGTCAGAGACTCCTTGTGATAGGCTCCTTCAGGTGTTAGTAGCCTTTCCTCTCTCCTAGGTAGCCAAACCCTCTTTTCTGGCTATTTAGGGTCTCTGTCTCTGGGGAAACTTTAGATAACGAATGCATGAGCTCAGCCGAGTTCCTCTGCATCTCCCTCTTCACCTTCTGATAAGGAATCGACCGCTGACCGCGCTGGAAGCCTGCAAACCTGCAACATAGTAGCAAAGACGACTACTGCAACTCTGTAACGCTGATCCTGCCGCCTTCTCGACTGTTTTCCTGCTTGTGCATGCTGTGGGGGTAGTCTGCCTCCTCTCTACACCAGAAGCTCCGAAGAAATCTCCCGTGGGTCGACGGAATCTTCCCCCTGCAACCGCAGGCACCAAAAAGCTGCATCTCCGGTCCCTTGGGTCTCCTCTCAGCACGACGAGCGAGGTCCCTCGAATCCAGCGACACCGTCCAAGTGACCCCCACAGTCCAGTGACTCTTCAGCCCAAGTTTGGTGGAGGTAAGTCCTTGCCTCACCTCGCTGGGCTGCATTGCTGGGAACCGCGACTTTGCAAGCTTCTCCGGCCCCTGTGCACTTCCGGCGGAAATCCTTCGTGCACAGCCAAGCCTGGGTCCACGGCACTCTAACCTGCATTGCACGACTTTCTAAGTTGGTCTCCGGCGACGTGGGACTCCTTTGTGCAACTTCGGCGAGCACCGTTTCACGCATCCTCGTAGTGCCTGTTTCTGGCACTTCTCCGGGTGCTACCTGCTTCAGTGAGGGCTCCTTGTCTTGCTCGACGTCCCCTCTCTCTGCAGGTCCAATTTGCGACCTCCTGGTCCCTCCTGGGCCCCAGCAGCGTCCAAAAACGCCAAACGCACGATTTGCGTGTAGCAAGGCTTGTTGGCGTCCATCCGGCGGGAAAACACTTCTGCACGACTCTCCAAGGCGTGGGGGATCCATCCTCCAAAGGGGAAGTCTCTAGCCCTTGTCGTTCCTGCAGTATTCACAGTTCTTCAGCCTAGTAAGAGCTTCTTTGCACCAACCGCTGGCATTTCTTGGGCATCTGCCCATCTCCGAGCTGCTTGTGACTTTTGGACTTGGTCCCCTTGTTCCACAGGTACCTTCAGACAGGAATCCATCGTTGTTGCATTGCTGATTTGTGTTTTCCTTGCATTCTCCCTCTAACACGACTATTTTGTCCTTAGGGGAACTTTGGTGCACTTTGCACTCACTTTTCAGGGTCTTGGGGAGGGTTATTTTTCTAACTCTCACTATTTTCTAATAGTCCCAGCGACCCTCTACAAGGTCACATAGGTTTGGGGTCCATTCGTGGTTCACATTCCACTTCTGGAGTATATGGTTTGTGTTGCCCCTATCCCTATGTTTCCCCATTGCATCCTATTGTAACTATACATTGTTTGCACTGTTTTCTAAGACTATACTGCATATTTTTGCTATGGTGTATATATATCTTGTGTATATTTCCTATCCTCTTACTGAGGGTACACTCTAAGATACTTTGGCATATTGTCATAAAAATAAAGTACCTTTATTTTTAGTATAACTGTGTATTGTGTTTTCTTATGATATTGTGCATATGACACTAAGTGGTACTGTAGTAGCTTCACACGTCTCCTAGTTCAGCCTAAGCTGCTCTGCTAAGCTACCATTATCTATCAGCCTAAGCTGCTAGACACCCTATACACTAATAAGGGATAACTGGGCCTGGTGCAAGGTGCAAGTACCCCTTGGTACTCACTACAAGCCAGTCCAGCCTCCTACATTGGTTGTGCAGTGGTGGGATAAGTGCTTGAGACTACTTACCACTCTTGTCATTGTACTTTTCATAAGAGAAAAATATACAAAACAAGGTCAGTGTATATACACATAGCCAAAAAGTTTTGCATTTCCTCTTTTCACTCTTTTCTAAGTGCTGAAAAGTACTACTAAACTTTCAAAAAGTTCTTAAAAGTTTAAAAAGTTTTTTTCTGTCTTTCCAAAAAGTTCTGAAAACTTTTTTCTCTTTGTCTATCACTTTAACTCTCTCTAAAAAATGTCTGGCACAGGCCAAAAAGTTGAACTGTCCAAACTTGCATATGATCACCTTAGCTGGAAAGGAGCAAGGAGTCTCTGCATAGAGAGAGGTTTGAGTGTAGGGAAGAATCCTTCCTTAGAACTGTTAATAAATATGCTTAGAGTACAGGATAAGGCCATAAGTGCCCAATCTGTAGAAAAAGTAGCTAATGGTTCTCAATCTGATCCAGGGACTCCCCCAGGAAAAGGTTCTGGAAAGAAAATTCTCAGCCTGCCCATTACTAGACAGTCTAGCATAGTTGGTACAGAGGTTGAATCACATCATACTGATGATGTGCTCTCACATTATACTGGTAGCCAAGCTGTTAGGGTGCCCTCTGTAAGGGACAGGTCTCCTTCTGTTCATTCCCATCATACCTCTGTATCTAGAAATGTCCCTCCCACCCACCCTGATGACAGATTGTTGGAAAGGGAGCTCAATAGATTGAGAGTGGAGCAAACCAGACTGAAGCTCAAGAAGCAACAGCTGGATTTGGATAGACAGTCTTTAGAAATAGAGAGGGAAAGACAGAAAATGGGTTTAGATACCCATGGTGGCAGCAGCAGTATTCCCCATAGTCATCCTGCAAAAGAGCATGATTCCAGGAATCTGCATAAGATAGTTCCCCCTTACAAGGAGGGGGATGACATTAACAAGTGGTTTGCTGCACTTGAGAGGGCCTGTGTTGTACAGGATGTCCCTCAAAAGCAGTGGGCTGCTATCCTATGGCTATCATTTACTGGAAAAGGTAGGGATAGGCTCCTTACTGTAAAAGAAAATGATGCTAACAATTTCCAAGTTCTTAAGAATGCACTCCTGGATGGTTATGGCTTAACCACTGAACAGTACAGGATAAAGTTCAGAGATACCAAAAAGGAGTCTTCACAAGACTGGGTTGATTTCATTGACCAGGCAGTGAAGGCCTTGGAGGGGTGGTTACATGGCAGTAAAGTTACTGATTATGACAGCCTGTATAACTTAATCCTGAGAGAGCATATTCTTAATAATTGTGTGTCTGATTTGTTGCACCAGTACTTGGTGGACTCTGATCTGACCTCTCCCCAAGAATTGGGAAAGAAGGCAGACAAATGGGTCAGAACAAGAGTGAACAGAAAAGTTCATACAGGGGGTGACAAAGATGGCAATAAGAAGAAAGATGGTGAAAAATCTCAAGATAAGCATGGGGATAAGGGTAAAACCAAAGATCCCACTTCAAATCTTAAACACTCTTCAGAGGGTGGGGATAAAACAAAGTCTTCCTCTTCTTCCCAACCTGCACACATTAAAAAGCCTTGGTGCTTTGTGTGTAAAAACAGAGGCCATAGGCCAGGGGATAAGTCCTGTCCAGGTAAACCCCCTGAGCCTACCACCACTAATACATCAAGCTCTAGTGCCCCTAGCAGTAGTGGTACTAGTGGTGGGACTGCTGGCAACAGTCAAGCAAAGGGTGTAGTTGGGTTCACTTATGGGTCCATAGTGGAAACTGATGTAATCAGTCCCAAGACAGTTTCTGTCACACCTAGTGGCACTGGCCTTGCCACACTGGCTGCTTGTCCCCTTACAATGGATAAGTACAGGCAGACAGTTGCAATAAATGGTGTTGAGGCCTTGGCCTACAGGGACACAGGTGCCAGTTTCACTTTGGTGACTGAAAACCTAGTGCCTCCTGAACAACACATCATTGGACAACAGTATAAGATTATTGATGTCCATAACTCCACTAAGTTTCTTCCCTTAGCTATAATTCAGTTTAGTTGGGGTGGAGTTACTGGGCCTAAGCAGGTGGTGGTATCACCTAGCTTACCTGTAGACTGTCTCTTAGGTAATGACCTAGAGGCCTCAGGTTGGGCTGATGTAGAGTTTTATGCCCATGCAGCCATGCTGGGCATCCCTGAGGAATTGTTCCCTCTCATTTCTACTGAAATGAAAAAGCAAAGGAGAGAAGGCCTGAAAACTCAGGATCCCTCTCCATCAACAGGTAAAAAGGGTATCACAGTATCCCCTAACCACCCTACCATTCAGGATACCATTCCTGTGGTGGGAGAAACCTCTCCTGGGGTGGCACCTGTTCCAAGGGAATCATCAGCTGGCATAGCTGGACTCCCTGAGGTAGAAGTACCTCTCTGTGGGATAACTAACATTGGTGACAAAAAGAACACCATTTTAGTTAACATGGAGCATCCCTCCAACCCTCCCAGAGAAACTTTAGTGCAGAAACCCTGTACTGCCTCACAACACTTAGGACAGCATCCCTGCCCTAGTGTGGAGCTCATAGGACAGCATCCCTGCCCTGCTCCAACTCAAGAGAAACAGCATCCCTGTTCCCTCTTCCAGCCAAATGGACAAAGTTTTTGCCCAGCTATGGCTTTACTGAGACAGCATCCCTGTCTGGCATTTCCATCATTGCAAATAGGTTCAGTGGATAATTCCCACTGCTCTAAACTAAAACTTACTGATAGAAACTCTGAAAATACATCTTCACATTGTTGGTTAGCTAAAAAACTTCAAACAGGGTGGTTTACATCCCCACAGGGAAGTAACCATATAGTGGATGATAAAGGGAGTAACCAGTCTATTGCAGAGCTACTCTCTACTTATCACCACTTAGACAATAAAGTCTCAACTGGCCAAGGTTAGCCTTATTGTCCTTCGTTTGGGGGGGGGTTGTGTGAGAAGGTAGCCTCTTTCTAGCCTTGTTACCCCCACTTTTGGCCTGTTTGTGAGTGTATGTCAGGGTGTTTGTCACTGTTTTCACTGTCTCACTGGGATCCTGATAGCCAGGCCTCAGTGCTCATAGTGAAAACACCATGTTTTCAGTATGGTTGTTATGTGTCACTGGGATCCTGCTAGTCAGGACCCCAGTGCTCATAGGTTTGTGGCCTATATGTATGTGTCACTGGGACCCTGTCACACAGGGCCCCAGTGCTCATAGGTGTGCATGTATATGTTCCCTGTGTGGTGCCTAACTGTCTCACTGAGGCTCTGCTAACCAGAACCTCAGTGGTTATGCTCTCTCATTACTTTCAAATTGTCACTAACAGGCTAGTGACCAATTTTACCAATTTACATTGGCTTACTGGAACACCCTTATAATTCCCTAGTATATGGTACTGAGGTACCCAGGGTATTGGGGTTCCAGGAGATCCCTATGGGCTGCAGCATTTCTTTTGCCACCCATAGGGAGCTCTGACAATTCTTACACAGGCCTGCCACTGCAGCCTGAGTGAAATAACGTCCACGTTATTTCACAGCCATTTTACACTGCACTTAAGTAACTTATAAGTCACCTATATGTCTAACCTTTACCTGGTAAAGGTTAGGTGCAAAGTTACTTAGTGTGAGGGCACCCTGGCACTAGCCAAGGTGCCCCCACATTGTTCAGAGCCAATTCACTGAACTTTGTGAGTGCGGGGACACCATTACACGCGTGCACTACATATAGGTCACTACCTATATGTAGCTTCACCATGGTAACTCCGAATATGGCCATGTAACATGTCTATGATCATGGAATTGCCCCCTCTATGCCATCCTGGCATTGTTGGTACAATTCCATGATCCCAGTGGTCTGTAGCACAGACCCTGGTACTGCCAGACTGCCCTTCCTGGGGTTTCTCTGCAGCTGCTGCTGCTGCCAACCCCTCAGACAGGCAGCTGCCCTCCTGGGGTCCAGCCAGGCCTGGCCCAGGATGGCAGAACAAAGAACTTCCTCTGAGAGAGGGTGTGACACCCTCTCCCTTTGGAAAATGGTGTGAAGGCAGGGGAGGAGTAGCCTCCCCCAGCCTCTGGAAATGCTTTGTTGGGCACAGGTGTGCCCAATTCTGCATAAGCCAGTCTACACCGGTTCAGGGACCCCTTAGCCCCTGCTCTGGCGCGAAACTGGACAAAGGAAAGGGGAGTGACCACTCCCCCGACCTGCACCTCCCCTGGGAGGTGTCCAGAGCTCCTCCAGTGTGCTCCAGACCTCTGCCATCTTGGAAACAGAGGTGCTGCTGGCACACTGGACTGCTCTGAGTGGCCAGTGCCACCAGGTGACGTCAGAGACTCCTTGTGATAGGCTCCTTCAGGTGTTAGTAGCCTTTCCTCTCTCCTAGGTAGCCAAACCCTCTTTTCTGGCTATTTAGGGTCTCTGTCTCTGGGGAAACTTTAGATAACGAATGCATGAGCTCAGCCGAGTTCCTCTGCATCTCCCTCTTCACCTTCTGATAAGGAATCGACCGCTGACCGCGCTGGAAGCCTGCAAACCTGCAACATAGTAGCAAAGACGACTACTGCAACTCTGTAACGCTGATCCTGCCGCCTTCTCGACTGTTTTCCTGCTTGTGCATGCTGTGGGGGTAGTCTGCCTCCTCTCTACACCAGAAGCTCCGAAGAAATCTCCCGTGGGTCGACGGAATCTTCCCCCTGCAACCGCAGGCACCAAAAAGCTGCATCTCCGGTCCCTTGGGTCTCCTCTCAGCACGACGAGCGAGGTCCCTCGAATCCAGCGACACCGTCCAAGTGACCCCCACAGTCCAGTGACTCTTCAGCCCAAGTTTGGTGGAGGTAAGTCCTTGCCTCACCTCGCTGGGCTGCATTGCTGGGAACCGCGACTTTGCAAGCTTCTCCGGCCCCTGTGCACTTCCGGCGGAAATCCTTCGTGCACAGCCAAGCCTGGGTCCACGGCACTCTAACCTGCATTGCACGACTTTCTAAGTTGGTCTCCGGCGACGTGGGACTCCTTTGTGCAACTTCGGCGAGCACCGTTTCACGCATCCTCGTAGTGCCTGTTTCTGGCACTTCTCCGGGTGCTACCTGCTTCAGTGAGGGCTCCTTGTCTTGCTCGACGTCCCCTCTCTCTGCAGGTCCAATTTGCGACCTCCTGGTCCCTCCTGGGCCCCAGCAGCGTCCAAAAACGCCAAACGCACGATTTGCGTGTAGCAAGGCTTGTTGGCGTCCATCCGGCGGGAAAACACTTCTGCACGACTCTCCAAGGCGTGGGGGATCCATCCTCCAAAGGGGAAGTCTCTAGCCCTTGTCGTTCCTGCAGTATTCACAGTTCTTCAGCCTAGTAAGAGCTTCTTTGCACCAACCGCTGGCATTTCTTGGGCATCTGCCCATCTCCGAGCTGCTTGTGACTTTTGGACTTGGTCCCCTTGTTCCACAGGTACCTTCAGACAGGAATCCATCGTTGTTGCATTGCTGATTTGTGTTTTCCTTGCATTCTCCCTCTAACACGACTATTTTGTCCTTAGGGGAACTTTGGTGCACTTTGCACTCACTTTTCAGGGTCTTGGGGAGGGTTATTTTTCTAACTCTCACTATTTTCTAATAGTCCCAGCGACCCTCTACAAGGTCACATAGGTTTGGGGTCCATTCGTGGTTCACATTCCACTTCTGGAGTATATGGTTTGTGTTGCCCCTATCCCTATGTTTCCCCATTGCATCCTATTGTAACTATACATTGTTTGCACTGTTTTCTAAGACTATACTGCATATTTTTGCTATGGTGTATATATATCTTGTGTATATTTCCTATCCTCTTACTGAGGGTACACTCTAAGATACTTTGGCATATTGTCATAAAAATAAAGTACCTTTATTTTTAGTATAACTGTGTATTGTGTTTTCTTATGATATTGTGCATATGACACTAAGTGGTACTGTAGTAGCTTCACACGTCTCCTAGTTCAGCCTAAGCTGCTCTGCTAAGCTACCATTATCTATCAGCCTAAGCTGCTAGACACCCTATACACTAATAAGGGATAACTGGGCCTGGTGCAAGGTGCAAGTACCCCTTGGTACTCACTACAAGCCAGTCCAGCCTCCTACATAAGATAAGTTTGATTATTTAAGTTTAGATTAAAATGTTGATACTAGATATGAATAAAATATGTTTTCTATTTTAATAACTGCTTTGTGATTAACTATGTAGGAGTTGGCATATTTTTCTAGGTGGTGTTAGACACACACTGGGAGATTTCCATGCTGTGTTTGTTTATATGTGTGATTAGCTGGAATACATGTGGAACCGATCCTGTGTGGTTTGCAATGGATCCTCACACATGACTGGATAATGTAAGTGGCACTCTTGCTGGGACTTACAGGCCAAAACAGGAATTCCCATACTGTTGTAGTGCATGTGTCTGTGAGTAGTGCTACATGTATTATATGGTTGTTCCTGTCAATCAATTGTCAGTATTCTGGATGGTTTTTACTCACACACTGTCACCAGCCACTTACACACTCCTGCATCATTTGATTGTCACAGTAGTGTTGCTTTCTGGCTAGTTTATATGGTTGTGCTCCCCACTAGTGCTGTGACCTCATTCACCATTACCATTGACTGAATGCTACTTGTTGCACTTCATGCTTGTGACCTTGAGTAAGTACTTTCTGGTCTATATACACATAGGGTTCACCAAAAATATTCCCCTCAGCTGTGTAGCTTTGCCAATTGCTCTATGCAGTACATGTCCCTTTGGGTAGTAGTTAGGGTCTTTAGGGGCTTAACATCTATCATGGTAAACTTAGTCCAATCACCAACTGATGTACAACATGCAGGTTTAAGTCAGTGCATTTATTTCCATGTGTATAAATATATAGGATCACAGACAGAGTTCTTTCTGCAGCAACCCCAACATTGTCTATAGGATCTCTAGACAGAGTACATGGGGGATACATGTCATGAGACACGTGGAAGAGAGGAGTATTCACGTGAGGAGGAGATCCAAATTGACATTAGCGAAGGGAGACCACATTGACAGTCCGCAGATTGATAATAGGTGGGCAATCACAAAGTAGACCGTGCCAGATGACAAGTGTGATGGCATGTTACTCACCATAGGTCTAATGGAAAACTGGCCAAGGGCCACAGACAAATGTTGGTGGGAAAATCTGTGCCTGAAAGTGTGGAAATCCACTTCTTCCTTCTCTAATGTGTGTTGTGCCTCCCCTTAGGTTGGTGGTGTTTGTGCATGGGGCATCCTAGACACGCACATCAGGGACACTGAAAAAGTGTCTTCCCTGTCCCCAGCAGCATTTGCTTGTGCCAACAAGGAAGGCAGCACAGAGATGAGAAGGACCTGCTGGCTTGTCAGTGCAGCAACAACATCACAGTGGAAGACACCCATAGTTGTTATTTAGGAGTCTAGCCTCCGCTCCATGGATTGTAAAATGTTACATATAGCCCCCAGCTCAGTAGCAACCTCACTGGTTTCACATTGGCAAGGTTGTTGTTGTCTCTACCTCATGACACCAGCAATGTCAGCCAGGGACTGTTCCGACCTCTGGAGTGAAGTGGAGGTGCCTCTAATTGTATCAGAGGTATACGTATTGGGAGTGAAACACCTATGGACTCCCTCTAGGGGACCTGCAATGGTCTCCATCTCCACCTGCACCTCATCCAATATCTCCTGCTTCACTCCTACTGATTGTCCTTAAAATATGACGTGTGGATCCTCAGAGTCCAGAGCTGGGCTGGAACTTACTGATGGTGTAGGTTTGGTTATAGGTGGTTCCTCTGGAGACCTGATGATGCTGTCAGCCCCTCCCATTCCTGGAGAAGATGAGACAATATAATCCAGAATTTCCTGGAAGATGTCATCACCCATGGGGGCAGGACAGCATCCGAAGGAGGTTGGTCTTCCTGAACAGGCAGCTGGCTAGGATAATTTGTTTCTCCTTCTGTAATCAAACAAATATGTCAATGTTGTTCAATGCATGATTTTTTTAGCAGTTATCTGGCTGACATACAGTATTTTAACTCATTGGGCCAGTTTCACAAAGGTAAACTTGTACCAAAATTCTAAGTTCAAATGAAAAGTCTAAGATTAGACCTAAAGTCTAACTTTACTCATGGTAAAATTAGACTTTTGGTCTACGTTTAGACTTTTGGTCTCAGTTTAGACAAAAGGTTAAGCTTACTTAGACCATAGGTCCAACTTTACTCCTCGAAAAGTTAACCTTTTGGTGGAAGTTTAGAGTTTTAGTCTAAACTTAGACTTTTAGTTTAAGTTTCCCTTTGTGAATCAGGCCCATTCACTGTGTGGTGCCTATATGACTTGTAAGTATTGAGGAGAAGTGGCAATGTATTTATCTTTCAGATGGCAGGTTCTGTGCATTCTTCACAAGCCACTCTGTGACAAGGGTGTTTATTTGTGTCATACCACACACTACAACACAATTATAGAGCTTGCTCGCCTGCTATGCCAATGCAGATAGGTTGAGTTAAGGTACACATTCAGCTTGGAGATTGGCACTTCTTTTAATGGTGGCTATGACTAAAGTTTTTATTTATTTATTCACATCACTATTTTGCACATTGCACAAACATTGTTCCAGCTCAGCAGCATTCCTGTCATTCCCTTTTACCACTACTTAGGCCACAGCTCCTGTAATAGTACACAGTGTTTGTTGATGTATTCAATTTGATCTTGCTGTCAGTCTTACACATGCTACATCATGACAGTCTGCTTTGTTGTGCTGTGTGGCATGTACATTGTGCATGCATCATTCCAAGATACATAATGGTCATGCATCCATACTACACAACTTACAACCTGCTACACTACATTAATGTGTTTGTGGATGTTCTTGCCTTGTGTGTGCTATCTATCTAAAGAGTGGTCAGTGTGTGTGATCTCTGAAGGGATATAAACAATTAAACTGGGCAGCTAGCTAGGATTGACATTCATTACATTTCAATGATGCCTGAGCTGAATATCTAATGAGTATCACACATTGTTAGACTCATCCCCACTGACTTGAATGTGTACATGACTTGTATGGCGATCCTGATTTAGGCTCAGTGACTCCGCTTTCTGTACCACACAGTGCATTTCAACAAAGTGGTCATAGTCAAGTCCTCTGATAGGAGTGATGTGTACATTCTCACTACAATTCATGATGAGAGGACTTCCCTGTCATGTTTTGGGGTCAGATGGCTGAAGTTCACAAGCCCACCTGCATACTTGATAACAAGTACAGGGGCAGAGTGGATAAAAACAACCAGTTTTTTCTGCCATATAATGTGATTCACAAAACTCGTCCTTGGTAGTAGAAACTCTTTATCTACCTGATCCAGAAGGCAACATACAATGCACATGTTGTCTATCATCGGAAAACCACCGAAAGACTCATGTCTTTCCTTGACTTTCAGCTGTCCGTCACTGAAAGTCATGTTACTACACAAGTAGCAGCCTCCACTTCATATGTTTTGGTGGATGTGGCAAGGCTGCAGAAGTGACACTTTGTTGATCAAATTCCTTAAACACCTAAAAAGGCTCAACCATGTTGTTGTTGTAAAGTTTGCTTGAAGCAACGAAAGAGCAGGAGAGTCATATTTACTATCCCCAGTGCCCATCTCAGCCAGCATTGTTTTTTCTACTTCTTTTACGTTGTATCATACTAAAGTGAAGTACTGGGACATTGACTGAGATGGAGCTGCTATTAGGTTAACCTTTCAATGGCTGTGCATGTATACCTACCATTCATAGTCAACTATTTTGCTGGGCAAGCAGTCACAGAATTTTAGTTCCTATACTTTAGCAAATCAAGGACTTCCTTGTAGCCTGCTCAACACCGTTATCAGCCATCAAACGTGGTAGGTTTTCTGTCACCACTTGACAAGTGCATTAGTCTCCACACTACACATACTAGTGGAAAGAACATATGCCACATTGTTATGGAGCAGTGTGGCAACATGGTAAAGGTTTGACTAGATTTTGATGTGTTTGTTAGGGAACTTACCTACACTACATAAGGACCACCCTGATAGCCCACGAGAACCAGAGTAACAAATGTCTTGTGGGACTTATTCACCAACATTTCTTTTTGCTTTGAAAGTGTGAAAACTCAAATAGTAACTGTTCAAAATGGGGTCTCTAGTTGTCATTAGTTTCCCCCGTCCAAGTAGGGACCCTCACTCTAGTCAGGGTTGGGGAGTAACACAGCTAAGATAACCCCTGATCACCCTAATTGGTAGCTAAGCACGAGCAGTCAGGCTTCTCTCAGAGGCAATGTGTAAAGTATTTGTACACACAGAAACACAGTGAAAACACTGCAAATGGACTGCACATAAGTTTAGTAAAATAGCCAATCTATCTATCTGCCCCCAGTTGGAAATTACACTTGAAAGATATTTCAAGGCAATCCCCATGTTATCATATGTGAGAGATAAGCCTTGCAATAGTGACAATCAAATTCAGCAGTATTTCTCTATCCAGACATGTAAAACACAACAGTACATGTCCTACTTTTTAAATATACTGTACCCAGCCCATGGGGCTGCCTTGGGTCTACCTTAGGGGTGTTTTACATGTAGTAAAAGGGAAGGTTTGGGACTGGTGTGTTTTACATGTCCTAACAGTGAAATACTGCCAAATTCAGGTTTCACTGTTGCAAGGCCTCTCTCCCCCATAGGTTAACATGGGGCTACCTTTAAATAGCTTTAAAGTGCAGATTCCCTTTTAGGGCAGATAGAAATAGGGAGTTTGGGGTCTCTGAACTCACAATTTAAAAATACATCTTTTAGTAAAGTTGTTTTTTAGATTATGAGTTTGAAAATGCCACTTTTAGAAAGTGAGCATTTTCTTGCTTAAACCATTCTGTGACTCTGCCTGTTTATGGATTCCCTGTCTGGGTCAGTTTGACAGTTGGGCTGTTTGCACCTCTCTCCAGAAAATGACAAGGACAGCTGGGGTGTAGCCTGCATATCCTGATGAGCCATCTGTGCTAGGAGGGAGGGGAGGAGCGGTCATTCACACCTGAAAGGGCTGTGCCTGCCCTCACACAATGCAGTCTCCAGCCCCCTGGTATGTGTCTGGGGCCTGGCCTGGGCAAGGCAGGATTTCACAAACTAGAGAGACTTTTCTTTGAAGTAAGCCTACTTAAAAGGTGATAATGGGTATGAGAAGGGCACCCAAAACCACAAACTTTAGATCACTTCTGGACATCAAGAGGAACCTCTGCCTGGAGAAGAGCTGAAGAGCTGTGGAGAAGTGCTGTCCTGCCTGTGACTGTGCTTTGTGGGGCTATCCTGCAGTTGCTGCTTCTTCCTGTGCAAAGGGACAAAGACTGGACTTTGTTGTGCATTCCTGCTTGTGACGAAATCTCCAAGGGTTTGTCCTGAGCTTGCCTCCTGTTGCTGAAGTCTCAGGGCCATCAAAGACTTCCCCTGCCAGCACCTGGACTCTCTTCTGGGCACTTGAAAAGTGAAGCTGGCAGACAAAGAGTGAAAATCCACGCACAGACTGCTGTGCGGGGAAGTTTTCGATGCACCTTCCGTGATCAACGCTCCACCTGCATCGTGGCTAGAAGATCGATGCAACATGGCTGGAGAAACAACACGCAACACCTACTAACGGAGGCTGATAACAACGGCAACCCCATGCAGAGGGGTTTTGTGATACTGTGCGACTGAATTTTCAAAGCAACATCGCTGAGTGCAGAAAAACAACACAAAGCCTGCCCGGACCTAAGGTGCCTGTCTGGATCGACGCATTGCTCTCTTGCGGGAGAGGAGAAATGACGCAAGCTGACCCGACCGGAGGAGGAACAGTGCACGGTCTCGCTTGCGAGTGAGAAATCAACACATCGCCGGCCTTTTCCGACACACACTCACCCAGGCGGTGTTCTTTTGACACTACCCATGTACTTTTGTATGCTAACAACATTCTCACTGTTTTCTAAAGGATTTAAGACTCTTATTCTTTAAAAAATCATAACTTGACTTGTGTATGTTGGATTTTTGTCGTTTTGTTCTTGTTTTGTTTAGATAAATATTACCTATTTGTCTAAGCCCATGTTGTCATTATGCAGTGTTTTCATTGAGTGACTGTGTGTGTTAGTACAATTACTTTACACATTGTTTCTGAAGCTAAGCCTGCCTGCTCATGCCAAGCTACCTAGTGGGGTGAGCAGGCGGTAACTGAGGGTGATTCTCCTTTACCCTGACTAGAGTGAGGTCCCTTGCTTGAACAAGGGGTAACCTGACTGCCAACCAAAGACCCCATTTCTAACAGCACACTTCACACTTGATCTTAGCTATGGGTGGGCCCTGTTAGATCCTGCCTGGTTAATTTTTCTACTTCCTCTTTAAGGCAGAGGGATCACATTTCCTCCATCAGCCATTTTGGGTGAGGCCATGGAGGTTATCAGTAAAGTGGATCAATGAATGGGCCAAGGAGCTGATAAAAAAGGTCTCAGTGCGTGGCAAACAACTTTAGGAATACGTTTAGTCTAGTATGATTTATTTGCTGATTGAGTTCAGTGCACAAAGGCACTTTTGAGGGGTCTTCTCATCCGGTCTATTGTGACTTTTATTGATTTTATTTGGGACATTCTGATTTGTCGATTTCTTTCAGATTTTAATTGCCACACTTCACACTCATTTTTCTTCTGCCCCTTCAATGCAGAGGGAACACTGTTCCTCCTTTGACCATTTTGGTTGAAGCAAAGGAGGTTAGCAGTATAGTGCATAAGTGGATGAGCCAAGGCAGTGATAAAAAGAGTCCCAGTGCATGGCTGTGCAGCCAGCGAGCCCCCTGCATGACAAAGGCAAGCCCATCTGCGATTGCATGCACCTGTCTGCGCCCAGATGGCGCCAGGGGCCAGGGAGGCTCCCGCATATCAGAGGGAAAGATAGATGCTTATTCCAGGACTGAATTATTATGGAGACCAAAAGGAGGGAAAGAGGAATGTGTAATATTAAATTTTGAAGATGATGTACAATGTGTGCATATCCACTGGGATCCATAGACTCTTCTAAAATCTAGTGGCTCTGCATATAACCCTAAGGAAATAGGGAAAATTAGAACTGACCCGAACCAAAAGGGCACTACTTGTGACTGGTAGGTGCCAGATCCTTGGTCAGACACTGACTTGAAATACATGAATTGAGAATAGACAAAATAGACTGTTTGTTTATTACTGAATCATGGACCAAGGAAGATTCTGTCCCTGAGTTAGTTATAGCCACTCCGCCTGGTTACCTGACTAACAGAGTTGATAGACCCTCTCAGAAAGTAGGTGGCCTAGTGACTATTTCCAAAAGCTCCCTCAATTGCATGCTGGCACCGGTTGGGGTAGAACTCACCAATATATGTGAAATGCCACAATTCAAATTAAAAGCTAATCAGAGAGTTTTGCTTTCTGGAATCCTGATTTCCCCCCCCCCTTCATAGCTCCCTTCTTTTTAAAATGGGATACAATTATATTATTATAGAACCTTATATTACTAGCCACAATGGGCCAAAAGGGCAAACACAGGAGACAAATATGATTACTACACAAACAAAATAAGGAAAGCCTTGAATATTCCAAGCAGTGAAAGTCATATCTAACTCTTCAATGCAGCAATCTCTTCAAAACTCTCAGACTTTCTGCAACAATAGAGCAGGAAATTATGAAAGTTTTTTCAGAAATAAATACCTCAGTAGATGGTGTTCATCAACTGGGAAAGATGGAGAATTTAAAAAATAATGAACCCTCAAGCTTTTTTCCTTCTTTTCCACCCACACCCCAACTCTTAAAGCAATTCATTTCAGGATTCCCCAAGGACCCATGCCTCCTCAAAGTTTTCCAAGTGGCACCAGATTTGGTTGCTACCTATCTAGAAACAGTCTTGAATCAGGTGATTAGTACAGGGATCTTCCCTCAGTTATGGAAGGAGGGGATAGTTATCCCTTAAAAGAACTTTAAAGACCCATCTCATTGCTGCCTGCCCCTGCTAATATTCTAGAGAAACATATGAACCAGAGAATGATGGAATTAATTGCCACACAGAACATTCTAGATCTTCTCATAATGGGATCCATAGTGGGCATAGCACAGAATTGGCTTTAGTGATTGCGGTAGATCTTAGGGCCAGATTTATACTTTTTGACGCAATTTTTTTTTATCGCTGGCCAGTGTCATTTCTTAATGCCACCTGTGCGTCATATTTAGACTTTGACGCACGGTGGCGCTAAGAACAGGTTAGAGTAATTTTTTCTGACGCTAACCATTGTGCCTTTCCATAAGGCAAAATGGTGTTAACGCAGGAAAAATTACTCTAATCCAGTTTGTAACATGTAAAAATGTCGCAAAACTGATATGCGCCATTTTTCACCACAATAGCGTCAAAAAGAGACGCAAATGCAGCAAGCAGTGCTAAGGAGCCTCAAAATAAATCCCAAAAGCCAGGAGAGACTCCAGGGAGACCCCATACAACCAGGAACCAGCCAGGAGGACACAGACAAGACCCAGGGGAGAGACAAGAAGAAGAGGAAGTGTAGCTTCAGCGCACAGGAGCATGAAATCCTGGTCAGAGAGGTGATGGAGCACCAGCATCAACTATTCAACACCTCTAAATTGCCAGTTGGAAGGAGAGAGGCAATTTGGCAACAAATTGTGGACAAGATTAACAGTGTGGAAGAGGTCAGGAGAACTGTCACGGAGTGCAAGAAATGCTGGCATGACTGTAAGCGCAGGACCAAGGAGAAAATGGCAAGGAACAGGAAGGCAGCACTGCAGACCGGACGTGGGAGTCCCACACCGCAAGAGGACCTGGACGAGATGGAGGAGATGGTTGCAGCTGTCATCCCGGAGGACATCACTGGTATCGCAGGACAGGACAGCGCAGACTACCAGGAAACATTACATATGTAGGGTAAGTTGCATGGAGGACCAAAATGCCTAAATGTCAAGTGCAAGAAGGGGAGGCAGATACCTACTACACAATGGATGTCAGCCCTGAAAATCAGGCAGTGGAACTGGCAAAGGGGCACAGCAGGGGTGCATGGGCTCTGCAGGGGCATTCAGGGGCACAGCACAACACAACACCAACAACCTTTGCATGGGGGTACACCTCCATGTCAAGGCTGCTGGAAATGCTGAAGCAGACCAGGAGGGTAGGGTAGAACATAAAATTGGGCTGCTGTCACAGGACAGCTGGTATTGTCAGAATGTAAACTAGAGGACAATTCTCAGTCTCAGGCTATTGGCTCAAGCGGCATTTACCATTGACAACACTTGCCACTACTACCTGTACTGTGTGTGCTGGTCAATTAGGAAATGGCAGTTAGGTGCCCATGGCACAAACACACTCAAAATGAGGGATCAGTATGACTACATGATCAATTCCCATAAATCCTTATCCAAGTGCAACTACTGTCAACTGGTCATGTCCATTGACTCAATAAACATCAGGCACTGTCACATACATTATGAAGGACACAGCAGCAATCTCAGACCCATGCTGCCCATTCCAGGGGCTACCCCTGTGCCTGTCTCACAATAGCTACAATGCCACCATGCAAAATCTTAGTTGTAATAGTGCCAAGACAACAGCATTGAGGGGGAGGACATATGTGTGCAGCTATGCAGACACACCCACACAGTCATAAGAGGAAATGGAACTCTGCCAGGCCCATCAGTGCAATGCAATGAAGCACACATACGTAAACATCAACATGAGACTGCTGTGATGGAGTTGCCACAACCCCTGCCATCCCAATCTTGCAGCTGCATGCATGACAACAAGCTGCACTCCCTCAGGGCAGACATGGCTGCCTACCACAGGGATGTTGCTGCCATACTCAATAATCAGCAGCTCCTCCTTGCTGCAGTGATGCCACATCTCGTTCCACAGATGGCAGCTGCCGGGAATTCGGAGACCACTTCTCCAACCACTGAAGTGTGTGTTGCCCCCTCAAACTAAACACCAACACCATCAAGGGCAGAGAAGATGACACACCCATGGATGAAGATGTGGAACAGATCATATTCACCCGTAGGAGTACCCGGTAGCACCAGCCCATGCCACATGGGCACTGATTTTCCTTTGTCCTGTGCTTGAAAGCATGCCAGTTTTGCTACAGTTTGTGTCATGCACTCTTCGCTGACACACTGTTAACCTTACCACTATGGACTGCAACTGTTTCTCACTACTAAATTGGCAATTCATGTTTCTCTGCACTGAATGACCTTCATCTCAGCATGTCCAATGACATGTCCCTCCACCTTGCACTTGCGTTGCATCACAATAGAATGTTTTACATTAATGGGCTTGTAAACCTGGACTATGTAAATATTGCACTACCGCACTTTAAAATAAACACCACCCACACAACCACTTTGTTTCTGTGTAATGTGACACATCTACTTTGCTGGAGATTTGTGATGCATGTAACATATCAATGGTCACAGAGTGTCAATACCAGTTTGCAGAAATAATGTGGGCATATATTTACACACAAGGGCCATGACTTCTAATTCTTTTGCGCTGCATTTGCCTAATTTTTGAAGTAAAAGCAGCACAAACTTACAAAATATATAATTGTAATTTGTAAGTTTGCTCTACTTTTGCGTTAACAATAAGGCAAATGCAGTGTAATAATAGTATATTTCTGGCCCAAGGTATCTACAAGATGAAACTCAATGCTGACCACATCCCCTACAAGAAAGTCATTGTGTATGTGACGTTTGCTTTAAAACATACATGCCTCACCAACAACATACAGCAGGAATGCCTGTGTAAGAGTGTTTGGCCAACAACATAAGCTTGGAATACAATCAATACACATAGGTGTGAAATTTGTATACTTGACCTCATCAGAAATTGACACTACACAGTTTAGCAGTGTTCACATGAACATCAGGCTGCAGGCAGATGTCCCACAGTGCCCAATATTCCAACACAGGACCCAAACAATGACAGCTTTAAAACCACACCTACCTGTCCAACACATGGGAACCATAGTCACGTTGAGTGGTGGGTAGAATTGATGGCAGATGCATAGAGATTTAGATTTGTCGTAGCTGCCAATGTGGCAGAACAGTTGGAAGTGGGAATTAACATGTCAAGAGTGGAATGTGGATGCAGGACGGAATACACAGGCCAACAGTCAATTGGCACTGTACACTCATGTAAAGACCCAGATCTCCAAGCATATGACACATGCTGTGAGGGAGTACCTAAATCTTTAATAACTATGTACAAAACAGAACTTAAAACTAAGTAACACACCTATACTGACCTAATCTATCCCAACTATACATTACCCACAACTGGCCCTAACTACCCTATGCTAAGCTCATTTACCACATTTGCCCCCACCCTCCTTATATGAAGAGACACATGTAGGACAACGTATACTAACCTAAACATAACTAACTAATACTAAACAAATACATATTTTTTTGTATTTTTTTAATTTTTTATATATATATATATAAATATATATATACATATATATATATATATATATATATATATATATATATATATATAAACATATATGTTTTTAAATACACAAAAGCCCCAGCATTAACAATAAACTAACATGTAATAATATGAACACCCCCCACCTACTTATCCTTATCCTATTAAACTACTACTCTACTCTAACCTATCACCAAACTCCCTAAACCCACTAAAAAACTGGATAAGGAAAGAGGAGGGAGGGAATGGAATTAGGGGTGAGGGAAGGCAGGAGTTCAGAGATTTGCCCTCTTCAGAGTTTTCTTAATAGATTTTAGCCTCCAGCTATTTCTGTCCACGTTCTGCTGGAGACTGACTTTACGCATGTCCCTCAGGAGCTGGAAATGGCGGCAATGTCCAAAGCAGCAGATGTGGTGGTCTGTGTTCCAGATGTCGTTGCTCCTGCAGGTGTGGTGGTCGTAGTACTGAAATGGAAGGTGCAGCAGGTGTGGCGGGTGTTGGTCCTGAGGTTGAGGGTGCAGCAGGTGGGGCTGATGTTATGGTGGCCGCTGTGCTACTGGCTGCAGTTGTGGTGGTGGCTCCACCTGTTGTGGCCAATGCTGGTCCCCCTTGGCTGAAAGCCTGCCATTCTCCTGTGGCTCTGTATCTCTGATAGCGTCTTGCCATCCTATGGAACCCAGACTCGACATCCAAGATGTGCCTGTACCTCACTGCCCGCCTCTAGAAATCCCTGATTGCTACTGCATTCATGTTGACAGCTGTAAAAATCAATCAGTCAGAAATTTGTAAAGCACAACACTCACCCATGAGTGTCTCAAGGCGCTGAAGAGGGGAGGGAGGATCTGCTACTGCTCGAACAGCCAGGTCTTGAAAAGATTCCTGAAGGCAAGGAGGTCTTTGGTTTTGCGCAGGTGGGTAGGAAGAGTGTTCCACGTTGTGGCTGCGAGATGCGAGAAGATGTACCATCGGTTGTAGTTCTGCGGACGCGTGGGACAGTTGAAAGGGCGAGGTAAGCAGAGATGTCAGGTTGGGGTGTAGAAGTAGAGCCTCAACAGACGTATTCTGGTCTGGTGTTGTGCAGTGCTTTGTCAGTGTGGGTGAGGAGTTTGAATGTTATTCTTTTGTTGATTGGGAGCCAGTGCAGGTTTCACAGGTTGTCTGTGATGTGGCAGTGGCAGTGGATGTTCAGGATGAGGCGTACGGAGGCGTTCTGGATGCATTGCAGCTTCTGGAGTTTGCCCGTGGTTCCTGTGTAGAGGGCATTGCCGTAGTCCAGTTTGCTGCTTACGAGGGCTTGGGTGACTGTTCTTCTGGTTCCGGTGGGTATCCATTTGTAGATCTTTCGGAGCACGCAGAGGGTTTTGAAGCAGGAGGAGGAGATGGTGTTGACTTGCTGGGTCATGGATAATGAGGAGTCCAAGATGAATCCTAAGTTGCGTGTGTGGTTGGTGGTAGTCAGATCGGCTTCGAGAATGGCAGGCCACCAGGAGTAATCCCATGCGGAGGGGTTGGGGCCGAAGATGAGGACTTACGTCTTGTTGGAATTGAGTTTTGAGGCAGCTGTTCTTCATGCATTCAGCGAAAAATTAGGCAGGCAACCATCAGTGTCGTCATTGTGTGATGCATGTACAGACAATAATCTAAGACTCTCCTAGCATATGCAGTCCAAATCACAGTACAGATGATATATTGTCCCTTACGAATGAAATGGCAACGCTGCCTAATCATCAAGTATTTAACAGCACAGCAAAGCAAAGCACAACAAGAGGTGTGCAAATAAAGTGATCTGTGCATTGATGTTCTGCAATGTTCACAATGTAAATGCAGCAAGTACTTCACATGGGCCAAGCCGACTAATCCATATCATCTGAGTCAACTTCAAGGCCCCCAAGACCAGTGATTTGTAGATGTAATTGGCAGGATGGTATGCAGTTGCTAATCATAAGGGGTCAGTGTTGTTTGGGACACATGCATGCTTGTATGAGATGACTGTCATCTACACTGTGACCATCACATCTACCTACATATATGTTCCTCCCCTACCCCTGTACCTCAGGGGGGATGGCCATGCAATACATAATCACAACTGTCAAGGACAACCACGAAGCCATGTCCACTTGTACATGGATTTAGTTAGTGGAACACATGTGAGGAGGGCTGCCACCTAGGAATGAGGTATCCATAGGTCAATCACTTCTACATGTTTCTATTTGTGGACAACCATCAAGACCTGATCTGCCAACACAATTCCCAAATCACCCACATTGATGTCAGCACACGTCTGGCCTTGACCTGCATGCACGCCTATTACATACCACATAAGTGACACGTAAATGGAGAACAACTTATGGGGCTAGATGCTGGGGGACAGTTACCCATACAGTCCTATATGTACATTACAATACAGGGTTGCACTAGTTTGAGCGGAAAACTGATGCATCACTGTCTTGTGAAATGTGGGCCTACATGTGGCTACTAATCGCCTTGTTCACATGCTGCTGCCTATTGCACAGCACAAGACTCCCAAGATATGACTCTCTGCCTGTGAATGTATAACTCTTGCATGGAACACTATGTCAACATCCAGTCAAGTAATATATAAGATCACGTGCCAGCTCATCATATCTTGCAATGAGTGCAACACACAAGAGTCACTCACACAGCATCTGTAATCACTACATAGGACAGACATTATCACACTAACTGGATACATCTGGGTCCTCAAATCAAGCCACCTTCCCGATGGTATAGGGGGCCGGTCCACCTGTAAGACATGGAAAGGAAATCTATGCTCAATGTCAGATCACTGTACAAATGTGTGGACAACATATCACAGTGTGTAACATTTTACATGAGTGAGCTGCTGGTCCTGCATGTAGACACTCCAACAGACGTACCACTACAAACTCGCCTTGACACTGACACTCCAGTGAGTGATAGATACACATATGCACACATGCACTGGGCCTAGCAATCAAGTGGTGCTAAACGTGACTACAAACATTTGTGACTAATCCATTTCAGATGTTATGATTTGTAATTGGGTGACAATTTCAATGGCACTTCCCTGGTGCACTGCAATACAAGTGACTCAGGTATTGTGGCATGTGCATCAAGGGACAATGAGTAACTGTGTGATGGACATGTGGGTCAGTTTTCAGTCAGCAATTATTGTGTATTCAGTGGTCCATTACAGATGTGGCACAGTTGTATGTAGGTAACAAAAGCCGCATTGGCAGTGTCCCCTAAGCCGTATAAGCCCCCTTTGCCAACATGATGGCAGGGATCATGCGTGTGTAGTAATGAGAATGTAGTGCTAAACATGGATAGCCCACTTTGCTGTCCCAATACAGTGGAACGGGGTATGCTGACAGCGTCTTAGCTGACCATCATTGATAGAATGCATGGGCACAGGTGTTATTGCATGTGAAATGTGTTACTCAGGGCCACACGTACCAAGATCAGGTTTTGTGTGTCACACATTGCGAGACTTAGCAACTAGCAATTTTCAAGTATGATGATCTGAGGTACAACACTGTCAATTATACTGTTTGCAATTCACAAATGGGGTAGCAAATGACCTACCTCATGAATTTTGATGAGGTAGATCTCATTTTGCAGACCCCTTGGGAATGGCGGCACTCACAGGGATGCAGGCCTGCTGGGCTCAGCAGGCCACCATGTCTGTGACTGCTTTCAAATAGGGATGTATATTTTTGTTTAAATGCAGCCTTATTTCAGGAGGGGTAAACAGAAAGCTTTTCCAAAACAAATATTATGACTCAAATAATTATTTGGAAGCAGTCAGTGGTCCGTGGGACAACTTCCTGCTCAAAAACTATTTTTGGGTATGCATTCACAAGGGGGAAGGGATCCCATGGGGACCCCTCCCCTTTTGCAAATGGGTTAGCACCAACTTGAAACGGATGGTAACTGAAATTGTTTAGTGACAGCATTTGTGTCAAGAAAAAATCAATCAGTGGACTGCGACTCTTCCTAAATGCCACGACCAAACCCTGTTCAGTGATTGGGCAATGTGATAGCAGAATGGCAAAATTGGGGATGTGCATTTGAATTATTTTTTTTCCTGACGTACACACAAAAAATCTGAACACTAGGCTGTTTGAGAGAATTAAAAATAGCTTGGTACATGTGGCCCTAAGTAATAGTCGGACATGACTCAACAAAGCTCAGGACTGCATTGTTCACATATATATACATGTGGAATACATCTCAGTACTGGGACACTAACAGTTTGTTCCACTTGCATTCAACATGGCCACAAACCTTGCTTGCAGCACGTCAAGACACCTGCTACTGTCACTCAGGAGCATTCTACTGTACACATTTGTCAATGTGATACTCACCCACATGGCCACCAATCACCACACCCAGGTCGTCCAGCAGGTCCTGTTCTCGGGCCACCAGGTTAGCCTAGCAATGTTTAAGCTGGTGCTCATTCCTTGTCATGTTGAAGACACGTTTGAGGTGGTAGAGCACCTTGTCCCAACGCAGCTGCCTCACCTCTGTGTGATAACCCTGTATCAGACGCCCACCCAACTCCAGCATCACCGGCAGAAAGTGGCACACCAGCCACAAAAAGGCCCCAAGGTCCTCCTCACCCATGCGGGTCAGCCTTGCCCTTCCCAACATGTTGGTCCACAACAATTTAAAGAGAAAAAGGAAGAAAAATATATCTGAAAAATGGAAACTTACAACCCAAAATGAAAACCCCAACTAACCCAACTAATCTAACCCCCAAACAGACACCTGACAGTACAAATACAATCCAAAAAACACTAAACTACACAAAAACACTTAAGCAGGTACACTATACAAATAGAATTCACAAAAAGACACAAGAGAGACACCACAAGATAAAATAAATGCAATCCAGACACGAGCAACACCAAGACACAGCCACACAGTCATGAAAAAGCACCGACTGTAAAGTGAAAGTGAAAGTACACCCATAGTAGTATGTCTGTAAGCAGGATTTCCCATCACATCTCTTCCTGTCCCCTTTGCGTCCCGTTTTCTGTCTTGCGTGTATTTTTTTTTTATGCATACGATGTTTGTGTGAATATATTCAATGCATAAACTACATGTGCGGGAAAATACTACGCACTACCAGGAAATTTCTATTTTAAACGATATCCGCATGCGTGGGGTGCGCTGGTGGAATTACCACTAATGGCCCATGAATATTTAGTTAGCGTTTGCATTGTTTTTCGATGCTTTTGCATCAAATTTCCTGACTCAAAATGTGTTTGAGTCATGTTTCAATTATTTAATATGCATGCACCCTGTATCAAGATGGAGATAGGATGGTATGGCCTGCAGTGTGTAGTATAGTGGTTGGCCACATGTGGTAGAGCATGCAACTGTGGCCCATATTTATACTAACTTTGCACCGCATTTCCTTCATTTCCTGACGCAAAAGCTATTGTAGTTTGTAAGTTTGTGCCGCTTTTGAATCAATAAATGACGGCAATACGGCGCTACCAAAGTATAAATTATGGCTTGTGTGTTTTGTGTGTGAATGAACTGTAACAACAATATGTATGCTTCTGAAGGAACGGCATGCAATACATTTGACGTAATGCTCATGTATGAATGTGTTCTAAATGGGTATCTACATCTGATGGCAATCATTGATATACAACTAAATGCATTCAAGGGGACATGGCAGCCATGGTAAGGCAGATAATACAGAAGAGTGAATACAGAGCAGCCTTTGTGTGGACAAATATGGTACAGGTCAGTAATTGACAAACACGCAGGGCTTATCACTAAGATTATGCACAGGGTAGGGCTCAGAACTTCCCACAGCAACAGGGAACATCAGTGCCTCTGTGCAGATTAATCTCACAGCTAGTCACCACACAAGCCCCACTGAAAGGTGGCAGCAGAAGTGAATCTGTGTCTGGACCCTTCGGTCACAAACAAGGATTGTACTTACATGCAAGAGACTAGCCCTTGTTGGTCGGACTGGAGACACAGTAACAATTCTTGGAATTCAGCCATAGCACACTGTCACTGTTAGGCACTAATGACTACATACAACACTAGACAAAGGATGGGAGCTGGATTAGCCTCCTGGAAACCAGGTGCCAGAACAAATATAAAGTTAAACACCTCTAGACAGGTGAGGACTGATAGTACACTTACCAGACAAGATACCCCAAGAGGAAACAGAAAGCAAGGGAACCAACTAGGAGGCAAAGCCAGGCACAGGGAACAGGCTCTGTTTGACACAAAGGCTGGAACAGCTCTGGGTAACAGAAAACAGGTCCTGGCAGAAACAACCATGAACAAGGCTGAAAAACAGGGAACAGAGTCTGACTTTAACAAGCAGGAACAGCACTGAGTAAATAGAGAGCAGGTTCAGGCATAATCAGGACTGTAACACAATCCAACAAGGGGTCTGGAACACAAATGAATCGTACTCTACTGCATGACGAGGAGCTTCAGAGAATGGCAGCTTCTAAGCAGTTCAAAGCAGTTCCAGGCAGCAGCAAGGCCATGGCAGAGTCACATGGCTGGGCTGCACAAGAGAGGTCACAGGTATGTGCAGCTTCAGTCTCTCACAAGTCCTGGAGGAGTAAATCCAGCATAAGGGGACAACCTGACGTTTTCCATAGGAAGCAATGGACAGATGATTACAGGTCTTACTGACTACCAGGCAGTGTATTATGGGACACGAAGTCCATGCAGGCTAATGTAGTTCTTCTATAGCATGCCATATGGAAAAAGTAAGCAAACAGGAGTCATAATGGGTGTCTGGGTGAGTGTTAATGATGATTCCCAGGGTACAGATAGCCCATTTACAGCGCTCCCTAGAGATGGGAGGGAAGAGACTTAACACATGAAAGTGGCAGGAATTATTTCCAGGGATGAACTGTGTGGGGCATGTGTTGTGAACATTGCTTTTCATACCTGGGACACTCATGCTATCCATTCAGAAATGATGCATCTCTTGTCACACAAGCTCCTTGCAGAGATAACAAATGTCACACTTACAGGGATCTGTTCATACATTCTTGTTACCACTGATATTTCACACCCAAACAAATACGGAAATCCCGCTCACACAGAGTAAAAATATGGGCCTTAGTCGGACTCATGGGCACCAGGGTGGAGCTGCTCTCCTAGTGATACTGGATTTACGGGGCAGGGATAAGGGACTCCGCATTGGCTTTACTGAGTTCTTTTCTCTCTAATAGAACTTATACAGTCAGCTGTGGAAATTTTAGAGCGCCTCCATTCTAACTTCCATGTGGAGTTCCACAGGGGTTTTCCCTAACCCTATGTTATTCAACCTTTATGTGGCTTTACGTTTACCCCTTGTGCAGTCCTTCAGCTTCCAGGTTCAATCCTACGCAGATGATACACAGATCAATGTTTCTGTGTCTGATGATAATAAGGCAGTGGTTGAAAGGTTCAAAGAATGCATGGTTAACATCAGCAGTTGGATGAAGAAGTATTGTCATAAAATGAATGCAGAAAAATACACAGATCATGGTTTTTGGTTCCCAGAATTCAGGATGGTCGGGATGGGATGGCGTGAGACATGTGGTCAGCTCCCTACTCTTGCAGATACTGCAAAGAATTTACGAGTCATTTTTTATAATAATCTGGCCTTTGACTCCCAAGTAAATAGAACATCCAGTAATTACTTCTATGTTATGAAGATTTTGAGGAAAATATTCCCCTTTATTCCTCTGAGACCTAAAACGGTGGTAGATATTTGCCTGGTAACCTCCAGGCTTGACTACTGCAAAGCACTGTATCTCAACATCAATAAATCCCTCCTCAGACAACCATAAGTGATCCAGAATGTGGAGTCTCACCTGGTTTTAAACCTACTAAAGTGTCTGTCAGTAAGGGAGGGCCTTTGCTTTTTGCACTGGCTCCTAATTCCTCAGAAAGCACATTTTAAAGTCCTCTGCATGGTGCACAAAGCCTTGCATTAGCAAGGATCGCATGCTCTGAAGTCCACATGTCACTGGTACCACCCAGTAAGACAACTAAGATCAAAGTTCAGAAAGGCTAGATGGGTAGTCTGCGCTTTCTCCACAGCAGCAGCCAATCTTTGAAATATGTTGCCACGTCAGATAGCCAGCAGACTCCCACTTGGCCTTCTGGAAGCAACTAAGGACATGGCTGTTTTTTATTGCTTAAGCTCTCTCCTCTTGGAGGTTGCTTCTCTCTGATAACCAGCACTTTGACATCCAAGGGCATAATGTGCATTATAAAACAGAAATGCATACATACATACAGCCATTAACTACCACTTACTACACCAAGGTGCATTCGCCGTGGGTCACCTATTCGCATTGCCTCCTTCATACTGATGATTGTGGGAATCATTCTGCAGCCATCATAACTAGTCAATGTGGTCCTGCAGATATTGGCTGGGAGATCCCCCCAACATCTGTGTAGACATTATCCTAAGCTGTGTTTCCAGGCAGGCTCAGTATGTGGCATCTTTACAAGCTCCCCATTGGTTAATGGCAAAGGCCCTGGTCAAGCAAACAAGTGTGTTAACTCCCACAGTGTTTGCACTAATCACAGTGTGATCACCAATACCTTAATAAAGCAAGTATTAAGGTGAGCACCCTGTCATGTAGTTCAGGGTGTCTCCCCGGCTGACCTGCACTGGTGTAATTCCTGGGTGTGACTTGCCCCAGTCTTTAGTACGTTGTGCCTGAGAATTCTGGGATTCTTTTTGGCCATATACATAAAACTCTCTGCGGGGATCCAGGACTACAAATCTTTAGGAAGTGTAGCCCTCACTTCCAGAGACTTCTATAGTCAAGTGGTGCTTCATCCTTAATGTCATAGTCCTCTGGTCTACACTGTATGCCCAAACTGGTCTCAAGTCAGCAGTAGTGATGATCAGTGGCAACTTCCAAATGAGTCCTGCATTATATATCTTTCTCAGCTCTGCATTGGTGGTCAGCACCAAATCCCACATTTCAAGTGTCTTAGTACTACTAATGATTCATGTACAGCTGTCAAGGACCTCCTCTACACCCAGGAGAATGGGGAGTTACTCATAGTTGGAATAGGGGGATTTCATCATTCAGGCCCCCTTCCTATGTCCTTAAACAGTACACCCATCTTTGCTCCCAAATAAATAATTTCTGTGTTATGTCAGGAATATATGTTACAATTTTCTCAAGGACCACCCTTGATAGATCCCTATCAGTGTCATGGGCCTCCAAAAAGTGATCTGTCAATTAGGTATTGTCCTTCTTATGTTGGATAGTGCTGTTGTGCTCATTAATGTGTACTTTTATTTTTCCCAGTCTTCATACCGGCGTAGAGCAGTCCACATGGGTGGGTGCTCAGACATACTACATTCTAGCTACCATAGTTGGTAACCACCTTAAATGCACATGGTATACTGGTTTTGATGCCTACTTCCTGAGTCTGTGAGGTGAAGGCGTATGTTGCACAATTCCCAAATGGAAAATGTCCTAGTGGAAGTTGGTTACCACAGAGAGTGTGTCTTGTTGTGTACTAACATATCCCTTAGATTTGTTTTCTACTTATGTGCAAACAGTAGAGCAGGCTTCTCTTTAGCCCCACTATACTGTATCCTCCAGTGTTTTGGGAATGTGTTTTGTACTTTATTTGAGATAGGGGTATAGGAGGTCATGCATGCAATTCTGTCACATTTGGTTCTGGGATATGTCTCCAGTATGATTTCCCTGTTTTTATTCCTGTTCTTTTTCTGAGCTCTCCTTAACGTATTATTTGGCTTGTGTTGTACTATCAATTTCTTATCTAGGGTCACAGCTTGTGACTCAAAGGTCTCTAATGAGTAGCAGTTCCTTCCTACTCCTAAGAAATAACCAATTGGAGATTTTCTTACAGGGCTTTTGGGTGGAAACTATTGTATAATGACAAAATGTTCTTATCTGCCATCTTGTGCACAATGATCTCAATGCCATCATTCCCAGTTATGACCACTAGGTCCAAAAAGACTGCCTCATGTGGGTGAACCTCAGGTGTCTGTCCCATGTGTTTTTCCAGTCTGCAGACTCAGCTGCCAGATCCTCACTGCCTTGGCATACTAACAGGACATCATCGACGTAGTCACCGCAGAGCTTTATATTGTCATTATATGGATTATCTGTTATAAAGATATTACCTGTCTCAAACTGATATACATACAGGCCAGCTACACCTGGGGCAAAGGTGCTGCTCATCAATGTTCCCTGTATTGATGATAGACTACATACTCAAACTCAAAAAGGTTATCAGTCAGTGCAACTTCTGCACATTCCATTATGAACCATTGTGGGGTCATGAAATCCTACTTGATCTGTTCCAAGAATCTTTCTATGACTTCTATGGTCCTTCTCAGAGGGGTACTGGTTTAGAGGGCTTCTATATCCATAGTGATAATCATGTCATCTTGTACTGTTATTTATATAACCCTCAATACACACTCAGTAGACACAGGAAACTTTTTGTGTCCTATAGGTAAGACAAGGATCTTTGTACAATGGATTTTAGAAACCAGTCACAGGACTGGGACAAGGTTTCCAAAAGTAACCCTATCCCTGTGACAATCGGTCTCCCTGGTGATGGAAAACTCTACTTATGTATTTTGGGCAAGATATAGAATCTGGGAATTCTAGGTCTTTATGCTATACTAGATTCTGCCTCATGCCTTGTAATTCAATCATGTGTAATAGCCCCATCCACCATCATTGCTCAGCCTAGGGGTAGGATCTTCTTTTAGGATCTCATAACTGCTTTCATCCGCTAGGAGATGCCCCTCTCTTGTCAACTGGTTTTATTAGCAAATCCCTGTTGTTCTTCAGGGCTTTCAAAGATTGGGTTTCACTCCTTTGTGAGATTATAAGATATGTTATTCATACTGCAGGTAATCCTATCAATCTCCTTGAGGACCACTTGTTCAAATGTGAGCACTTCAAATGGCAGTGACTGTGTCATGGGTTGGAAGATAGACTCCCTCCTCAGTGCTATATTTGTGCCACTCTCTGTCACGTTGTCTTGGTCGCCAAAGAATGCTTAAAGTTTTATCCATATTAAAAAAACTGTGCCAATTCTGTCTATAAGGCAAACAAATCACACCCCAGTTTAGCTCTAGAATTTGGACCCTAACTTAGCTGACATCTAAGGAAACCTATCGACATTGGAAAAAAGGGTTAGTTTTTGTTGGAAAAGGCTATACGTCTATGTTGTGTTTTGGTCTGTTTCCTTAGGTGGGAACTAGTCATGTGGAATCCTTGCATGATGACTGCTGGATTCCCACGTGCTCTTAGTACAATGAATTGCACACACTTGCAATTGGTGCCTGATACTAAAACATTCCACTTCTTCTGTAACTGGAAGCACACATATTCAATCAATATCCTGGCTGAAGTAGGTAATGGGAGGATTATCAGGGATTGCACGTAACGCCTTCATCTTCTGCCACAGCATGATAGATGAGCAGTTACAGAATAGGAGATATGGGAATGTCCTACTCATTGGGGTGTGAGTTGGATGATGGCATACAAGACAGAGGCAAGGAACACAGAACATGCTCCCAGTGAGATTCATACCGATCAGGCTGTTGTGATATGAAGGGAGCGGGTGCCAGCATGTGGAGCACAGCTATGAGTTTCACATGTGGGTTGGTGGTTAGTGGGCCTTTGTGGTTGGAGCCTGGCCCAATCTTCTGCAGCAATTCAATGATAGACTCCCTCCTAAGTCTGTAGAATTTTATGTCCTCCTCCTCCCTGAGGTAAATGGAGGATAAGCACTTCTGGAAGACATGCTCCTCCTTTCTTTGCTGCCTACGTGGTGGTGGTCTACTCGCTACTCCTACTTGCAGAATGACGACCTCCATGACGTAGTTATTTTGCCAAAATATTTTGTGATGTTCAAGTTTTTACACCCCAGCCATTGCATAATTTCCTACACCTGTTTTGCCAATGGGCAGCAATTCGTTCACATTCCACGCTTTTGTTATGGTTCCCGGAGATGAGTGATACAGAAGTAAACTCATAAATACCACTGTATAACATTTGCATCAGAATTTGCGGGGGTATGCCTACACTGCATATGTTAAATGTTCCTTGACGCAGGTGCTTTCTGTGCAGATTTTGCCCCACGCAACACTTGAAAAACTGCACATTTTGGCAAATGCACCATTAGATAATTATGGCTATAAGGTTGCACTGCTGTTGCTATTTGTGGTACAATGCTGGTGCAAGCCTGTCGTAAAAATGGCTCTATATATTGATACCACAGATGCCACATATCACAGCACTCTTGGCATGCCTAAGTAAAGGAAGATATGAAAACAATTGAAAAAAAGGTAGCACCACATATTTATAGGAATTAGAAATAGAGAGATCTCTGAAGGCTCTGAAACACATGGTATGGAATCCTACTTAAACATGCACCCAAAGGCGAGGAATTGTATACCTTATTGGGATAAAAAGTAAAAGAAGATTTCATAAACATAACAAAAGTATATTGGTGTTGTAACATTTTATGGCAGTACTTTGGTCTATTTTGGCACTGCCCATGGCTATTGATGAATCTTTTCTGGCATATGATAACCTAAAATTTGGGATACCAGCTTCTTTATATGAAACATTCTACAAAACCACGAACACTGTAAATCTGCTTACCTCAACTGTCTGTTTTTGTAGCTACATTTTTAAGCAGGGGATTAGCAGAGTGCGTTACACCCCGAGCTGGAAAAATGGCAGTGTCTTTTGTCATTTCTACTGTGAAGTCTTTAAGCTTAGGACCAGCAAGCACTGTCCATGACAAGCTGAAACTTGACAGTATTATACCACTCCAGGCACAGTATTATCACTTTAGACTGATACAATATCATCCAAGCCAACCTGGAACAAATAAAAGAAGCTCCTGACACATATGTTTTGCTCTCATTAGAGCTCATCTGAAACACACAGCTTTGTCTTGATAGAAGGGAGCACCTAGCACACATCCACACAATGCCCTTCCAAACAATACCCTTTATAGCTTAAAGTACAAAAAATGAATTAGGGAATCTTGGGAAGAGTAGAGTAGCACACTACAACACCAGCAACAACCTAAATCTGTTCTCCTCAAATGTCTGTTTTTCTAGCATCGTTTTTAAGCATAGAATTAACATAGAGGCATCCATAATGAGCTGCAAACGCGTGCACACACACACAGCCACACACATTGTTCTGCTTTGTAGCACAGCACCACTGCTCATTTATGCGCCATCTATTCTTGTGATGTCACATGGTGCAACATATATTTATAATTTAACTTTAGGTTACGATACCATGGAGTATGGAGTCATGAGACATGTGATGATTCTTCCTTCACCAGCGGCTGTTACAGCTTAAGAAGGATCTGAAAGCATTTCTGTTTTTTATGAGAACTAACAGCATACAGAATAAAACTGACATCGACACTGAGAGAGCGTAGTTTAAATATTACATATACTAGAAGTGTAATGCTTATATAAATGCTTAACAATGCTGCATAGAAAACGACAATAAATAGTGATTTGCTTAACTTTCATTTGAATTATAATGTGCAGCTACTATTGTGTACACGAACTAATGACAATTATGAGAAATGAATTGTTTGCATCATGATTAATCAAGCTTATATTAGCGTTTACGATATTGCATTTGCATTAAAACCTATAGGTCTTAAGTTAGCGTGAGCTGTGGATTTAGCTGCCTAGCTCTCATATTAAAGTATTTTTCTCTGTTTTTCAGTGTGCTGACTCACTAAGGGCCCTGACCCTGCATTTGTTCCTTTTCTCTGTTTCATGTAACCATACCAATTAAGTTCTCATCCGCATGCTAGCTGCCTTAGTATGAGTTTTATACAATTTTGAAACAAAAGTAGATTAAAGAAATGTACAAGGACATTTGACCATGGGCAAAGGAACTCATGACCCGAGCAACGTGCCAAAATGGTGATGAAACCCCCCGGATGTGCCACCTCCGAAGACGTCAATTATGAAGACCAATCAAAGTGTTATAAATTATCGTGGGGTGACAATTGGAATTACCTAATGTATAATTTGATAGGTTAAAGATAGTGGGGTATAGTGGATGTCCAATAGAATTTTGGGGGAAGGTATTACAAAAAAGGGATAAAACTCATGTCACAGAAGGGACGTTAGAACTAGGTAGGGAATGATGTTGATTTTATCCAGAAACTCTGTCACTCTGTTTGGTGATTTGAGACTTAATAAACCATCTTCACCCATGGACTGCCCCTTACACTTTTCCTCCTTATGAAGGAAGTGTCCCCTGTCCTTTAGACGAAGTTAGACTGATGGCGATTTGACTGATGTCCTGAAGACGAAGACTGATCCTGTGTGCTGACCTATTCCTGGAGGGTAATTATGACAATGTGAATTATAATTTGTCTGTTTGCTTTTCCTTTCTAGGTACCAACTGCTCTATTTTGGAATAGTGGCCATAGCCAGATGTTTTTCCAAATTTGTGTTTAAATTGTTTTGCATGAAGCCCAACATGCTGATGCTAATTAGGGGTTAGGTTAGGAGTTCACTCTGACTGACGCAATAGACAAATGACTGACGTTACACTATGCTGAACTAAGACTCAAGTGATATTCTTTGTATTCTGATCTATGTTCACGCCGTGCTATGTTCTTATGTTTGTGATTCTTGCATTAATGAAATCTTATCACAGTTGTCATATTGTGACTATTCTCTTATGCTTCTTGGTTTTGAGATTGACTCTGCTGCTTGTAGATTGTAATCAATAGGGAATAAAATTCACAAAATTCTATCAACAGGTGTGGTTATTCATGGCTGAAAGGTCATGGTTGCGTCAATAATTTGATTAATGTCTTATTCCAAAGTAAGGTACATTGTAGTGATAAATATTGATGAAATTATTGATATATTGCTTGACATATTGATCAGTTATCTCGTCCTAGGTGTCTCTCCACTGGGTCACAAGATTCATTGGCCTAAAACGAGTCCTAATGTGTATAAAATTTACATAAAAGGACACGTAAGGACGCGTTATCAACACCATACTTTTTCAGCTCTTCCTCGTGGAACAAGTTGGTAAATGGCCAGATGTTTTCAAAGCCTCATTTTATGATCTTGGTGTTTATAATAAGTGTCTTAAAATAATTTTAAAAAAACACATCGGAGTAGTAGCAGAAAGAACATACATGGCGGCGGCAGGTCAGCCGAATCTAATCTATGTTTAGCTTGCTGCATTTGACATAATATATTTTCAAAATGAAAAAAGACAGCAAGATTCGGTTAAAACAATCTAATTATGCACCAAATGAATTTGAGAAGCGTTAAAAAAGAATAGCTAATTGGTTAATTAGAACCATCCTGCCTGACACGTTTGGCACTTGGGATCAGAACAACTGGATTATGCAATATTCTGGAATCTTTTCTGTGAAAGTTCAAGAATTAACATGTGTAAATTCCCGTGTGATTTTTTTTACATTGAGCACAAACCGCTATCGGAACTCGCCGGCCTCTTCCTATCACACAGCCATATAAAACACACAGCCTTTTCCAGTACGAATTAATTATTTAGTCATAACTTTCAGTTCCTGGGGAAATTTATCGCAGACGGAACATTTCTTCCATGTAAAATGATGCTGGAATCTTCTGAAATAATTATGAAGAAAAAATAAGCGCAACACAAAAAAGCGCAATCAAAGCACGAATGCATTATTAAATTAGGATTCACATTTCCTACCACGTACTCTTTCTTGAGAAAAATGTATCCTATGCTATGTCTTTGAGCTGGACAATGACTTTAATTCGAATTATAATTTATAAAACACAAGTATTGACCGGCAAGAAACAGCATGTATTATATTCCAAAAGGACTGCTAAGCGTGCATAGCAGTCAATGGGTAAAACAATATACCGGTTAAAACGAAAAGACGGTCGGTCAAGTCTAAATACATTTCTTCTTTATTTTCATTACTTTTATATACCAGCTTCTTAATATTTCTAAGACTTGACTGAGGTCAGGGGGAAAACGATCTTGGTTTACTTGTTTTCTGGTTCATCGAGGACACAGCTTGGTAGTTTGGCCCGGACTATTACTATTGGAGCAGGCTCAAGACTGATTTGCATATGGCTGTTTCTAATCTGAGGTGACATGGTGGGAAAAAGAATAATGGGTTGGAATGATACCCCAACCAATTGGCAGTAATTAGATTTATTGCAAGAACCCTTCCACCACCTTTTGTGTGTTTAATGCATCACCCTAGGAGGCCAATGGGTCCCTTGCTCGCTTTACCATTGGAACCCATCTTGGGTTGTTTGTTTTCTGGTTCAATGAGGACCTGGCTTGGCAGTTTGGGCTGGACTGTTCCTTTTGAAGCAGGGTCAAGACTGATTTGCATATTGCTGGATTTAATTTTAGGAGGCATGGTCGGGAGAAGAGCAATGGGTTGGAATGCAACCTCAGTGATTTCCATTGGTTTGACTTATTGCAAGCTTCTTCCCATCACCTCTTGTGTGTTTGATGAGAATTTTACACACACATTTAAAGTATACTCTTGAGAGTAAATTTGCATTTGAACATATTGTTAAAAAAATTATGAGCACCCACATAAAAAAGAATGTAATATTCTTTTTCTATGCTCAATTGCAATTTTTCAGTTTCAGTTACACTTATGTTGGTTTACTTTGCTAATGTCAATGTCATCTAAATAGAAAACAATGAAGAAGTTCAAATTGGATTGGATATAGGCAAAATAACAGGTGTCAAGATCAATGAAATCTAAAGATAGTTCAGAATGTTGTTTCTTATTTCTCTCTTTTAAGCGCCCATGCATTTCATTTTCTCCCTGACCATGAAGTGTGTACACTTTATCTCATTCAAGTGCACTGGATAATGGCAAAAACTATCACTTTTTAAAGTTGATTGTAAGAAATGGGGTTACTGGTTGAAGGGAGAGCAACCCTACTCAGGCAGGAACTGCACTACTTGTCAGGTTGAATCACAAGCAAACCCCAAATTAAAATGCACTTAGGTGGTCATTACAACCCTGGCGGACGGTGTTAAAGGTGCAGCAATACCGCAAACAGGCCGGCGGACAAAAAAAGGGAATTATGACCCTGGCGGAAACCGCCAACAAAGACAGCCACTTTAACACACCGCCCGCCACGGCGGTACAGACAAGCAGAGCGGCGGTCACCGCCAACAGACAGGCGGAAGACAATGTACCGCCCATAGTATCACAACAGGCCAATCCGCCACCTTTTCCGGGGCGGATTCACCGTGGATAAAAACACGGCGGAAACAGTATCTGCAATGGGAAAACGCTCACCTGAACACATCCCACGAGGAACGAGGACTCCATGGAGCCCGAATTACACATTCTACCGGCCCTTGTATTCCTACTCACCTACGAAGACCAACAGCGGCGCGGCCAAAGACAACGGTGAGTACTGCACCTACGACATGGGGGAGGGGGAGGCAAAAGTTAGGGGGACACCCACGAAACTCCCCCACCCCCACCCTCGCATATTACAACATACACACCAATGCATCCACAAAAATCACAGTAACAACCCACAATCCCCCTGGAAGAATGCAAAGACAAAGCGAAATCAGTTCAAACATTGTAATGTAGCAATATACATGTCTGTCAAAAATATACAGATATATACGAAAATCAGGCAGAAATATATACATAACGAGAAGTGGTGCAGATGTGCACATATCAATGTCCGTGCACCACTAGTCTACAAATACTACTGGCACCTCAGGGGGAAGGGAAGGGGGGGCACCTCAGCCAGATGACTGCAAAACCAGATCCACGACGGGGCTCCATGCCCACACAGTGGGTGGGTTGCCCACTGTGCCATCCTGGGGAGTGCAAAGCCACAGTCTCTCAAGTCTCTACAGTGGGTGGGTTGCCCATTGTGCCATCCTGAGGAGTGCAAAGCCACAATTTTGCAAGTAGATAACATCCGCCAGTGGCTCCGGAGGGGGACTGGTGCCCAGACTGGATTAGTCTCCCCGTGAAAGTTCCTGTCCCGTCACTGTCCCAGCTGCACATGGGATAAGGATGCTTGATGTGGCGGTCTTTTCATTCTTACCCGGTGCATGCCCTGTTCAGCAGTGCTTTGCCATGGCAGTCTCTGGACTGTTCAGCAGTGCTTTGGCATGGCGGTTCTGGACTGTTCAGCGGTGCTTTGCCATGGTGGTTCTGGACTGTGCAGCGGTGCTTTGCCATGGCGGTTCTGGACTATTCAGCAGTGCTTTGCCATGGCGGTTCTGGACTGTTCAGCGGTGCTTTGCCATGGCGGTTCTGGACTGTTCAGCGGGGCTTTGCCATGGCGGTTCTGGAATGGACATTGGTGTGTGGCATGACGTTCCCTAGACTGGGCATTGGTGTGTGGCATGATGTTCCCTCATAGCCCACCTGGGCTGTGGCAGCCGGGGCCCTCCTGGGCACTGACTCCGGCGGTGGTCTCCTGACCAGTGACGATACTTGGGCCCTCTTGGGCTATGACTCCAGCGGTGGCGGTGGTCTCCTGACCAGTGACGATACTTGGGCCCTCCTGGGCTATCACTCTGGTGGTGGTCTCCTGACCAGTGACAATACTTGGGCCCTCCTGGGCTCTGACTCCAGCGGTGGCGGTGGTCTCCTGACCAGTGACGATACTTGTGCCCTCCTGGGCTATGACTCCGGCGGTGGTCTCCTGACCAGTGACGATACTTGGGCCCTCCTGGGCACTGACTCCGGAGGTGGTCTCCTGACCAGTGACGATACTTGGGCCCTCCTGGGCTATGACTCCGGCGGTGGTGGTGGTCTCCTGACCAGTGACGATACTTGGGCCCTCCTGGGCTATGACTCCGGCGGTGGTCACCTGACCAGTGACGATACTTCGGCCCTCCTGGGCTATGACTCCGGCGGTGGCGGTGGTCTCCTGACCAGTGACGATACTTGGGCCCTCCTGGGCTCTGACTCCGGTGGTGGCGGTGGTCTCCTGACCAGTGACAATACTTGGGCCCTCCTGGGCTATGACTCCGGCGGTGGTCTCTGAACCAGTGACGACGGTGCTGGCGGTGGCGTCTCGACCGCCGGGAATGATGCCGCCCTTCTCCGCCGTGACACTCACAACAGGCTGGGAAGACTTCCTCTGGCCCTTCCCCACCTTTGGTGGAGTCACAGCTGACTCTCCAATCCCCTTGGAACCCCTGTGAGTTGTTTTCCCACTAGGAGTCTTCACATGGTACCGTCGTCCACTCTCCAATTTCAGAGCCTTTACAGTGGGTGGGCTGCCAGTGCCTTGGCTCCGGGTCATAATGCCTGCCCTGGTGGCCGGTGCACTCCACATACCTTGAACAGGCACCACTGGTATTGGAGGCTTTTTGGCTGAGGCGCTACGACGGGACTGATGAATTGGAGGGGGGGTGGGGGCAAAAAGGTCAATTTTACAGAGGGACAGTTTCTGACGAACACTGAGATGGGTAGTTGGAGGGGGTCTGGGAGTGGAGGAAGATGAGGTGGTTGTAGGAGGTGTCACTTTAGGTGATTTGGGTGCAGGTGCAGGTACTGGAGGCTATCGTGAGGTGGATGGATGTTGGGTGTGTGGTTACCGGCATTTGTGTACTTTGGGAGGGGGCGTCACAGACACACTGGGAGAGGACACAGGGGACGTGTAAATGGGAGTGCAGGTGGTGAGTGCAGCTGAGCGGCTTGTGGTGCTGGGTGTCCTGGTGCGATTCCTGGTGCCTGTAGATGTGGTGCATGCAGGTGTGTGTGTAGACAAGACTGGGAGGGAGGAGGGAGAAGAGGAGGAGGGGGACACAGTGGAGGCAGTGGATGTTGCTGTGTCTGTATGTGGGTGAGGCTTGCGTGAGTGCCTGTGGGTTGTGTGGTGCCTATGTTTGCTTGAGCTACTTGTGTGTGCTGACTTGTGTGCATGCTGGTCTGTAGGTGTGCTTGGGATGGGCTGGGGTACAGGGGATTGGGTCTGGGTGGAGGAGGTTGGAGGGGGGAGGCTAGACACAGGGACAATGGCTGCCATCAGTGCTGAGGCCAGAGATTGCAGGGTTCGCTGAAGGACAGCCTGACCAGAATGAATGCCCTCCAGGAATGCATTACCGTGTTGCAACTCTCGTTCTACACCCTGGATGGCATTCACAATGGTAGACTGCCCAACAGTGAGTGACCTGAGGAGGTCAATGGCCTCCTCACTGAGGGCAGCAGGGGTGACTGGGGCAGGGCCTGAGGTGCCTGGGGCGAAGGTGATGCCCATCCTCCTGGGTGAGCGGGCACGGGGCGAACGCTGAGGGGCTGCTGGGAGGGCGGTGCTGGTAGGGGAGGTGGCAGCTGTACCTGTAGAAGTGGGGTGCACAGATGGTGCCGCCACCACAAGGGAGCCCCCATCGGCGGACGAGTCCGTGTGGCTGGATGGTGATCCGGTGACCGACGTGAAGCTCCCCTCGCCCTCCGTCCCACTGGTGCATTCAGAGTCTGTGGTGTGGCCCAAAATGGCCATGTGGGATGCAGCTCCCTCGTGCTCCGGTGCCACTGTACCTCCGCCTGATGATGCTGATGTACAAAAGAACAGGGAGAGCAAAAAACAGGGGGGGGAAGACAGAAGAAGAACAGGTTGAGTGCATGGCATACCGCTACCGTTGGCGGACAAGACAGACACAGCAGCCCCCTGCATTAGACCGTGCTCCTGGCCTCTGCATATGCAATTCCTGGGATATGGCCTACATGGCTATGGTGGACATCTGCACACATGGATGCCACAGGGGCAACTATACCTGTACTTGCCACTCTACTGAGGTGGGGTAGAGTGCCACATGGGCTGCATTACAGAGGGGCCTAGTCTTCGTGTTTCTGGCTGGCCTAGGTACACCCACAGGCCTCCTCCCCCACCCAGACCCCTCTACTGCGCGCAAAGTCAGCAGAATGAGGTTGTACTCACCCCCTTGTGGCTGCTGTGATGCCCTCAAGCGCCCATCCAACTCCGGGTAGGCCACTGCCAGGATCCGGAACATCAGGGGGGTCATGGTGCGACAGGCACCCCCCCCACGTTGGGAGGCCATGCCCAGCTGAGCCTCCGCCGTCTTCTTGGTGCAGCGGCGAATGTCCTGCCATCTTTTCCGGCAGTGGGTGCCCCGTCTCTGGTAGGCCCCCAGGGTCCGGACCTCCTTGGCGATGGCACGCCAAATGTCCCTCTTCTGGTGGGCGCTGACCTACATGACATGCACAAGGGAAGACGAAAAGTCATTACCAACTGCACCGTCGATGTGAGTGGCCCCCTCCCTACTCTACCCATGTGACCCATTCATTCACATGCATTAATGTTCCATGAACTCTGCACCCTTCCCTCTTACAACCAGCCCTCTCCACCCAGGCCTAGCCCATACAACGTGCTCCCTGTGTACTAACCTGTTGGTCTGGAGGACCGTAGAGTAGCGTGTACTTGGGGAGGACCCCGTCTACTAGTTTCTCCAACTTCTGAGCAGTGAAGGCAGGGGCCCTTTCCCCAGACGCAGCAGCCATCGTCGCTTCCAGACCAAGGTCACAGCAGCACTTGCAGTATAGGTCCTCTCCTGTCGAAGGTCAGGTATCTAGTGATTGAACAGATAGAAAATGGCGGTGACGTCCGTGGCGGTGCGTATCATCACCGCCGGCGCACCTGTTCATTGGCTCCTGGGACCCATAGGGTCCAATGTTAACCAATGCAGCATTGCGCCGCGGTCTACGACCGCCTACCGCAAAGGTGTGCAACGCCAGCGCTGTTACCCCACAATCCCATTGTTCCAGTTTAGAGGTCAGGCAGCCGCCATTTCAGGGGCTCACATAGCTTCATTTACCTCTGCGTCACACATAGCTAGGCCTACACTCAAGACACATACAGGAAGGGTTTTGTGTTTGGTGTAGTCTTCCGTGTAACTGTGGGTACATACCTGGAGGAAAATTGACTTTATCATCGCTGTTGTCCTTCGTAGCCGCCGTCAGCTGGGACATGTGAGAAGATGGCGGAATCCTCCGGTGTACCGACCGCTGGTGGACCTGTTGACAATGGAAGAGCGACATGTAATCGTCACCTACAGGTTTGACCGTGCCACAATCCAGGAACTACGTACCCAGTTGGAGCCAGACCTGATGTCACCAATCCGCCATCCCACTGGAATCCCCCCTGACGTGCAGGTGCTGTCAGTGCTCCATTTCTTGCAAGTGGGTCTTTTCAGACAACAGTGGCCATGGCATCAGGGATGTCCCAGCCTATGTTTTCCAACGTCTTGTCCAGAGTGTTGTCTGCCCTGCTGAAACACGTAAGGAGATACATCATTTTCCCTGAGGTGGAAGATTTGCCCACAGTTAAAGGTGACTTCTATGCCCTTGGACATATCCCCAACGTCATAGGTGCCATTGATGGCACCCATGTAGCTCTGGTCCCCCCCACAGGAGTGAACAGGTGTACAGAAACAGGAAGAGTTATCATTCCATGAATGTACAGATGGTCTGTTTGGCAGACCAGTACATCTCCCAGGTTAATGCTATGTTCCCTGGCTCAGTGCATGACGCCTACATCCTGCGGAATAGCAGCATCCCTGATATGATGGGCCAACTCCAGAGGCACCGTGTATGGCTATTGGGGGACTCTGGTTACCCCAACCTTTCCTGGCAATTGACCCCAGTGAGGAATCCCAGGACTAGGGCAGAGGAACGGTACAATGAGGCCCATGGGCGGACTAGGAGGGTGATCGAATGCACCTTCGGCCTCCTTAAGGCCAGGTTCAGGTGCCTCCATATGACAGGTGGTTCCCTATTCTACTCACCGAAGAAGGTGTGCCAGATCATCATCGCCTGCTCGATGCTTCATAATTTGGCTTTGCGACGCCAGGTGCCTTTTCTGAAGGAGGATGGTCCAGATGACGGTGTTGTGGCAGCTGTGGAGCCTGTGGAGCCTGTGGACAGTGATGAGGAGGAAGCTGAGGAAGAAGACAACGACAACAGTGAGTCAGTCATACAGCAATATTTCCAGTGACACACAGGTGAGAACATTTTCTGTTTGAACATTACATTCACTGTCACACGTCTTCCTCTATCCTGTGTGTAAATTATTGGGATTATTTGGTAATTGAGTTGTTTCTTTCCATTACGGTTTCACAGGTGTGGTTACCTACGTTTGTCATCTACTTGCATCCTTCAAGGACTTTTGATGTGTGACATCGGTATGTTGCCTTTACATCTCACAACGCATTTTGACACTGTCATAGATATTACATTTTAACAATTCATAGAGTGACTCCATATTGTTTTGTGTTTCAAGGGTGTTTATTGAAGTGCTCAGAAATGAGGATAGGTGATGGCGGAGGAATGTCCATGGCAGAGTCCAGTCTATTAGTCTCACAGGTGCACTGCCCATATGGGCATAGGAAGTGGAGCTGGGGCAGTTCAAGTATGGACAGGGTAACAAAGTGGGACAGTGGGGCGACAATCATGGTGGTCTCATTTCCTGGTGGGGGTCTTGCCATCTTGCTCTGTCCTGTTCCTGGCTCTCATGGACCACTTGTGTGGTGGTTGTCCGTCTGCAGGGGGTGGGGTGCTGGTGTGGTGGTCCTGTGGCAGGGCGTCCTGTCCACTAGCGCCGGCAGAGGTGGTGGGCAGTTCATCGTCCTGGCTAGTGTCTGGGGCCCCTTGGAGTGCCACGGTGTCCCTCAGGGTCTGCTGTATGTCCTTCAGCACCCCTACGATGGTGCCCAGGGCGGAGCTGATGGTCCTGAGCTCCTCCCTGAACCCCAAATACTGGTCCTCCTGCAGGCGCTGGGTCTCCTGAAACTTGACCAGGACCGTCGCCATCGTCTCCTGGGAGTGGTGGTAAGCTCCCATGATGGAGGTGAGGGCCTCGTGGAGAATGGGTTCCCTTGGCCTGTTCGCCCCCTGTCGCACAGCTGCCCTCCCAGTTCCCCTGTGTTCCTGTGCCTCCGTCTCCTGGACAGTGTGCCCACTACCACTGCCCCCAGGTCCCTGTTGTTGTTAGGGTGGTGGGTTACCCTGGGTTCCCTGTAGTGGTGGACACACCGCTGATTGACCTGTCCTGGGTACGGAGGTTTGGGCCCGCTGGGTGGGTGCTGTGCTGGTGTTACCAGAGGGTGGAAGGTCAGTGTTGGGCTGTGCCTGTGCAAGGGGAACCGACTGTCCCGAGGCCCACGATGGTCCGGGCTGGTCATCAGGATCCAGTAGGGCAGAGCTGCTATTGTCACTGTGGGCCTCTTCTGGGGGTGGAGTGGTGTTGTCTGGACCCTCTGTTGTGGTGACGGTCCTTCGTGTTCCTGCAGGGGCATAAGAGCATGATTAATGCATTTGTGTGTGTGATGGTATGCAATGGGTGGGTGTCTGTGTACCCCAGTGCAGGCATTCCTGTGTGGGGGCTTGTGTGATGATGTTTAGGGGGTTGTTCTGGGTATGTGCAGTGGGCATGCTTTAGTGAGGGGTGTCCATGCTTTGTTGTGTCATGCAGGGCTTGGTGTTGGGATGGGTGGTTTGTGTTATTAGTACATTAGTAAGAATTTGGGGTGATAGGGGAGGGGGTGAGGGTGGGGGTATGTGATAGCATGCAGGTAGGGTGGGGAATATGATAGTTAAGATTTGACTTACCAGTGTCCATTCCTCCACCGACTCCTCCGAGGCCCTCTGGATGCATGATGGTCAAGTCTTGCTCCTCCCATGTTGTTAGTTGTGGGGGAGGAGGTGGGGGTCCGCCGCCTGTCCGCTGAACCGCAATGTTGTGCCTGGAGACCGTTGAACGCACCTTCCCCCATAGGTCATTCCACCTCTTCCTGATGTCCTCCCTATTTCTTGGGTGCTGTCCCACAGCGTTGACCCTGTCCACGATTCTGCGCCATAGCTCCATCTTCCTGGCTATGGATGTGTGCTGTACCTGTGAGCCAAATAGCTGTGGCTCTACCCGTAGGATTTCCTCCACCATGACCCTGAGCTCCTCCTCGGAAAAGCGGGGGTGTCTTTGGTGTGACATGGGGTGGTGTGTATGATGTGTGGGGCGGTGTGAGTGTTGATGTGTGTGGTGATGTGTAGTGGTGTGTGGTGTTTTGTGCGTGGATGTTGTGTGGGTGATGGTGTTGTGTGCCTCTGTATGGTGGTGTTGTCTTGGCTGTGCTGTCTCTTTCGCCTTCGTCCGTGAATTGTGGTCGTAGGGGTTTGTGGGTGATGTGGGTGTGTGTGTGTGTCAACAGAAGCTTTATTCGATCAATGATCATCAAAGCAATACATAATCAATATCATCATAAAATATAATACAAAAATATAAAATACAATTCCATCCCAAAATCATAATACCACATAGTAACGCCACCTAAAAGAATAAAATACAAATCTGTCCTAAAATCATAATACTAAGTATAAAGATCACCTCCACTGACCTGACTAAACAGGGAGAACTCGTCCATCAGATCTTTTACTAATATAAAAGTTCCTTATGCGCCATGCTGACAGTAAATATTTACTAACAGAATATATTAACATTTTGGTAGAATCACTTTTTAAAATCCTCAGTGCTAGTGCACATTCCCTTATTCCCATTTCTCGACATAGACCACGGATCCACTTGGACCTAGGAATTATGTATGCAGGGCAGAAAAACATAAAGTGCACCACTGATTCAGATTGTGGGTGTGTGTTTTATAATGTGTTGGGTGTGTGGGAGTGGTGTTTGTATGTGTATCAGGTGTGTATATTTTGAATTGTCCAATGTGGCGGTGTTTTGGAGATGTGTGTGTATTTTGAGTGTGGCGGTGTCTTCCGCCAATGGAATACTGCGGTTGAAAGACCGCCGCGTGGATTCGTGGGTCGTAATAGCATGGGCGTGTTTCTGTTGGCGTGGAGGTGGAGGTTTTGTTTTCGCCAGTTTAACACTGACCTTTGGTGTGGCGGAGTTGTGTGGGTGTCTGAATTTCGGCAGATTCCGAGATGTGTGTCATAATAGCTGTGGCGGAATACCGCCGCCGCGGTGGTGTATTGGTGGTCTTCTGCACGGCGGTAAGCGCCTTTTACCGCCAATGTTGTAATGACCCCCTTAATCTTCTGGTAGCTTGGCACAAAAGCAGTCTGGCTCAACTTAGAAGCAATGTGAAAGTATTTAGTCAGCACAAAAATGGTAACAAAGTAAAAACACAACACAAGGAAAATCCTTCACCCATTTAGAAAAATGGAGTAAAGTTTAATTTAATACATTATTTTTCATCAAAACATCAAAAATTCAATCAGTCAAACCAGTGATATGCATTTTTAAATGTTTTGAAGAAATCAAGCACTAAGAAGCAAAAAGCGCAAACCGTGAGTATCTGGTTGCAGTGGACCTGATCGAAGTCACAGGTTCAGGCTGAGCTTTATGGAGCATGGGCCAGCTACAGGACTGAGCTGAGTCCACTGAAACACCTTACTTGAGCCTGGAATTTGAGTTGTGGAGTCCTTGCTTTGAGCTACGAGTGCCGGTGTTGAGGAGTCATTGATGGGGAGCAGTGATTTGAGGTCCACCACGGAGATGCGCTGTGCAGAAGCAGAGTCGATTAAGTCATCCACAGAAGCTTGTGATGTGAGGCCTTGTGTCATCAACTGGAACTGAGGACAAGAGGCATGTGGTTAGGATGATGCTTGCACTGAGCTGTGTCTTTATCGAAGAAGCTTGTGTAGCTTTGTCCTGTAATGTGCTGTCCCCAAGGAAGAGATGTGTTGCGCTGAGACGGTGGTGTGTTGTTTCACGCTGCATCAAGCTGCAAGAAATTGCACCACTGTGGAAGAACCCTGTTATGTCCCAGTGGCTTTGAACAGGGGGGCAGCCAACTGATCCTTGGAGATTTCCTAGAGTTCTGGGTCCACCCAGGTGGGATTGATTCAGCAAGGCAGCTCATAGGAGCAGAAGAGTCCTGGTGCAGCAACAGCAGTCCCTAATCAGCAAATCAGAGCGTGGACAGAATGGCAAACTCCACAACTGAGCAGTCATTCTTCCTGGCAGAGTCCACAGGTCCAGAAGTGATCTGAAGCATTGGGTCTGAGGGTACAGTACTTATACTTGGTGTACACTTTAAAGTGGGGGAAGCTTCCAGAGTCCCCACCTCCTGTCTCCCTATCCTGGCCCCAGCTTGTCTGGGGGCACAAAAGACTAGTGTGAAACCTTATGTGAGTGAGCTGTGAATTTTGGAGATATACAAGTGCGATATGTGACATCTCTTTCCCTTCATTCTGACAGAGATTGCACATCCTAACTACAACTTCCCCCTTTGTCACACTGTCTGGGAGTAATCCACAAAGACCAACTGCCAGCTACACCTAGTATTTCGACCAAGTATACAGGCTACAGGCACCAAATGGCTAGGACAAGATAATACCAATTTTCTAAAAGTGGCATTTTCAGTCTTGTGACTGAAAATCCAACTTTATAATTAAAGAGAGTTTTAAATAACAGTTCATTAGAGACCCAAATTGACTTTCCTACCTGGTCCCAAAAGAAGGTTATCACTTATTAAACATAACAATGTAACCAGATGTTATCCCATAGGAGAGAGACAGATCCTGCAATAGTGAAAAAAGAACTTCAAAGATTTCAACTAACAAGAAATGTTCAACTTTTAAAATACACTTCACCCTGGTCTATGGGCTGTTTAGGGCCTATCCTAGTGGTGTCTTATATGCATTAAAAATGAAGGTTTAAGCTACTCAAGTGGGTGGCACATTGAGTGCTGTAAGCACACTAGTATTGCTTAATTTACAGGCCCTGGGGACATATAGTACCACTCTACTAGGGACTTACAAGGACATTAAATATGCCAGTTGGGTGTAAGCCAATTACCCATATTTACAGGAGAGAGCACAAGCTTTTTAACACCAGCCAAGGCCAACAACAACGACTTCAGAAAAAAATGGAGAAGTAAGGCAAAACGTTTGTGCGAAGACCACCTTAATATTGGCAGGTCTCACACTGATGTTATTAACATTTGGTATTCATTCTCAACTCACTGTAGTTTGAGGAAAAGTAAAATGAAGATGTGGCAGGTGAGTAAGAATATCTCTTAGAGCCATTAACAACATATATGGCAATTTTATTTTTTGATTTATACATTTTCATACTTCCTCAACATGTACACTCATTCTCATGTGCAAAGTTACATGAAACGCCTGTACCACAATCCACAAAGCTTTGATATTGCAGTCAATTTTAGGACTAAGAAGAAGAGGGCAAAGGAGACTTTGGATTATGAAATGAGTCACAATTATTTCACAGGATATCTCATTTTTTATACATACAAAACAACTTTTACACAGGTATACTTTGTTATTCCTATTTCTTCTCCAACCCTCCTTACTGCACTCAATGGACATTTTCAGAAGATTTGATAAATGAATGGGTTTGAAATCCAGAAAAAGTAATATTAGCATTTCTTCTTGTGTTACAATGGTCTTCCCAGAAAAGCAATATTATGATTTTAAATTATTCTGTTTTGTTTGAAGCACACTCATGTAATACTGTGTCAAATGCTGAGGTGTATATAAATTTTCTTGGACAGGTCTCAACAGACAGCTCCAAAATTTGGCAAATAAAAAAGCCTTACTGTGAGAAAGTCATCCTTTTTGCCCTGATCTCCCCTAAACCTTTTGACTGATACTGGCAGTTACTGGGTCTGGCTGTGCCCTCAGCACTGCTAATAATGCCAGGGCCAGTGCTCTGTAGAAAATGGTATATGCAAATTAGACTTAATTGGCTCTGACAACCTACGTATAAGTCCCTAGTATTTAGGGACCCCAGGGTTTATAGGGCACTCTTTGATGTCCTGCTGTGGTCCTTGGTGTCATTGTAAAGCGGGTCTGTCTTGCTGGCTGCTTTTAAGTTAAATTGAATCGCAAATTCAACATTGAAACTAAACATACTTCCAAAGTCTCAAACTACCTTGTTTTTTCATATATGTCACCTTACGGTCTGCCCTAGGTACCCCCAGGGTTGAGTGCAGTGTAAAGATAAGCATGGACCATATGAAAGACTTTTTATAAGCCCTGATAGGAGAAAAGCAATCAAATTAATTTTTCCCAATTGTAGTCAATGGGTTCCATAGACTATCATTGGGAGAACTTATTTCAAAATAATCAGTCCTAATTCAAATCCAGATAAGGTAAGTATAGCACAAGTTAAATATTTTAACAATACAACAACATGCCAATGTTGACTTTAATATAACTAGCTGAGGGAAAAAGTTTTCTGACTCTTTCTGAAAGTTACCAAATTCAGCCCTGTAGTCCCCTTTCCTGATTGTGCAGCTTCTGGCAGCCTGAGCCAGGCTACCCTAATGGGGTGGGAAGTGTGCTGAGCTGAGACAAAGGAAGCATCTGATGGGTGGAGAACTGCTACAGCAGATGGCAGAGCAAGATGGGGGAAGAGTAGCCAAAGTGGTCTTCAAAAAAGGAAAGCCACTTTGGACAGAAATTAAACCTCCCCCAATTCCTGCTCCCCCAGACAGATGGGAGTTCCACTGATTAGATTAGGAGAGGGGCTGGAAGGAATATGTTAAAGGAGACAGATCTGACATACAAGGGTGAATTTTTGCCATCTTAGATTTTCAGAGAATGTTGCTTTCTGGGATTGATTTTTGACACAATTCACAGGGTGTGGTCACCACAGAGGGTGGTGGCCTGAACCCCATTGGGAGGCACCCCCCCCTGCTTTCCACCCCAGGAGTAAGGATAAATATGGCAGAGCTGCCCCACATTTCAGATCCCTGCTGGAAGGAGATGCTGGAGAAGAAGGATTGCCCTGCTGGACCTTTGGTCTGCACCTGGAGACTGCACCCACAAGGACTGCACCAGCTGCACACTTTGAGCTTCACCAAGACAAGGACTTTGCCTTCTTCTGCAACTTCGGGAGTGGACTCCCTGTAAGCTACAGGTACAAAGGAGCTGACCAGATTCCCCAGCATCAAGTCCTGCAAGAAGAGCCCAGCTGACCAGGGGCATTCTGGGAACTGTCTTCCCACATTTCAAGAAGCAACTCAGAGCTTCTGAAACCTTGAATCAAGTTTGTGGACACTTCAAGGACCCAAGAGTGACTTCTGGAATAAGAACCAGACGTTTGGAGAAGTTTGGAGCAACTTTAAAAAAAAGCTCCATAAGTAGACCAACCTGACATCGAGAGTCAAGCCGGCTACCTTCAACCTCGACCTGTCCTGCATTTCAGGTTTGTCCCACTGAAAGCCCCAGAGCTCTGGCCTTCCAGGATTTGACTTGGGGCTCAGGGAAAGTCAATCTGACAACATCACATTAAAATTTGCTTGCTGAGGAGGACCGCACCACGTTGAGGAAGTAAGGCTCCTGAAAAGTTTCTAAGTGTGAAGGTAAAATATTGAGGGGCATATTTATACTCTGTTTGTGCCGAATGTGCATCCAAAATTTAGACGCACATTCGGCGCAAACCGTGCACCATATTTCAACTTTGACGCCCGTGGACAACAAAATTCCTCAGCGTGAGTCATTTTTTGGATGCGGGAAACTGCTTTGCGTTAATGACATGCAAGGTAGGCGTTCCCGCCCAAAAAATGACTTTATGGCCTGTGCGCCTTATTTATACTCCTGCGTCATTTTGATACACAGGAGAGGGCAGGCCTTAAAAACGGTGCACAGCTGAACACTAGAGGTCGCTGTGCCTCTGTCTCAGTGCTGTTGACTACGCTGCCGGGTGCTGGTTCCCAAAGGAGGCTGCCGAGCCCAGCCTTCGTTGAAGTAAAGCAGCCTGCTCATTCTACTCAGCTCCCCCAGTCTGCATCTCTGCAGGAGGACCAGGCTCCGCTTACCTGAAAGAGGCTTTCTCGGGCTACCCTCTGCACTACACGTGACCTGGGAGGAAGAGCGCACAGCAGAGGCAGGAACCGAGCCCAACTCTCCGCAGGAAGCTGCACAAGTTGGAGCTCTTTCCACTACCTTGGCTTGAATCACAGACTCAGCTATACATACAGGTGTGAAAAAACTGGAGTTGGGTTAAACGGGACCATTTTTCACAATTCTACTGGCGGATAGCTTGTGGATGGAGCCGGTTTAAGTCCCGGCTGAGCGAAGGACTTTTTCTGAAGGATTGTGGCTTTTGTGAAGCGACGAGCGATTTATTTCGAAGCTATGTGGCTTTAAGAATTTTTCTTGGTGGACACAGCTATGAAGGGAAAACACCAGTGAAAAGTGAAAGGAGAGAGACGAGAGACGAGAGAGACAAGAGAGACGAGAGACGAGACGAGAGGAGCTCAGGCGTACGGCGTACGGCGCTGGTGCCGGGTGGCTCGCGTCGCGGTTGGCTCACCGCGAGTGGAAGTGTGAGCGCGAGGTGCGCGGCGTCCGGCGTCCAGCGCACACGGTCTGGGGGCACTCCCCGTGTTAACAGGAGAAAACAGCCGCGGGAAGCCGGGAAGCTGAGAAGCCGAGTGACCACGGTCCGGGGTGCAGAAGCTGCTGGCAGGGGGAGCAGCTTCCGCGAGCAGGCGAGTGCGACCAGGGCTGCTGCCTGTTTTTCACCAGCGCCGTCACGGTGCGGACTACGGCGTGGTCACTAAGTAAGCCAGTAAGCCAGTAAGCCAGAAGGCAGAAGCCAGAAGGCAGTAAGCCAGAAGGAGCACCAGAGGAGTACCGGAGTCCCAGAGCACGAGAGGAGCACTAGAGGGGTACCAGAGGAGCTTGGAGCTTGGAGTTGCTCCCCTGCCCTGCCCTGCCCTGCCATCACATGGACTAGGTGAAGCCAAGGAGATTATTAAACTAGTCAGAGGGAGCCAGAAGGAAGGCCATCCCCCTGTGGACCTCCTGTGACCTACAACAGCCCCCTCCTGGAAAAAGACGCTGAGTGGGAGAACAGACCGGGTGAGACCAGGACTGAGACCAGGACTGACCAGGAGAGACCGGGTAAGCAGACTTCGTGGGAAGGGGGGGGTCCCTGTCCACCATCCCGGCCATTGAACCCCTCTCCCTCTCCCTGCTCCTGCCCTCGGCTCCGGCATCGGCGCCACGTCGTCTCACCCAGCCTTACCCAGCCACGGCCACGGCCACAGCCACAGCAACAGCTCTAGCCATAGCCCTAGTTGGCCTTTGGCCTTGGATTGGGATTTGGACTGGGACTTGCCGTTGTTGATTGGTGGTCTCTTCTAAGACCAAGCAAGGAAGGAAGGAACCCAGTAAGGAACCAAGGAGCCAAGGGGAGGGGTGCGGTGAGTGGTGGGTGGTGAACGGTGAGCAGTGAGCTGTGAACGGTAACCGGAGGATGGTTGGGACAAGAGGAAAAACAAAGAAGGCTAGGGAGGCCAATAAGGCGTTCACTCACCTAGCGGATTCCCAAAGACCAGAGCAGGAGCAGGAGCTCAAAAGTCTACAAAGTCTAGGGTTAGACCAGAACCAGGATCAGGATCAGGACCAGGACCTGGACCAGGACCCCAGAACCATCCGGAAATCCCAGGGGGGATTCGCAAACCTAGGTGAGGACACAGCAGACGCAGCAGAGGGTGTCCAATTCGGGTCTCCCGCCAACAAAAGCGATTCCGAGCCAGGAGAAGAGTCAGGCGGGACATTAGAAGTGGTGACACTGCCTTGCTTGCCAGCCCATACTGACTCTGACGATACAGGGGGTGCCCTACCGAATGCAGGAGAAACTGTAGGCGGAACTGTGGGGGGCCTTCTAAGTCCTCTGTGCAGGGGACATAAGTATACATCGACACACCCGGGCCCGGGTGGATCTACGGGAGTAAGGAAAACTAGACCAAAAACAAACACTATCACTAACTATTACAACCAAGTGAACTCGAACTCAGAACAGCCGCAAACGCAAAGTCCCAGAGCCAGTGGCCTCCGATCACAGCCACCGGGGGAAGTGGGTGGCTACAACATGGGGGGGGGTGAACTGGAGCTACCAGCGACCTGGCTCCAGGATACTCGCCCACTTCAGCAGCAACAGCAACCGGCTGGTTTATCGCAATTATTCTGCCCAATGAGTAATCCTCTTGGGGATGGTGAAGTGGAGTTAATTAACCCCCCAAAGTGGAGCAACTTTTTGGGAGAGCAAAGAAAAAGCAACGATTCACCTTATCCTGACCCCCAAACGGGACTATTGAACTCCGGGAATTTTTCACTAACATCCTCTCCACAATGTGCCCAAGCAGAATTCACAGCACTCCAAAATGTAATGGGTCCAGAAACAGACTGCTCACCATCTAAACAGACCCATAAAACCCCAGCGCCACAGCTTCACTGCGGAAGACAAATTGTTAAAACTAACTCAATGCTGGGCAGACTCAACAGTAGTTCTTTCAGTCTGGAGCTGTCCTCACTCGACAACTCCGTTATTGGCAACACAGACCCTCAACTAAACAGCATAACATCAGAAGATCTAAACTTCCTGGAAGGTAGTATAATCATAGGCCACAGAGGAAAGGAAGGTAAAAATCCAGAAGGTCAGATAACCAACGAACAAAGTGGCATTGGAGACGACCTCTCACTAGACCAACCAATTCTTAGTATCATGAAAGTTATATGTGCAACACTGGGCTCAATCGCAACAACAATCATGGCCCAGTCTCAAAAATTTGATGATCAACTTGAACTGACCAAACAACTTACATCCTCAATACAGTCTATAGATTACAGGATGGCCCTAGTAGAGGGCGTAATTAGGGAAAACCTGTTGCACCAAGCAGTGGCCGATAAAATGGACAAGTTGGATGGACAAGTTTGTGGACCACTGCTGGAAAAACTATTGGAAGTCCCAAAAGTAATCAAGGACATAATCGAAGACTGCAAACATAACCTTAAAAGCACACAGGGGTGCATTCACGAGTTAGGAAAAACAGAATCTAGTTTAATTGAAGGGCCAGCAGACAAAGAAAATATAGAAAGTCAATTCGGCCCAGGACGAGAGAACTACCCAGATGTAAAAAATCAGACACCTAAGAGGGAGAGAACAAATGGAAGTCCTGAATTTGGAAGCAAAGTCCCAAATACAGTAGAAAAAAGGCCACCGGGTAAAAGGCCTCAACTAACAGGCAGATGGAAAAACACATGGAAGAAAGCTAGAGGAAAAAAAAAAGCACCAGCAGGAAAGGCCTTAAATATGTTACAACAGATAGGCCTAATAGGAGAAATCAGGAACACAGGTGACGAGAGCGCCCAACATCAGTATAAAGATAAAAGCATTAAGTCGGAGATCTTTGAGAAACCTACTGATAAAGTGTTTAACTTTATAAATAAAAATCCCGGATTATTGTGCGACAAAAGTTGCACTCACCATTCCCATATAAACCGCATACCCACTGGCCCCAGGGGACACCAAGCATCTGGGTATGACTTAGACAAAGAAAGGTGGTCCGGAAAAGACCCTGGAACAAATCATGGGATAAACGAGGTAAACGATCCTCCAGCCAACGAACAACCCAAATGGAGCCCAGGAACATCCAAACCCAGCATTTGTATCGATAAGCACATCCCAGCTACAAAAACTGAACATTTAGTTCAGGTACACTACTCAAACATAGTAGAAGACCACTACGGAAAATACCAGCAGCCTCCGAACCCCATTAGTGAGGGGGCAGAACAAGATAATAGCAAAGGCGAAAATAGAAGGGCAGAGACCCCAGAGTATATACGAAACGGACAAAGTATAAGAACAACCATGCGCGTGGACAACACAACAGCCCCAGTTCCCGCACCCCGGACAAAGGCAAAATATTGTTCTCAGGGCAGCCCTGGAAATTATAATCTCAGCAACCAGCCTGGGTGGATCACTGATTCGCCTGCACCATCGCGCCCAGCACTGGACCTGGAAACCAATGAAATCAAAGGAAAAAGGGACAATTGGCCTCCAAAAAGGCAACCCTACGAAGAACAAAGGAACAAAGAAGTGCAACAGGGGAGGGAAAAAGGCCAGGTAAATCGAATATCTACTAGTCGGGCAGTTACCACCCAAGACAGACAAAATGAGAACACCCAACTCCAAGGTAGACTGTCGCAGGAAGGTGGCGGGCACACTGTGATCCGGTCTGAAACAACTAAAAACCCCGAAGCCACGATCTTGTTTATGCCTGAGTACTCCTCAAGAGGAAGTCACGACATCCTGAATAGGTCTAACATCTTATGTCTTGTTAACTCCCTGCCAGCCTTACAGAATGTAACAACTAAAGATCTCCTTTCAGTAAGATTCATACCAAAAAAAGAATTAGAGAACGGGGAATTAACAGAAACAGTCTGGGCCTCACCTTGGATAGCAGAACAGATCTTAAAATGTTCAAACACGATGAAGACCTGGGGAATATCCATTGCTACTCCGCAAAAAGAACTATATCCAACAATACTTCTTGAAAAAGCTACAGACCGAAACATGATGCGTAGGCAAGAGGCAAAAGGCAATTTCGGCTCGATACTTCAGGGAGCAATCAGCTCCAAACAACAACTCCCTGAACGAATAAACTTGAGTAACATGAGGTTCTGCCTGGTAGCTAATTCCCCTAGAAACAGTAGGGGTAATTCCCCACAGTTACAGAATTGCAAAGAGCAATCATTTAAAAGCTCGTAGCAAAAAATGGATAACTCGAACATAAAAAAATAAAACCAGTCCCATATTAAAAATTCTAAGCTGGAACATAGCAGGTTTAAAAAACAAAATGGAAGACAAAGACTGGGTTGAATTCATTAAAAAACAAGACATCAGCTGCTTCCAAGAAACTTGGTCTACACATGCTATTGACCTAGATGGGTTCGCCACCTTCCACTCACCTGCAATTAAGCAAAAAAAAGGAAGACCCTCGGGAGGTCTGAGTATTTGGATTAGAACTTCATTACTGAGGAACTCCGTAGTAACTCACACCGTACAAAGCAAGGGAATCCAGACGCTCGCAGTCAAATACGAGGAATGGTCACTTGAAATAGTAAATGTGTACTTCCCACCTATCAGCCGGGCTCAAGTTACGCCAGGGGTGCGGCTCCTTAAAGAACATATCCTAAACAAAAGAACTATGGATCGGAGGAACCTAGTACCAGGTCACATGAACAATCGCTCTCTCCAACCTTGTAAAACCTTTTTATTGATATGTGGTGACTTCAACACTAAACCTCATTCTATCCTCTGGGACGAACAAGTAGCAGAGGAAGATTATGCTTGGAATATCCCAACGCCTCTTATCCAACGTTGTAATGACTCCAAGAAAGGAGAATTAATCTTTGAAGCATTAATAGAAGGAGGACTTCGCACTTTAAATGGGAGAACAAAGTCAGATAAAACCTTTAAATCTACCTTTCGAACTGGAAAAAGGCAAAGCATAATTGACTATATGGCAATAAACATCGAAGCCTGGCATTACGTCATCGATATGGAAATAAGGGACAGAATCGAGAGTGATCACGACCCACTGCTAATGGAGATAGTCCATCCGGACACGAACCCAGGGAAGGCGGAGTCTCCATTCAACGGAAATAGCCTAACAATAACTATGAGACCAAACAGGAAAAACATATTAAGGTCAATTGAGGATGAACCTTATATGAGTGTTCCCAGCCAAACCTGGTTGTCATCACTTAGCACGTTCTTAAACCCATCAGATAATGACGCTATACCCCTCCTGCATAACTTTAATAATTTGCTACTGCAAACAAAAAAGGAAAAGATCAAGCATCCTCAAATCAATCCTAAAATGATGGAGGGCTGGTTCGATGAAGAGTGTTTAAAGCTAAAAAAGACCTTATCACAAGCACTGAAGAACCGGCACTTGAATGATTCCAACGAGCAACATTTTCATGGATGTAGGCAACAGTACAAAAAATTATTAAGATACAAAAGGAAGATATTTCCACATAAACTTTGGAAAACTTTACTGCAAGCAATAACGGCAGGGAACTCCAAAAAGTTTTGGGAGCTAGTCAGGTGGGGATGCGAAGGCCCCCCGAAAAACCTAGAACTGAATATTAACCCTCAACTTTGGGTAAAGCACTTTACTGCCTTGTATCAGGAAGCGGCCAAGACAGAACCAGGGATGGCCATTAACTCAAACATCCTCGCTCAAGGGCTGGGAGGCAGAAATCAAAGATCAGGCAAAGTATCTCCTCTTCAAAAGACCCACGCAGCATCTTCAAATTGTCTTTTTAGATTGGTAAACGGAACCCAGAATGTACTAGTCTCTAACGAATTTTCCAGCACAAATTCCACGCAAGTAGCCCACGTCATTCCACGTGCAATGAAGTTAATACCGGAATTTAGTGAAAAAGAGATTAAACAAGTTATCCTCCTTCAAAAGCCGCATAAGGCTGCAGGCCCAGATGGCATCCCTTCAGATGCTTACCGTAACCAGCTAACGTTATGGTTACCTGCTCTAGCCCGTCTATTCAACAGTGTTTGGCATTACGAGGTAATCCCTCCTTCTTGGAAGGAATCAATAATCGTTCCAATTCACAAAAAAGGGCCTCGGGACATGGTGAGCAATTATAGACCTATCTCACTGCTTGATAGTGTTGGAAAGATTTTTGCCAAATTGATTCAGTCGCGTCTAGACCAATGGCTAGAGGACGGAGATTTAATATCAACACACCAAGCTGGTTTTAGGAGAGGCCAAAGTACAACAGACCAACTTTTTAAGCTAAACATGATCTGTGCTAAATACGCCACCCTTAAAAACAGTCCATTATACCTGGTCTTTGTGGATCTCCAAACAGCCTTCGACAGCGTAAATCGCCAAACATTATGGCAGCTATTGTCGGACATGGGCATACAGGGAAAAATCTTAAGGCTGCTAATTCTATTGCATACAGGAAACACTGCCAGGGTCAGATATTCTACGAGAAATGATTATACGGCCAAAATTCCAATTGAGCGAGGTGTAAAACAAGGCTGCGTTTTGGCCCCAACCTTATTCAATTGTTATATAAATAAAGTAAGTCAAGTTTTGAAGGAATTAAATCTGAACGTGCCAAAACTAGCCAATGAAAGTATACCTATCTTGCTCTTTGCTGATGACGCCGTATTACTGGCAAGAACAGAGATAGCAATGCATGGTCTACTTAGGGGCTTCGAATCTTTCTGTACCTCAAGGAGCATGGTAATCAATGAGGGGAAAACAAAGTTTATGATTCTCAACCAAAAACAGACGTTGCAATCGACTTTTAGGGTAAATAATAAGCCTTTGGCCCGAGTGGCCTCCTATGATTACCTGGGCTGCAGATTAGATGAAAAACAGACATGGAAACCACAAATCTACAAAAGCAGAATTTCCTTGGCCCAACAAGCCGGAGCAGTACTCAGATTTGCAAAGGCTACAGGCAATCACTCCGTGAGCTCCGCGCTGCTTGCATACAAAACAAAAGCAAGAGCCGCAGCACTTTACAGCGCAGAGATCTGGGGATTCAGAAAGATTCCATCAATACAAGTAACCGAGAACAAATTCTTACGCCAATTACTTTGTCTAGGTAATGCTACACCAATGAACGCAATAACAATTGATCTTCAGATGAGAAAGGTTGAGGACTACATCGCTCTGGCTCCAGTAAGATACTGGATCCGTATTTGGACAAAAGAGGCTCTCAAACCATTCAGAGACGTACTTAAGGATATCATGAAACTGCAAAACCATCGGAAACTGCCCTGGTTCAAACATATTTCAACTATCCTGGCTGCTATTGGCCAGGATGACTTTTGGCTCCATCCTGAAAAAATCGGAAGGCCTAGTCTTGCTGTCATAAAAAAGGCATATTGGGAGCGAAAGACAGAGATTATGTGCGAGTCATTTAGCCCTTTATTCAAGCGGTATATTTTGTTTAACCAAGAGCTTAAACCAGCAATATTCATAGACAGTATTTATCCGGAGGAAAAAAGGGCTCTCTACTTTAAATTCCGTACGGGCACACTACCAGTGACAGCGGTGGTCAACAGATGGCAATCCGCTCCTCCGGGTAGTTTAGAATGTTGTCCATGTCTTCATGGTGGTCCGGAAACACTTTCCCATTTCCTTTTACTATGTCACTTTACGCTCAGACTCCGTAAATTGTACCTTCGTCCACTTTTCAGAACTTTCGGAGTTAGGAAGTGCAAGGAGGCGGAAGCGCTATGTATGCGTTCAGATGAGAAATACATTGTGACAAAGGTCTCAACTTATATCTTGGAAGCATGGAAATTACGTCTATCAATGCACCTACAGTTGGCACAGGCACAATAGCCTATGTTATCCCGTACCTATTTAGCTTGGGAAATCTGTGCAGGGCAATGTAAACTGGGTTAGGCCTCGGTCTTTTATTAAATGGCTGGAAGGCAATGCAAGGCCCCAAATGACTCGTCCCATAATAAGACATTTTAAATATTAGATTCATAATGTTTTTCTAGAATAAGTTAAGTTTTTATGTAAATTATGGTCAAATCAGGTTTTACGATAATGCATGGTAAATTGGATACATTTTGGCACATGTTAAATCTAAAATTCAAGCATAGTTCCTTTTATTGAGATGTTTTTATCTTAATGTGATTTTTATTGAGTTCGAGGGATTGATATCTATTGTGTGATTATTGTTAAGGCCGGATAGGCTAATAACAATTAAATAAATGGTTAACGCCTGGGCCAGGGCAGGCATTAAGGGACCTGTGGGCTCACTTCCATGGTCTATGACCATGGGAGGAGACCAGAGGTGCCCTTCCCTGTGCCCAGGGACACCCCCTGCCACCCTCGCCCACCCCTGGAGGACACCAATGGGGGGGGACCCATCCTAGGTAAGTCCAGGTAAGTTGAGGTAAGTATTTTTTCTTTTTTTTTAAGTGGCATGGGGGCCCTACATGCCACTGTGCCCAATGACCATCCCCTGGGCATGGCCATTGGGCAAGGGGGCATGACTCCTGTTTTTGTTAAGACAGGAGTCATTTCAATGGGGGTTGTGCATCAAAAAATGGCGCAAGTCCGGTTTGAGGCATGATTTTTGCCTCAAACCTGACTTGCACCATTTTTTGATGCACAACCCCCGTATTCCCCTACGCCGACGCTGCCTGGGTTGAGTCATTTTTTTTTTAATATGACCAGTCCGCAGTGCCGGCTAACGTCATTCCTTAAATAAGGTGCCCGCATGGTGCGTAGGAATGGCGTTAGCCGGCGGTAGAATGTTTGACGCAAACTAGTGCCGGCCCTGGTTTGCATCAAAAAGTATAAATATGAGCCTGAATGAGGACTCCAGCTCAGTGTATCCGAGCAGGGCTCTATCGCGGTTGACCTGAACTTTTGACTTTACCCAGGTCGAGTGTGACCAGATGTCCCCAGTTGGCACTTTTGTTTTTTAGGCGCTAGACAGCATTTTATTTTATTTAATGTTTAAAAATTCACATCTCCGTTTCCCTACATTGGAGTTTTGTAGTTTTGGTGTCACTTTAAAGATAACAAAATATTTCCTTTTTTTATAAAATAGTGTTGGAGTTTTATTGTGTGTTGTGTTTTACTTATTTACTGTTTTGTTGATATTGAATGCTTTACAAACCTCTCTCCTAAGTTAAGCCAAACTGCTTGTGGGAAAGCTACCAAGGGTTGAGCAAGGATTAAATTACTGAGACCTTGATTGGACCTAGGGGGGGTTGTGGCCTATTGCTAAGTGTAGGTACCTTTCTGCCCTTACCAATAATTCACTTTCAAACACTTACACATTAAATCATTACTATACAGTTTAGTTCAAGAATGTTTAATCTGGCTAAATGGATGCCATTTAGGGGCTGCCAGGGGTTGCATCTAAGACCCCTGTCTTGTTCCTTGCAACCCCAGAAGCTGCATTTGTGAACCATAACCTTAGAGGTAGAAATATCAGTGCCAAGAACACCTGGGCAGCTCGTCCACAATGGACATCATTTAGTGCTCCAATCTCCGTGTCTTTGTCATTTTTTATTACACTTATAGTGAATAATAGTACATTATTCACTATAAGAGTAATACAAAAAAGTAAGGGTACAATTAACTGCACTAAGACCCTCATTGATGTTAGAGGTAGATAAAAAAGCTTTTTAAATGTGTGTTTTATGCTTGCATGCAGGTGAGAGTGTGGCTCTGTGAGAGATAGTGTGTGTATGTGCAAGCATGTGTTTGTGTGTGAATGAACATACATGTCAAATCTTTGTGATGTCACTACCCCTGGCTTTTGTTGAATTGACGTTCATGCCTGGATCTAAGCACAGGGTCTAGTCAACTTGTTCTTCACAAATGGTAACTTGATAATTCTTGCGTTTTGCATTTGCAATCCAGGTTTTCGCCCTCTCAATTACCTGCAACCTTCATGATCCAATATCACGTATCAAAATTTGATTTATGTAAAAATCCCTCCTGCCCCAATCTCATCTCAGACTTAAGCATTCCTTATTTTCCTATTATTATTCAATCAAGCCTCTCTTAATTTTAACATAGTGAGAATTGCCATTACCCTTTTCTGGCTGACGTGATTGGCAATGATGTTGATGTGTAGTCTCTGATCTAGTTTCACACTGGACTCTGTCTGTGGTCATGGAGAATGAAAAATTACTTGGTGACTGGCAATGACAGAGATGTACAATCACTAACTTTAGTATCAAGTCACTGACACAGTTCTACTGGATTTCTAAATAGTGCTGAGTTTAATCTTTTGCAGCAGAATAATTATGTCATGTTGTTACAGTCCAAAGTTAGTAATAGAAAGTTAATAACTAAAAATCTTATGCACCACAGGGGATCCCAAGTTAGTCATCTCTTTGGCACTAAATTAGGAGTAGCACCGTCTAGAGTACTTGCTCTAATGTCCCTATTTCATTCAGAACAGCAGAAGAGATCCCTAGTGAAAGTTTCTGAACCTACTGGTTGCTACCCCTCTTTTCTAGTGGATTAGAGACCGCCTAACATGACTATCCATTAACATCCTGAAATCATGCACCATAATTGGTTGTATTCTTCCCTCACCTGCGGGGCAACCTCATGGTGGATCTACCATTACTGGCTAGCCAATTCATACAATTGCCTCTGTCTGACCTCATTGCAAATCAATAGAAACCTGCATACTTAGGAGGAATCACAAATGTATTAATGTAAAACACATGAGTTCTATCTTTCACACTAACTTCTCCAATCACACATCTATATGCAGTGCCAGAGCTGGAACATTTGTACCTCAGTCTTCCAGTCTAATCATTAAATAACATTTACCATTGTTGAATTATACCTTTGCTAGCCATTTTTATTTTTCTGAATAAAACTTCTTTTTGACTTTGATAAGGAGTAATCATTTATATCAAACACCATGAACAGGGAAGGCCAATTGGGGATTCACAAGAATCAATAAAGAGAGTTGTGGTTAGTTAAAGGGTTTTATTAACACATTATTTTGAAACAGATTGATTTATTTAGTAAATATTTAATTTAGTCATCATTATTTACAGATTCAAATAATCCAATGGCACATAGTTCAAAACAAGGCAAAAAAAAACACATTAGTAAGAATTACAAATAAAATACAGGAAATGCAGCAAGTGTGGTTCAGAAAAGAAATTCCTAATCTAGATCACTTATGTTTGGATATGAAAGAACATTTAGTTTCAGCAAGCAAGGTAAGGCGTCAGATTCAAAAACTCAAATGAAGGGCTCTGATGAGAGAATAAAAATGCACAGGCATAAAGTCTTAGCACTTAAACATTAATTTTTAGTAAAAGCTGAAAAGTATTCTCAGCTCACAGTTCTGCAGTAAGTTATCCACCCTTAGGGCCTTATTACAACCTTGATGGAGGGGTTTTCCTCCATCACAAATGGGGCAGATATCCTGTCTCCCGTAGTATCATCCCGTTATTTTAAATGAAGATCCTAACACAGCGGACGGGATATCCGTAACATTTGTGATGGAGGAAACCCCTTCGTCAAGGTCATAATAAGACCCCTAGTCTCCAAATGAGAAAGGGAAACTCTCTTAGAATAGAGATTCCTTCGGGATGACTCTTAAGGGATCTACCTTCTCCTGACTAATCTAGAGAACACACCCTTTTCACACAATTATACCAGAACATCATTAGCAACAAAATGTGAATTCTCTGTTCCCACCAATGAACCAGTTTCCAGCAAACGCCCTAGTTTCTCAGGTCTTCACAATGAGGTATAGAATACAGTCCTTGGATTGTTACACCAGTGGCAGCTTGTGGTTCAGATAGTTCTTCCGGTGAGTTGCGTTTCCTGCCATTTCCTCTCCTCTTGGTCAGAACCTCACTATCAGTTGGCTTCAGGAATATTACAGCATCTGTAGTGGAAAGTGAAAATAATATCTCATGCAAAACAACAGTTTAATACTAAAAAAAGGCATTTTTTAACAAAGTATAAACTCAATTTTTGGAACAGCATCAGTAGTTAGGCTAACATCATGCTGCTTGATTTGTGTACTTAAACTATTAAATATGATTATCTTCTACAAATTTTGCATTTATCTGTCCATGTTTGGCTCAACTTTCAATTAATACTTTTTAGTTCAATTTGTTTAGTTTGTACAATAAGGAAATGTTCTCCATCAGCAGACAACCTAAGAGAAGTCAGGTGCACCACTCTGACATATATGCATGACAATAAGGCCCAGATTTATACTTTTTGATGCAAAAATGCCCAAATGCAGTTTTGGGGCAAAAGGTTTAGCGCCGGCTTGTGCCATTTCTCAACGTCGTACAAACATCATAGTTATACTATAATGCACAATGGCGCTAAGAAATGTTTTGAGTAAACATATTTGACCTTTACCCTTGCGCTCTGTTGTAAAAAAGCTGACGTTAATGCTGAAAAACTGTCTCTAACCTGTTTTGTGGCATGTAAACATGTTGCAAACGGATATGCATCATTTTAACACCGCATTTGCGTCAACTTTAGGTGCTAAGGTCCTCATTAGAACCCTGGTGGTCGATGATATAGTGCCGGTACTACTGCCAACCGGCCGGCGGTAATAACTATGAAATTATGACCACAGCGGAAACCGCTCAGACAGACAGCCAATTTAACACACCCACCGCCAGAGCAAAATCAACAGGCACCACGGCGGTAACCGCCTACAGCCAGACGGAAGACAATGTTCCGCCCACTGTATAATGACACACCAATCCACCACCTTTTCTGGGGTGGTACCAACGACATCCAAAGCCTGGCGGAAACACTGCGCAGAAGGGAAACAACTCACCTGTGGAGACTCAAGGAAGAACCACACCGCCATGGAGCCCGAGTTGCATGTGTTCCCCATGCTCTTCTATGTTCTGCTCCACTACGAACACCAACTCCGGCGAAGGTGACAACGGTGAGTACTGCCGCCTAGCACACGGGGGGAGAGTGACACACACATGCAACACGCAACACCCACACCCCCAACACCATACACACAAGTGCAGGCATTAACATTACATATTCACCCTGTACACCTCAGGAATAATGCATGGACAACTACAGTAGAGTAAATAGAATGTAATAAGATAAATATATAAGTAATACATGCATCCAAATAAAAAATTATATACATATTCACAAATTAAGGGACACTGCACAGTCCTCAATGTTCCTGGGCCACAGGGCCACATCACAAAGTCCAAGGCCCCACCTCACTCATCCAACAACACGGAGGGAACACTGCAGGGGCATCAGGTCAAAAATAGCCAGGCACCTCAGGGGGACAGGGATGGGGGGCACCAAAGCCAGAAGATGGTACAACGCCACTGGTCCTGGAGGGGGCAACATGCCGATTGCTCTGTCCTGGGAGTGCAAGGCCAAAGTCTCTCAAGTGGGTGACTTGCCCACTGACTTGTCCTGAGGAGTACAAGGCCTCAGTCTCTCAAGTGGGTGACTTTCCCACTGACTTGTCCTGGGGAGTGCAAGGCCACAGTCTTTCAAGTGGGTGACTTGCCCACATGGCGGTGCTGGTGGGGGTGCTGGTAGCGGTGCTGGCAGTGGGGGGGGGCTCCAGCACATCCCCTGCAGCCTCAGACGGCTGCACCATCAGGGTTTGTTGAGGGGAGTCAGACTGAGTCCCAGCACCAGGCCCCCTTGTCTCTACTGCATGCTGTTGCAGGCCCTTTGCCCTTCCTTCCAGCAGCTGGGGCTGCTTCCTGGCCCTTCCTTCCTGCAGCTGGGGCTCCCTCCTTGCCCTTCCTTCCTGCAGCTGAGGCTGCCTTCTTGCCCTTCATTTCTGCAGCTGGGGCTGACTCCTTACCCTTCCTTGACGCACTTGGGGCAGGCACCCTTTCTATCTAGCTGGCAGGTGGCAGGATCCTTTCCAACCTGGAGTAAATTGGGACACTACTGTGCCCGTGATTGGGTGGCTGAGGTGCTTGCTGGGTTTTGAGTACCCTGGCCTGATGTGAGGGATGGGGGAGGGCTAGGGAAGAGGTCAGTGTTGGTGAGAAAATGCTTCTTAGATACATTGGGGTGGGAAGAGGGAGAAAGTTTGGGAGTGGAGGAAGAGGGAGTGGTGGTAGGAGGTGTCAGTCTGCTGTGTTTGGGTGCAGGGGCATGGGCTGGATGCTGTTGTGAGGTGGATGGCTTTTGGGTGTCTGAGTGCTTGCATTTGTGTACTTTGGGAGGAGGGGGCACAGATACAGTGGGAGAGGACACAGGGGACGTGTGCATGGATGTGGGGGTGGTGACTGCCAGTGAGGGGTTTTTACTGATAGGTGTGCTGGTGATGGTGGTAATGGATGAGGATGTGGTGCATGCAGGTGTGAGTGTAGACGCAACAGGGAGGGAGGTGGAGGACGAGGAGTAGGGGACACAGTGGAGGCAGTGGATGTTGGTATGTCGGATTCTGGATGTTGTTTGTGTGAGTGCCTGTGGGATGAAGTGTGGTGCTTGTGTTTGCCGTGTCCACTCTTGTGTGTTGTCCTGGGTGCCTGCTCGTCTGCCTGTGTGCTTGGGATAGATTGGGGTTGAGGGGAATGGGATTCGGTGGAGGAAGTTGGAGGGGGAGGTTGGAAACATGACAATGGCTGGCATCAGAGAGGAGGCCAGAGCCTGGATTAATCTCTGTTGGGCCGCCAAGCCAGTGTGAATGCCCTCCAGGAAATGCATTGGACTGTTGCAAATGGGTTGCCAGACCCTGGATGGCATTCACAATGGTTGACTGCCCAACAGAGATGGATTGCAGGAGGTCAATAGCCTCCTTACTCAGTGCAGCAGTGCTAACTGGGGCAGGGCCTGAGGTGCCTGGGGCGAAAGGGATGCCCACCTTCCTGGGTGAGTGGGCACAGGAAACTCACTGGAGGGCTGCTGGGAGGACGGTGCTGGTATGGGGATGGCAGCTGTACCTGTAGCTGGGGTGGGCATTGAAGTGCCCGCCTCCACCTGGGAGCTCCAATTGGAGGAAATATCCTTGTTGGAACTGTCCCCTCCTGTCTCCCTTGTGGTGCAATGGCGGCAACATCACCACCGTTGGCGTACACAACACACTCACACACAGGGAACAGCTCTACGCATTAGGCAATGCTCTACCAGTCACAATGCTTGTCACCAGCCCATGGATAGGGATATCCAATGCAAATTGCAGCATGCCTGAGACCCACAGACCCCTGTCCAGTAGTGGATGCCTACTAGCTTGGTTGGAGGACTTTCACATCTGAATTCTTCAGATGGGACCTACTCTGAAATGCCAGGCCTGGCCTAGGGGCCCCCAGAGGGCCCACCCCCTCCACCCAGATACCAACCCACCAGGGGTAAGTTGTAAATTAGGCCACTGTACTCACCCCCTTGTGGCTGCTGTGATGCCCCAAGCGTACACCTAGCTCCGGATAGGCCACTGCCAGTATGCGGGCCATGAGAGGGATCAGGGTTCGACGGGCACCCCTTCCTCGTTGGGAGGACATCCCCAGCGGGGCCTCTGCTGTCTTTCATGCCCAGCATCTCAGTTTCCGACAGTGGGTGCTCTGCCTGCCATAGACCCCCAGGGTCCGCACATCCTTGGCAATGGCATGCCATATACCCTTCTTTTGATGGGCGCTGACCTGCAGAGAAATAGACACAGGAAAAGGTATTAGTCCGACAGTACTGTCTGTTCCACACATGGCCCACCATGGCCCTTCCCATCCCCATTAGCACAGACATGGCCCACCATACATGCTCTTCGCTGCCCAGGGCCCATCCAACAACCCCCCCACATGAGGGCTTCACCCACAGCACTCCATGCATTCACACCCCATGCATCGTACTCACGGTGTACTCACCTGTTGGTCTGGAGGCCCATACAGCAGTTGGTGCTGTGGTAGGACCCATTCCACCAGTCGTTCCAGCTCCACTGAGGTGAAGGCAGGGGCCTTTTCCCCAGCAACATGAGCCATGGTCGGTTCCAGACACAGGTCACAGCAGCACTTGCAGTGTAGGTCCTCTCCTGTTGAATGTCAGGTATCAAGTGAGTGTCACGTCTGCGGCGGTGCGTACCGTCACTGCTGGCGTTCATCACCATTGGCCACTGGACCCCATAGGGTCCAATGATAACCAATGAGGAGTTGCACAGCGGTTCTCGACAGCCTACCGCAATAGCACACAACTTCAGCAGAATTACCTCATTTCCACCTGTCCCTCCATACAGGACAGGTGGACACCATTTCAGGGGGGGTGCAAGCCATGGATCTAACTGTGTCATAGTAAACAAATGCACTATTTGGACATCTGCAACAAAATAATGTTACAATCACAATATGCATTGAACTGTAGTGGTTGAAATGTAGAGATAATGACCAGCTGCTCACCTTTTGCCCCATAGATTGCAACCGCTGCGGATGAATAGGAGATGGAGACATCCCCCTGTGTACAGACCACTGGAGGACTTGGTAACTATGGAGGATAGGCACATTATCCTCACCTATAGACTTGACTGGGCCACAATCACAGAGCTGTGTGCCCAATTGGAGCATGACCTAATATCTGCTATCCGTCACCCCACCGGGTTCCCCCCTCTTGTGCAAGTCCTATCAGTGCTCTATTTATTGGAAAATGACTCTTTGCAAGTGACAGTGGGCTTAGCAGCAGGAATGTCACTGCAACTGTTCTCAATAGTGCTGAACAGAGTGTTGTCCGCCCTGATTAAACACATGTGCAGCTACATCGTTTTCCCCGAGGTGGAGGATTTGGCCACAGTGAAAGCTGACTTCTATGCAATGGGACATATCCCCCAAATCATTGGGGCAATAGATGGAACACATATTGCATTTGTCCCCCTCCGGTGAAATTAACAGGTGTTCAGAAATCAAAAGATTTTTCACTCCATGAATGTCTAGATGGTGTGCCTGGCGGACCAATACATCTCCCACATCAATGCAAAGTATCCTGGGTCTGTGCATGATGCCTTTATGCTGAGGAATAGCAGCATCCCAAATGTGATGGCCCAATTCCAGAGGCACAGGGTGTGGCTAATAGGTGAGCCCTGGTTCCCACCCAGTGGATGTTGGTGTATGGGTATCGTGTGGGCCCTAAGGGTGAGAGTGTGGCTAACAGTTGTCACTCGATATTCGCAGGTGACTCTTATTACCCCAACCCCTCATGGCTACTCACGCATGTGTGGAATGCCAGGACAGGGGCAGAGGAACATCACAATGAGACACATGAGCGAACAAGAAGGATTATAGAGAGGACCTTCGGCCTCCTGAAGGCCAGGTTTCATTGCCTCCATCTAACAGGTGACATCGAAGAAGGTCTGTCAGATCATCGTGGCATGCTGTATATTGCACAACCATGCCTTGCGTCACCAGGTGCCTTTTCTGCAGGAGGAGGAGAATGGAGATGGCCATGTGGCAGCAGTGGATCCTGTGGACAGTGAAGATGAGGAGGCAGAGGATGAGGATGTGGACAACAGAAGTGCAATTATTCATCGATACTTCCAATGAGACACAGGTAAGACAGTGTTAATACACATATAATTGACAGTTTGATGTGTGACATTGTCACTGGGAGGCTGTGTATTCCTACTTCTATGTCCAATCACTGTACTGTTCTGCATCTCTTTTTGCAGATGTTGGTGCCCCACTATTGTTCCTGGTGTGTTTAGTGCAGGTAACTACAGGTCTTTCCAATGTAAACATTACTGTACAGTTGAATTGCAATGTTTGAGCCTGGTTAAATTAATACATTTTGAAATATTTGACATACACCATAATTGTATGTTATCAAAGTGTGTTTATTGCAGTGCTCTGAAGAAGAGGGGGTAGTGCAATGGCCTGGGGTGATGATGGAGGAAAGTCCAGGTTAGAGTCCAGTCTATTTGTATCACAGGTGCATTGTCCAAGGGGGCATAGGAAGGGGAGCAAGGACAGTTCAAGGTGGACAGGGTGACAGAGTGGGACACAAGGGTAATAATCAGGAGAGTCTTATTTCCTGGCGGGGGTCTTGGCAGTAGTCTTTGGCTTCTGCCTGGATCACAGGGAATGTTTGTGGGGTGGTTCTTTTCTGCAGGGGGAGGGGTGCTGGTGGCCTGTTGGTCCTGGGGTGGGGCCTCGTGTCCACTGGTGGCAGCGGAGGTGGAGGGCTGATCAGTGGTTTGGCAAGTGTCAGGGGCCCGATAAGTGTGCCACTGCCTCCCTCATACTGTTGGCCATGTCTGCCAGCACCCGTGCAATGGAGACCAGGGTGATGGTGATGGCCTTCAAGTCCTCCCTGATCCCAAGCTACTATCCCTCCTGCAGCTGCATGTTCTCCTGCAACTTGTCCAGAATCTGGCCCAGCGTATCCTGGGAATGTTGGTATGCTCCCAGGATTGCGGTGAGTGCCTCCTGGAGTGTCAGTTCCCTGGGCCTCTCCTTCCCCTGTAGCACAGCACTCCTCCCAGCTTCCCTGTTGTCCTGTTCCTCTGTCCCCTGAATCGTGTGTCCACTGCCACTGACCCCAGGTCCCTGAATGTCCTGTGTTTGTGGGGTGGCCTGGGGTCCCTGTAGTGGTGGACACACTGCTGATTAACGTGTCCTGGGGACAGAGATATGGGCCCACTGGGTGGGTGCTGTGGTGGTGTTTCCTGAGGGGGAAGGCTCTGTGGTGGTGTGAAAGTGTGCCTGGGTAACCGACTGTCAGGAGATCCCAGATGGGCCAGGTTGGTCATCCAGATCCAGGCGACCAGTACTGCTGTCATCACTGTGGGCCTCTTCTGTGGGGAGACTGGATGTTGCTGGCACCTCTTCGCCTGTGACATTGGCTGAGTTTCCTGTGGGGATGTAAATGCAGTGTTAATGTTTCTGTGTGTGACATATTGTGCTTGGGTGTGTTGCCCTCTTTGATTGGATTTCCACTGGCAGCTTTTCCTTGTGTGAGTTGTTATTTGGTGGGCTAGGTGTTTCTCTTTAGTTTGCATGCTGTGGTGATAGGTGTCCATGCAGGTCTGTGAGGGGTGTCCATACATTGGTGTTGCATGCAGGGCTTGCCATTGGGATGAGTGGGTTGTGATGGTGGGGTGTGTGGGAGGTGGTAGAGTGATGGGAGTGAGGGTGAGGGTGGGGTATGTGATGGCATGCAGGTAGGAGGGTGGTAGTAATAGAGAGAATTGACTTACCAGAGTCCAGTCCTCTTGCTACTCCTGCCAGGTCCTCAGTATGCATGATTGCCTAGACTTGCTCCTCCCATATTGTTCGTTTTGGGGGAGGAGGTGGGGGTCCCCCGCCAGTCCTCTGTACAGCGAGTTGGTGTCTTGCTGCTATGGAACGTACCTTCCCCCGTAGGTCATTCCACCTCTTCCTAATGTCATCCTTTGTTCTGGGGTGCTGTCTCACGGCACTGACCCTGTCCACGATCCTCCACCATAGCTCCATCTTCCTAGCAATGGAAATCCGCTGCATCTGTGATCCAAATAGCTGTGGCTCTAACCGGATGATTTCCTCAACCATGACCCTTAGCTCCTCCTCAGAGACTCTGGGGTGTCGTTGTGGTGCCATAAATGTGGTGTGAGTGGTGTGGGTGAGGATGTGTAGGGTGATGAGTTGGGGTGTGTGGGTGGTGTATAGGTGATGGTGGTATGTGGCTCTAGTTTTTGGGTGCTCTTGCTGTTTCTCTCTCTCTGTTGGCAAGGGTTTGTAGTCGTAAAGTGTTGTGGGTAATGTGTGTGTGTGTTTCATAGTGGTGTTGGTGTGTGTGTGGTGTGTGTATAGGTGTCAGGTGTGTGTTATTTAAATTGACCAATGTGGTGTTGTTCGGTATGTGTGTGTGTATTTTGAGTGCAGTGGCATGTACCGCCAACGGTTTACCGCTATTGAATGTCCCCTGCGGGGATTTGTGGGTCATAATGTTGTGGGCATTGTTCTGTTGGCGTAACGGTGTGGGCTTTGTTACTGCCAGGTTATCACTGACTTTGGGCTGGCGGACTTAAGTGTGTGGCTGTATAGTGACGGATTGGTATGTGTGTGTCATAATATGGTTGGCGGATATGTGTGTGTCATAATATGGTTGGCGGATATCCGCCATGGCGGCAGTGTCATAATGATGGCCTTAATAGTGAAAGAGCGCAACTCAAAGAGAAGATGGAATCAGCAGGCCAGGAGAGACCCCAGGGTGACCTTATACATCCAGGAACCAGCCCCAGGAGGACACACATAAGTCCCAGGAGAAGGAAAAGAAAAAGTGGAAGTGTTGGTTTAGTGAGGAGGAGCATGAGATCTTTGTTAGAGAGGTGACAGAGCACCAACACCAGCTATTCGTCACCTCGAAATTGCCAGTTGGTCAGAGAGAAGCAATATGGCAGCAAATATAGGACAAAATCAACAGTGTGGAAGACGTGAAGCGAACTGCCATGGAGTGCAAGAAGCGCTGGCATGATTGTAAGCATCGAACTAAGGAGACAATGGCCAGGAACAGAAAGGCAGCACTGCAAACGGGAGGTGGCAGTCCTGTACCACAGGAGGACCTGGATGAGATGAAGGAGATGGTTGCAGCAGTCATCCCGGAAGAGCTGATCACAGGAATACAAGGACAGGACTGCGTGGACTTCCAACAACCACCACAAATGCAGGGTAAGTTGCAGGGGGGAATAACTGCCAATTTTACTAATGCCAGAAGGGGGAGGCACATAGGACACACTCATTGCATGCTAAAGGAGTGTAGCAGGACACATTGCCCATGAATCAAAATGCGCCATTCAAAAGTAAGCAACACATGTACACACGCCTTGGTTGTACCATGCACCACAACACATACACAGCCTGGACATATGTCAATCACCTGGGCTATATACCAACATGTACATATGCAGCACATTGGATGGAAGGCATGTCTAATTACTGTGCCTGTGGCTGTGTCATCACAACACCCCTTGCATAGTCAAACCTACCCTACCCACACAACTGAGACATTAGAGACTAGGAAGAAAGTCAATACCGTTCCTGGGGTTACGTCATGGTGGTGTCTCTTGCAGAAACACTTCGCAACTGCCATGTGTTCTGCATCTTACAGCATACGATAAATGGCACCTCAGCTAACATTACTCATACATGCACAGGATGATCTCCACTCTACACATAAACAACACATCCCCATAAGGCAGTCACTTCTCCATGATGCTGTCTGGGTGCAGGAAGAACTCATTTGTGCAGCTCCTGGGGGAATTGCAGAGTGGTCCAGTTTCACAGTAAACATGGCACTATCCAGTGTAACTAAGCTGGTGCAGTGTTGAGCCACAGATATTGACGCTGATCAGAACTGTGCCACTAGAGAAATATTTGCATTACAGATTACAATCTGTAGAACACAACAAATACAGGCTGAGCCCACAACAACTGTGACACAACCATGTGAGCCACATAGGAATGGAAAAACAATCACACAAACACAACACATGGTGTATGTCTGTGAGCATCATGGTTCACAATATCACATTGACGGGTGGCGCATGGGCAAGTCTACTGTTGGTAAGACTGCCAGTGCGGTTTTCCCTCCGTCGTTTGCAGTATGAGTTTCACACTGGGATGGTGGGTGGAAATCTGTCTCCTCACCTCAGCTCTGTGTGGAAATTACCACAACATTTTTGCTGGATCAAACAGAGCCAGCGCCAATCTTGGGGTGCATTGGGGGTGACAGCACATGCTGCACTTGTCACTGAAAATCAGGCAGTGGAAAGCGCAACGGACCTGGGCACGGGGGCCCCTGCACTGCCCATGCCAAGTGCATGGCAGTGCAGGGGCACACTGCACTACCACAACTTTTGCATGGCGGTTGGACCGCCATGCAAAGGCTGAAAGAAAAGCGGGAGCACAATCTGGAGGGTAACACTAATCGTAATGCTGGTCTGGTGTCACAATACAGGTGGCATTGCCAGTCCGTAAGCTGCCAGGAACCTGGTAGTGTCAGGCATTGGCCAGTAGGGACTTCCCCATGGTCAAAATGTGGCACTTTAACCTGCACTGTTGGCGGTGGTCATATTGCCAAAGGCAGTCTGGTTGTCATAGGACAGCCAGACTTGTAATGAGGGTCCATTTATGCACTAGTACAACTAACTGCAAAATCTTCATCAAACTAGCTAGAGGCCCTGATTAAATTTGAAAATAAGTCAACTGGCTATGTCCATAATTTAGTGGTATCAGGCACTGTCATATAGAATATGCTGTTCACATCAATAAATGATACCCATTCCAGCCATCCCTGGGTCCACCCCTGTGCCAGTGGTAAATTAGCAGCACTACCACAATGCTGTACCATAGTGCAAGTTTGGTTGCATTGAGGGGGAGACCATAGTTGTGTAGGAAGAGCACCTTCCAGCATAACCAGAAACTGAAATGGCAATCTGCTAGGTCCATCTGTGCTGTGCAATGGAGCATACATACACATACATTAACATAAGGAGCAATCAAAGTACACTACATCATTGCGCCTTGGTGATGGTATCCCTGGCTTGGTGTAAGTCTTTAGTGCCGCCCTAGTGTATAAAAACATGTAAAACTGGGACAGGGGACAATTGCAATGTGTGTTGGTGTGGGCCACAATAACAAGGTGGTGTCAAGCCACCATAAGGGAATACATCACACCTTGAAAATATGATGCAGCCTATTGCACCACCTGAGCTTCCCATTATGTGACAATCAATGGGACTGATAATTGGACCCATAATGTACAAGAACAATGTTTGGGCTGTAAGTTGTCACTGAGCCTGTCAATTGCCACAACATAGAAAGATAGATTATACACCATCTCATTGCAGAAGATTATGGCTTTCATGCTGATTTGCCTGTCCTGGAGTTCTCTGATGACCTGGATGACCAGCTGACAACCATCATCCAACAGGCTCTACAGGACATCCTGGTATCCCTCCAGACACCACATCCAGTTGAAAGAAGGACAACCAATGAGACTAACCCTGTATGACTGGCAACAACTCAGGAAGTAACCCAAAGGGATAACCCAGTGGAACCATTCTTGATAGATCCCGAGGTGATTATTACTAATGAGACAATCCTGGAGAAGACCTACCTACAGACACCCAGTGCTGCCTCTGAAAGGAAAGGTTTATCAATAATGACATGGAATATAGCCGGCCTTGGGAGGAAATTAGATGATACTGATTGGTGTTTATACATAAACTCCCATGACATATGCCTTTTTCAAGAAACATGGGCTGAGGAGAAGATCATCATAGATGGGTTTCTTTCCTTTAATTTGGCAGCACAACCTTCTACAAAGGCAACAGGGCGAGCTAAAGGGGGTCTCTTGATGTTACTAAACAAAAAAGTGCAATGTAAATACAAGATTCTAACATTTGATTGTCCAGATTTGATGGGGTTACAAATTACGTTCCAACAGAGTTTTGATTTAATTCTTATCAATGTTTATGCTTGATCTGTATCTCGAGGGACAGAATCTCAGATTTTAAACCAGTTGCTTGATTTTTTAGATACCTTACAACCAACATCACACTTGATAATAGCAGGGGACGTAAATTGTACATCTGAACCTTCTGTATTACTAAAAGGCTTAACAGAGGACGAAGACCAAACATGGGGAATTGCACAGTTGTCCAGTGATCATTTCTGTCCTAATTCTTGTGTAGCCTCCCAGCTGGCCTCTCTTTGTTTGAAGCATGGCCTTAGGGCCTGCAATGGCCGTATGCCTTCTGATTTGGATACTGCTCCCACCTTCAAGCGAGGCACATCCACTAGTGTAATAGACTATTTTTTAGTGGATGTAAGATTGTGGCCCCTCCTGAGAGATATGAAGGTGGTTGTAAGAAGTGAAAGTGATCATTATCCCTTGCTACTTTCCATTTCAGGGGACGTTTTTGGCAGAACTTCAAATAACCAAGTTACTATTGTCCCCACTTCTATTTTGAACTCCCGGTCCACGAAGATCAGGTGGCCGAGGGTGCAGTCGAATCCTTATTTGCTGCGTGAGATCTATTCAGTTTTTATTGACAATTTGGCCCCATACCATAACTGTGATTTTAATGCTATCACACTTTTATCTATACACGAAAACATGGTCACTAGATTGCAAAGCATCTTTTATAGGAAGGTTGGAGCAAGACAGCAAGGAGGCACCTCGGCTAATAATTCATGGTTTGACGAATCCTGCCATAGGGCCAAGTCAGGATTAAAAAATGCCATCATTAAAGGGAATTCTGGGGAGATACAATTAGCCAGACGCATCTATAAGGAATCCATCCTTCGAGCTAAAAAAACTTGGGAAGAAACAATCTGGCAGGAGCTGTTGGTTGCCACACAATCTAACAACAATAAGTTGTTTTGGGAGTTGTTGAGTAAGAGAGGGAAAGAGGGTAGAACCAGCCCAAGATATCGTATACAACCAGAAAAATGGGTGGAACACTTCTCAAGCCTCTATGATAAAATTGATACTCCTGGGATTCCCGCTAGCAGGGAAATGGGGCAAGATCCACTCTCCACCTTGGATGCGACCCACAGCCTTATTCCAACAGAAGGGGGTTTACAGATCGCTGAGGGTCCCATCCATTTTTCCATGGAAGAAACTGCAGAGGCTATCCGCTCACTAATCTGGGAAAGCACCTGGTCCAGATAAAAGTCCGGGGGATCTTTATTCATCCGAGCCAGTTATTTGGACCTGGTATATCAACGCACTTTCCAATAACATTTCTGAAGGGGGGCAGATCCCTACGACATGGAATGGTGCTGAAATTATTCCCATCCACAAAAAGGGTAACGTAAACCTCCCAAATAATTATAGGCCGATCAGTCTCATAGACAACCTCCAAAAGATATTTGCCAAACAACTTCTAGGTAGATTTACTAACTGGGCCACTGACCATCAGATCCTCTCTCCACTCCAAGCAGGGTTTCGATCTAGGATTAGTACAGTGGACCAGGTCTTTAGGCTGGCCGTGCTGTATTGGAAATATACAGCTCTTGCAAAACAGCGGTTATATATCGCCTTTGTTGACTTGAGATCAGCCTTCGATCTGGTTCCAAGGGAGAAGCTATGGGAGGTGCTATACAGAATAGGGACCCCAGATAATATAATCCAACTTTTGAAGAGACTGCATAAAGACACCTATGCGCAAGTGAGGTGGGGTAACTCTGGTGAACTAACAGACAATATCACTATAAACAGAGGAGTTCGCCAGGGTTGTGTGCTGGCTCCGTTTTTATTTTCTATTTTTATCAATGAGGTGGTACAGGTTTTAATGGCATGCCAGAATGATGCACCAACCCTGTGCGCTCAGAAAATCCCAATTCTTCTGTTTGCAGATGATTCCCTCCTTATTTCCAAATCACCAATGGGCCTACAAATTCTTATTAATAGAGTTAATTCCTTCTGCCACGAGTTCGGCCTAGAGCTGAACCACAAGAAAAATAAGCTAATGGCACTCCGTTTTGGAGCACAGAAGAAATGTACTATCAGTCTGGAAGGCGACCTCTTGGACAAGGTCAGCTCTATCGATTATTTGGGCGTGAGGATTTCTGATAATTTGCATTGGGCAGATCAGGTTAACAAAAGTGCTGCCCGCTTGCAACATGACGCAGCGTCCATCCTCCATTGTTTTCGAGGTACTACAACAAAAACTGTCTCCCCGGCAATAAAGATCTATATTGCCAGAGCACAAGGAGCTGCTGTCTATGGAGCGGAGGTCTGGGGCTTCTTTGATTGCAATAGGTTAACTATTGGGGAGAATAACTTTGCAAGGGCATTATGTGCCTGCCCTCCTAGTACTCCGCTGATTCCATTGTTTTTAAATCTGGGCCTGGAACGGATAGCAGACCTAATTATCTTAAGACCACTCCTTTATTGGGTTAGGCTATGGACTGTACCTAAACTAGGTGTTTACAAGTCCTCTCTTTTAGACCTGATAAAATGCCCCAATTCAACTTCTATTCCTTGGGTAAAACATGTTTCCAAATGGTTTAACAACTTAGGCCTTGGAGACTTTTGGGAAAAACCACATAAACTTGAGAAAGTTCATTCCAAAGTGTTGAAACGAGTATACTGGTCTTATGTATGGAACGATTACATTATTCATAGATCCCATGGCTGTCTAACAAATCTTTTTTTAGATTTTAAAAGGTATCCGCAATTTGAACTATATTTAGACACTATACCCGACATCTTAGGCAAAAGTTTATTTGCCAGATTTCGTTTCGGGTCGTTGCCATTGAAGTTTTTGATGTGTAGATGGGGTACAAAAACAGTATCTGATATATGTCCTGTATGCAGCACAACATCTGAAACAGTTGAACATTTTATGTTTTTTTGTCCTGCATATTCCTCTCCCAGGTTGTAGTGTGGTCAGTTTTACGTATATTTTGCGCATTAGCTTCAGGCCTTAGGCCTCTGTGCACTTTGCCCTAAATATATTTTATTCATTTGCTAACAGCTTAGAGCCTCTGTGCACTTTGCTCTAAATGCTTTCTATTAGGCTTCGTACTGTTATTTTACAGAATAGCCAGTTCTACGGTGTTGTTTTTTATTCATATCACACTGTTTTGCCTACTTCAGCACTGGAGTTCTTCATAACATATTCACTCTGTGCTTTAGTCAAGGATACAGTCTGGTACATTGCCGATAGACGTGGTAGGAGTCTAGACTTGCCATTCCTGCGTAGGAACATTTTGTGATCACGATGACATGTTAGTTATAAAATCACTTCCTTGTCCCAATACATGCAAGAGGGAGATTCCGACCAGGGAACCACAACTAGACGCTGACTGCCTCGTTGCAGATGCTGAACCAGATCACAGGCCTTTGCTCAGGTATGAGTGTGTCCGTCTCCCTAGTGATACAGAAAGGCAAGCTGAAAGCTTAACATGCTGTGCTCTAAATAGAACAAGCAGAGGGAGAGTAGAAACGGTTAGGAATTATGATAGCTTTATTTCTATGTTTTACTCTCCTGGTTACTATATCAATCCTACTATGTTGTATTGTTCTGGTTATTGCGGCTCACGCCTTAATATCTAAAATACAGTTGTTTTATTAAAACATTATATAAAACTTATACTGTCTTTGTCATTTGTATATGAGACCATATTGTGAATGAGAGAGTTGGTTTGGATCTGAGTGACCACGACTTCCCTGAGAAGTTCCAAAGATGTCATGCGCTCGGCTGCCCAATCATTTCTTCCCCGTGGGAGAAATGAGGCACTGCTAGTTAGCCGGAGCAACAACCGGATTTAGGGTGACAGAGTTCCTTACACGTGGGTCAGACTCAGTCCCCCACACCGTTATCGATCCTGCTGCCTAGAAATCCAGTAGTCTCATTTAGGATAATGAGAGCCCACGCGACATGGCGCCGCCAACGTTTGGTCTGGCTCTAATGTTTGGGTCCGACTGACTCTCTCGGTCTCGTATATATTTTGACTCCTCGGTTCCGTATGCGGAGACGTCCGTGGGGCTGAGGGTTTCCGCCACCACGGGTTGGGTACATCCTCATACTTTGTGGTTGGTTGTTCAAGCTTGAACTTTGAAAGGAAATACCCCGATATTGGTGTGCCTTCTCTGTCCTAGAGCTATTATTGTTATACTAATGGCGAATCCAGTTGTAGTAGATATACCGCTTAATATGCGATTTCCGCTCACGGGTCATCTGATAGCACATGGACTGACGGTCCAGGGGGGTCCGGTCACTTTTGTGGTGGACGCCCATGCAGCCTATAGATCAGAACTTTTTTATTCTTGGGTCGTATTTCCAGCAGCTGATGGGGGTACAAATACTTTTCACGAATATACTGTTGCGAATGTCCCTGGACAATACAGGGCTTATGCATACTTAGAAATACCTTTATCTTATCAAGAACACCATAATTGGCTTGATGGCGCCCTCCCACATTCAGTAACACCAGTACGGTTAGGTCCGTTGAGTAATGATGGTCCGACCTGGCCTTTATTGGCTACATATACACCATATCCTGGAGTGGCAAATGTGGCAGTGGCTGAAGTGCGTCGTTTATATGTGGAATTAACTGCAAAGTACAGACGATTAGTTCAGTTTGTGATGCAGACATTAAATACTAATGCAGCTCCCGCTCATCCACATGCGGTGGTGCCGGGAATAAATCCGGCCACTGAACACTCTGTAATGGGCAAGGTACCGGCTAAACGTGAGGAGACTCCATTTTGGCTGGCGCAAAAAATGAATATGCTGGAAGCAGTATTTCCCCATACCGGACCTCAGGATAAGCATAGAATTTTGACGAAGTGTTTGCCGTATGGGATGGTTCCTACGGTGGATCTTTGTAATACTTGGGGCACGGTGTTTGCTGCTCTCTATACTACAGCACACGGTACACCGACTTTGGCTAATTTGCCGGAGGTGCTTAAACAAATTCAGGATGAATATGGGGCTGCCCCTGCCTTGGATTTAGGCATGCAATTGATGGGTAATTTTGACGCGGTTTCTTCTATTATTTTGAGTAATCTCAAGGGGGAGGCTGTAGCACTGGCCGTGCGAATGCGTCTTCGGGACGTTCCGCAGATTAATCAGGAGCGGGAACTTCCGAGAATAATAGCTGAAACATATTCTAGTATTGGTCGTGATAGCCTAGGGGCTCGACCGCAGAAACCACAATTGCAGGGTAAAAATAATAAGGATAATTCTAAGCAACAGCAACCTGAGGGTGCGAAAAAGCGCTGGGATAAGAAACAGCAAACACTTAAGAAAGATGGTGGGCAGTCTCCGCAACCGGAGACCCCACAAAATAAGTATAATCTCAGGAATAGGGATACTTTGAAGACGCCTGATAGATATCAATATACTGATACGCGCCAATCTCGTTCCTTTCAGGACTCCTCGGAGAAAAGAAGTGAGAGAGGTGGGCGGTCAGAGCGGAGGACGGAGTACGTGAAACCGAGACAGGATTCACAACGCTCAGCGGAGGTTTCTATTATACAAGAAGAGAAACCGCTGCAACAAAAACAGCAGTTTAAAAAGAAGAAAGTGGCAGCAGTCTCAGTTAGACATGCCGCTCAAGAAGAGAGTTCTCTTGACGAACAAGACATGGGCGTTAGCGCTGTTAGACAGCGCGGCAGAGGTCACAATAGTTCGCCGGAGTCTTCTAGAGCATCTGGAGGCGAAAGCAACTGATGACTTCATACAAGTCGAGACGGCGGATATGCGAGTCTCTGATCCTGATCAAGTATATCTTGTGACTCTACGATTAGAAGGGGACATTGACCGCGTTGTACACGCCATCTTTTGGGACCATATGGTGAAATCATATGATGTCCTGTTGGCCGAACAAGATTGGCCACCTGACTTTGTTCGCGACTGTCCAGTTGGGGAGGAGGTTATTGCGCCTTCCTTTTCACCACTTGTTCCGAGAGAACTAGCGGAGTCATATGGTAAATCATGGGCTCTAGCACAAGCCCCCGCCCTATATAGAAATAATGTGGGGTGGGATCAACAATCACCTTATCATGTAATTCCCATTAAAGGAGAACCTCAGCCACAGCCGCAATATCCTATTAAATTTGAAGCAAGGGCATTGGTTCGGAAAATTCTTACACAATTGGAGTACCAAGGTGTGATTGAGCCTTGTGTCTCGCCGATGAATAATCCCTTATTTCCGGTTGCTAAACCGGACCATTCCTATAGGATAGTGGTGGATTACAGACATTTGAATAGTCATACACGCACATATGCTATACAGAATTCACATAGCGCTGCGCTTATGAATAATATAGTGCGTAAAAAATACAAAACAACCTTGGATATCTCGAATGGATTTTTCTGCCAGAATATAGCACCCGAAAGTCGGGACTATACCGGTTTCAGTGCGTTTGGCTCTCAGAAAAAGTTTTGTCGTTTTCCTCAGGGGTATAAGAATAGCCCAGGACTGTTCTCGGCTCGTGTGACTGAACTTCTGCACGAGTTGGACCCTGAGGCGTTATCATATGTTGATGACATTTATTTGACGGACGATGAGATTCTACAACATCTCAGTCGCGTGTCGCGCATTGTTGTGGGTTTTGCTGATATTGGTTATAAGTTTAATTTTAAGAAATCGAAGATTGCCTTCCTCAGTGTTATTTTCCTGGGATATGAGTTATCGAGTGAGGGCAAGAGCCTGGCGCCACATTTTTTGGAGAAATGTGCTTTGCTGCAGCCTCCTAATACGGTTCGGAAGCTCCAGTCTTTGTTGGGGTTTCTGAATTTTGGCAGAACTTACATTCCTGATTATGCTACACGTATAAAACCCTTATATGAACTGATTCGCCCGAATTTTTCAAGTAGATTTTGGACGATTGAGCATACACACATACTGCGAGAGCTTCAGAATGATCTCTTAGCAGTTAAACATTTACACACGCGGGACAATAAAACTCATTTGGTCATCAGGGTGATTCCTGGGGCTCTTGGATTTACGTATGTCACCTTCAATGAAGGGGAGACAGTCCCGATAGCATACAAGTCCCACTTGTATTCTGCTGCAGAACAACGTTTTGCACAGACTGAGAAAATTCTCACTGCAGTACAGATGGCTGTGATCAAAGAAAGACCGCTAGCCCAGGGCCAACGCATTATTGTCGTTTCCCCAATTCCAGCCTTGGAGGCTGTTACGAAAGCGAGTGTTCCTAATTCGAAAGCTTTACACCCGTGGTGGATACAATGGGCTACGTCTTTGACGGCCACTGATGTGGATTACATATTTGACCCTATGCTGCAGACTCAAGAATTTCTTCAATATGAAATAGAGTACCCGGTTCCTGCTGGCACATTACCTATTGACCAATATGAAGTGGTCATGTATACCGATGGCTCTGCGCAACCGGCGGTTGGGACTAAACAACAGTATTCTGCTGCTTGTGCTGTGGTGAGCGGGACTATGGAGGGGGGAGTTTTCTGCCCCCGACATACTTATACTAAAACTTTGGGAGATTGCACGGCGCAGCTGGCTGAGCTCAAAGCTCTTTTGTTAGCGTTGGAGCATGCAGAGCCGGCGATAGTGACCTTGCTAGTCTGTGACTCCTACTACTGTGTGCAATCCTTCAATGAATATCTGCATTATTGGAAAATGAATGGGTTCAGTGATTCTAAAGGCAACACCATTAAACATAAATTGTTGTGGGGTAAGGTTGCGGGTCTGAAAGAGACGCTTCCTAAAGTCCATGTTGTACATACACTTGGACACCAGCGCGTTGGAATACACGTTGCTGGGAATACTTTGGCTGATGAGGCTGCAAAGTCGGCAGTGGCTATCGCCACTGTAGCCGCGGTAACTCGTTCGAGTTCAAAACCAGACATAGAGATTTCGGCTGCCATAAAAGCTACGGCTGATGGCACACCATTTCCTAAAGGATTCCCTTCTAAATATAGTTACTGCTTGAGTGGTGCACTAAATGCTGTTGTTAATATTCCAGGCGTTGGTGTACGTGAGTTACGAATAAGATTGAGAGACCTCGATTAATTTCTGCAGCGCATGAAGGGGTGGCATCTGCGCATGCTGGTGTGGCTGCCACGATTTCGCCTTTACAGGCCCGTTATTGGTGGCCTGGTCTCTATAAGGAGACAAAGCAGTATGTCCTTTGTTGTGACGTCTGTCAACAAATTAAAGCATCGTCGGCTAGACGCCCGCAGCAGACTCCTCTTCTGATATCAAATAGACCATTACAGTGTGTGTACTTGGACCATTCTGGTCCACTGACACCAGATAGTGCATACAAATACATGTTGGTTGCTGTAGATTCGTGCTCCAGATTTGTGTGGGTCTGGCCACAGCGCTCGGCTGACGCTCGGACTGTTATTAAAGATTTGCGTATCTTTGTCGATACATTTGCAGTTGTGACTTTTCATTCGGACCAGGGCCCTGCTTTTGCCTCTAATGCATTCAGGGACACCATGGCTTCGTTGGGGGTCCAACTCCAATTCTCGTCTCCATTTCATCCCGAGGGAAATTCTGTCGTGGAGCGTTTAAATCGTGATTTAAAGCAATCCTTAACAGCCAGGGTTATAGGTACGGGTCGTAGTTGGCTAGCCCACCTGTATGGAGTACAGAGAGCACTTAATAACTTGCCTAGAAGGTCACTGGGGGGTCGTACTTCATATGAGTGCCTGTTCGGAACACAAATGTATGTTCCTGATCTGGATGGTCCTGGTGTGGAGGCGGCAGATACGCCCTTTGACATAAATGATCGTGTCACTGTTTTGCAGGATTTACAACAATTCCGTGAAGATAACTCTTCTGCAAGTGCTGCCTCCTCTGGAATTAAGGATGAGCCAGTAACACCTACTGGTTGGATACCCAGGATTGGGGATCTAGTGCGTGAAAAGGTTGCAGTAAAGAATGAATTTGGTCCTTCTTATCGAGCACCTGTCCCGGTGTTGGGGGTGAGCGGCACGAGAACTGTGATTTTGCTGCCGCTGCAAGGGGCCAAAGGAAATCGTTTTGTTTCCATTGATAATGTCAAGTTACAACATGTGGCCGATTCTGCACAGCAGACCAAGAGGGACACCCAGTAGTTCCGGCATCCCTCTCACTACTGGGGAAGAAGTCCCGCTGCAGGTGATTTGCACCGACCCTGTTTCCTCTCCGAGCTTGGGGAGGGTGGAAGATGATCTTGCGATTGTTCCACAGTCAACGATTGATATCGATTCTTTTGCTCAAGTTGCTGTACGTTCTACTGATGTTTCTGAACATGTGATTTATAGCGTACCTAGGAGAGAACCTCCATCAGCTTCCTTGTTCACTGTTGCACCTTTTGCAAGAACTGCCTCTGGCTGCTTCAACAACGCGGATGCGGCTGTATCCAGCTCTTTGTCTTCGCTGTCTTCAATCCGAGGTCCACGTAAGCTACTCAGTTGGCTTAAACGTACATATTTTGTTATTCCTTGGAACTATTTGTGGCTTTTTATGGCTGTAATGACTCTTTTTTTATGGTTGGGTTTTGTGGTTACTTTTTTTCTAGTAATACATGGTCATTTTCTTCCTGATCGATCAGACATTGAGCACGTGGAGAATGTGTTGAGACCACATTTTTCGTCTCATATGGTTCGAAGAGACTTATCCAATGTGAACATTTCTGCAATACCAATTCCGGATGGGATTGTGTGGGATAAAGTCATGTTTGATATATATGGTCCCACTGAATTGATTCAAATACCGTATGTCCTTAAGTTATCAATGAATGATATTGTTATTCCAGGCATTGTTTCTGATGATTGGGATGTGAAGACAGTAGATGCTATGCTAAAAGATTTGCAATATTATACTGTCTATGACGATGAAGATGCTTACCAATATAAAGATAATCATGGTGATATGTTTTGCTACACCTATTATGGACACCACTTTATTCACAAAGCAAGTAGCACTAAGTCCAACTTTAATTATGTACAATGGGAACATTGCTCGACTCCTCCACAAGGGAGTTCGAAAACGTATAATGATAAATTTGCATATTTTTCTGGGCATGATCAGCGAAACGCTAAGTCTTACTATTTTAAAGTGACACCGTATTCTAATAAGCAAATTTTGTTGACCGATACTAAATTACTGTATTCTAATTTGTTTGTATCTAAACTTTCGGTCGAAGGATATGAATACTGGTTGAAGACTGTTGACTTGAAAAGTGTTTGGGGTACGAAAAATTGGCAGATGCAAGGCAGAGATACATTATTTCGAGCATGCATTATCCCTGTGCAAATGATTTTCCTCAATGACACAGTACAACAGACTAGTTGTTTGGGCTTGGCGTCGATTAGAGAATTGACTTTGCCTAGAATACCTGTCCCTTCTAAATTAAATAACTGGCATCACTATGTGAATGCTACTTTTAGTGAATTTACGCATTGGGTCCAGAATGGTACGCTTAACGCTTCATCGTTACATCTGGGCGGGTGGTTATTGTGGCCTGTAGACACTAATCAGTGTCATCAACGTTTTGTTACCTCTTCTGGGGGGTTCAGGACTAGTAGGGCAGACCCTCGTTACATTTCACCAGAACATGCAGATATAATAACTACATACAGTGTGGGGAAACTTTGTCAACAATGGTTGAAGTACTCCACGCTGGGTGCAGTTAAGTCACACCTCAAGTTACTGTCTAATGGTACTGATTTACAAGATTTCTTGTCAGGTCCCAAGGTGCCCCGGAGAAAAAGGTTCTTATACGAAGTGTATAATGAGTTTTGGAAACTTTCCCAGCAGGAGGCTGCAGCCCGGTTAAGACAGATTGATCAAGAAAATCTGCTGCAGACTTTGTCTGTTGTTGATAATGGCATGCATACCCTTTCTGACCGTGTTTACACGATTGACAGCATTGTCTCTTCTGCTATTGACATTATAAAATCAGACATGTCTTCTTTATATCATGGGCAGAGTCAGACACGATCTATCATGCAGCTGGGTTGGACTCTTCAGACCTTGAAGGCGGGTCGCGTTCCATGGCAGCACATTCGTGCCAGAGAGATCTTTATCTCCTTTAATTTAACTCGTCAACAACAATTGATGGCTAAGAAGGAAGCGACGTATGTTATGTTAAATATTGAAAAGTTGGAGAAACTGCCTTTTACGGTGGCTGAGATTCCGTCAGCTGAGTGGTTGATTCATGGGGTTATTAATTTGCCTATCTCCACTCTGCAATTTACTTCTTGTTTGAAGCACATTCCGGTGGGTAGATATGAACTATTGGGTGACAGTTACATACACGAGGTGTGGGAGCTTCCTTTTCAGTACAGATGTGTTAATGGTTTGCGGGAAGTTTTTCTTAGCGGTAGCGAATGCGAAGCTTCTGTTAGCCATTCCATGGTTTGTAAACAGCTGTCCTTGCACGGAGCGTGTAATGCTTCGATTGCTAACTTAGCTTGTTATCTGAAGGGAGTTCCAGTCCCGGTAATTAAAAACACTTTCCAGGTGCTTTCTAACGGCAGTTACATTGTTCTTAACAGCGAACGCTGCTGTGGCATGCGTGCCGGAATAGTTTACGTCGTTGTCGTCAACAAGGCCGTTACGTGCTGCGGGAATGTGTTGTTTCCCCCTACTGAATTTAGGGAGGTAGCGGACATCTGGCCTCATATTGCTACTTCCAAGGTTGATTTCGACAAGTTGAGTCGGCTGAAAGCTTTATTGTTTCAAAAGCATGTGGCCCTTACATCTGCTAGCGAGACCTACGCACTTCAAGTGGCAAGGTCATCGGCGGAGATACAGTCCCTTTTGAATACTAACTTTCCGAGTCACTTCGGTGAACTTGTGGGATGTATATTTAATGCATCCAGCACTGCTGGTATTGCTCATTTTTTCAAAGCCGTTGGTGTTGGTTTCGTTCACACCTTCTCTTCCATATTCGGTTTGATACCTTCGGCTATACACTCTATTTTCGGAAGCATTTTTGGGGGTTTCCCAATTACTTTGGCTTTATTGGCTGGAGTTTTGCTATTGTTGCTATTTTTTCGCAATGGCTGCCCCGCCGCAACGAGATCCTGTATTGCTGCTCCCGTCAGCGCAGCTGTGTCGTGAACGCATTATGCAGTGTTTTGGAGCAACACTCCTGGCTCATTTGGAGTGTGACTGGTCTTTGTCGTTCCGACCGGTTTTGGATTGTGTGCAACCCGTGTTTCGATGCCTTTGGTGCTCGTTTGAACATGCACTGGCTTTCTGTCTCTCACTGCAGCGCTCTCCAGTGGTTGATCTTGATCTGTTGATGTTCCCGATTAGGGCTCATTCCCAGACTTGTGCACTGCGGTTGCGTTTGCTTCGTGAAGCGGATTATGAGATTCCCTTCCTGGAGGAAGATGGTTTTGTCTCTTTCCGTGGCACTACACGGGGTGCCGCCCTGAATGGTTTTGGGGCTTTGGAACACACCTGCTCCATGGTACTTTGTGGCGTGGATCTTCCGATATTGACATATCTCGAAGTGGAGGAGCTTCTACGTTCTATTGCTTCTGTTTGACAATTGGATTTTTTTTTTCTCTCTCTCCCGACTAAATTGACACTATATTGCAATTCGCTCTATCGTCACATGTTTCCTAAATTTATGACTTTGTTGTCTTCTCATCTTGTCGAAATGTTGGGTTTAAATTTAGGTCATGTTTTTTTTTTTTTTTTTAATGTTTTTGGAACCACTTGCTACCGACAAGGGGAGGGTGTAGTGTGGTCAGTTTTACGTATATTTTGCGCATTAGCTTCAGGCCTTAGGCCTCTGTGCACTTTGCCCTAAATATATTTTATTCATTTGCTAACAGCTTAGAGCCTCTGTGCACTTTGCTCTAAATGCTTTCTATTAGGCTTCGTACTGTTATTTTACAGAATAGCCAGTTCTACGGTGTTGTTTTTTATTCATATCACACTGTTTTGCCTACTTCAGCACTGGAGTTCTTCATAACATATTCACTCTGTGCTTTAGTCAAGGATACAGTCTGGTACATTGCCGATAGACGTGGTAGGAGTCTAGACTTGCCATTCCTGCGTAGGAACATTTTGTGATCACGATGACATGTTAGTTATAAAATCACTTCCTTGTCCCAATACATGCAAGAGGGAGATTCCGACCAGGGAACCAAAACTAGACGCTGACTGCCTCGTTGCAGATGCTGAACCAGATCACAGGCCTTTGCTCAGGTATGAGTGTGTCCGTCTCCCTAGTGATACAGAAAGGCAAGCTGAAAGCTTAACATGCTGTGCTCTAAATAGAACAAGCAGAGGGAGAGTAGAAACGGTTAGGAATTATGATAGCTTTATTTCTATGTTTTACTCTCCTGGTTACTATATCAATCCTACTATGTTGTATTGTTCTGGTTATTGCGGCTCACGCCTTAATATCTAAAATACAGTTGTTTTATTAAAACATTATATAAAACTTATACTGTCTTTGTCATTTGTATATGAGACCATACTGTGAATGAGAGAGTTGGTTTGGATCTGAGTGACCACGACTTCCCTGAGAAGTTCCAAAGATGTCATGCGCTCGGCTGCCCAATCATTTCTTCCCCGTGGGAGAAATGAGGCACTGCTAGTTAGCCGGAGCAACAACCGGATTTAGGGTGACAGAGTTCCTTACACGTGGGTCAGACTCAGTCCCCCACACCGTTATCGATCCTGCTGCCTAAAAATCCAGTAGTCTCATTTAGGATAATGAGAGCCCACACGACAAGGTCAAAGTGGATTTGTAACATGTGCCGGGAACTGGGGATTAGAGACTGCGCTTCTGCTTTGAGGGTCTTAAAAAGTCATAATTCTAAGGTTTTAATACAAGCCGTTAGCAAGTATTTGCTAGCAGCATGGCGTATACGTAACTTTGCTATCAGCAATGAGCTTTGAACTTGATTCGACAAGATTTTTACTGTGTATCACTGTATGGGATTTATTGAATCACATTTTATACTTTTCTGATTTTATATTTTTCTATTTATTATTGTATGTTGCTTTGATGATCTATTCGATTGAATAAAGCTTGTGTTAAACTAAAAAAAGGACAACCAATGCTGCAGACACCCCAGATGACCCACCCAACACAAAATATACTACCTGCCAGTACAATCACAGCTCAGGACTCCGAGGACCCAGAGACAAGTTTCCATAGGATAGTGTAGGACTCCATCAGGAGCTGGCCAAACAGGTGCACATGGGGATGGAGACAGTGGCAGCCAGCCTACAGGGAGTGCGCACCTGCCTTGTGACAGCTAATGAAAACACAGCTGCCAACCAAGGCACACATTCCCCATTGCGTGGAGTCCAGCAGTGTCTGGTAGACATAACTGTTGACCTGAGGGAGAGACCACAACAGCTGCCCTCCCAAACTGGCAGCAGCATGATAGAGAACACAAATACCACAAATGGTAGCTGCCGGGAATTGGGACTCCACATCTTTAACCACTGAAGAGTGTGTGGCCCGCTCTACCTCTCCACTACTGACACCAATGGCACAGGAACCACCACACACATCAGAGGATGAAGATGTGGAACAAATCACTTTTACTCAGAAACGTACCTGGTAGCACAAGTCTATGCACATGGGTAGTTTTCTCCTTAGCTGTGGGCTAACGATCATGCCAGTGTTGTCACAGTAGGATATGTGCACTCTTCATCCACCCACTGTGGACCTGTTTGCTATGGACTGGCATTGTCTCGCACTTAACAATTGCCAATTTTTGTTCCTACAAACTTATCAACACTACTCTGAAGCATGTTGCATGACTTGTCCTTCAACCCTGAACGCTGATTGCGTCACAAATGGGGTTTCACACATAGCCATTGTTGATATTTCACTTAGACACTTTCAACTGCAAATAAACACCTTGTACAGATTTCCCATGTCAACATTTTCTGTAATCCATCTACTGAGCTATATATATATAGTATTCTGTGAATCCTTGTCAATGACTTCAGAAGATCATTATATGAGTGCTGAACTGTGGGAGCACAAAGCTACACACAAGGATCTGAACATGACAGTGGTGTATGATATAGGCTTCTCATAAACTGATGGTTACATTTAGATTTTGGTCAAGATATATGGCAGGTCAGAAAGAAAACAAAGTAAAAGGCAAAGTAGCCAGCTGTGAGTACCAGAATATCTCATTGGTGTGGTACAGAGGTAGCTAACCTTATCAGTGATGGGCACCGCTCTATGTTGCAAGATAGAGTTCCATTTGGGGCTGATGTAAAACATTGTAAAAACAGGACTGTCCAAGAAAAACCATACATAGACATAATAAATGGTGGCTACGCTGCATGGCAGATGCATGGACTAGTAGATGTGATGTTGCAGCCAGTGTGACAGCTCTGTTGTCAATAGGCAAAGCATGTGCTAAAAGAGGGACTTGAAGGCAGGATGGATTCCTTAGGCCAACCCCCAACTTGCCCAGTGCACTCACTGTATTTATTTTAAATACACGAAACCTAAAAACAACTAAAACCTACCCTATCCTAAACTGACCTTTACTAGCTAAACTTATCCAACACTAAAGCTATCTACCCTATGCTAAACTTAACTTACACATTAAACATCATGCTCTAAACATTGCCCCCCCCCACTCTCGTAAAGAAACAGGACACATGTAGGACAACAATTACTACTACTGTGGTGTAGCCATTTTAGTTATAGCTCCATACCCCTTATTTTAGCACACTAGGCCTGCAGCTGTGCGCTTTAACCTAGATATATTTTATTCAGCTCTGTTTATTATTTTAACAATAGCCACATTTTCGGTCTTGTTTTATTTTTGTCTATCTAGCAGTTCTTTGCCTAGGCCAGCACTGCATTCTTAAACAAGACATTTCTTTCACTCTGTGCTCTTCTCAAGGCTGCAGTAAAATAGGTTGCCTGCACAAGTGGTAATCCTTGTCTCTAGTGTTCATAGAAACATGCACTCTCTTACATAGGGATTCTTTCTTGGAACATCAGCTGTTTTACATAAAAACAATTCTTTATCCCGTACACGTAAAGGGACATTTCAGCCAGATGACCATGACTGTATGCTGATTGCTGAATGCTTCGCTACAGCTGCTTGTGCAGACTTCAGGCCTCTTGCTCAAGTATGGGGGATAACTTCTTCTCAGGGGAACCTGAAGGGCAGACCTAAGCTTAACATGCTGTGCTCTAACGTAGCCTAAGTAGGAATTATTTTAATGAATCTAGTGACAACATGGTATCGTTATTTTTATGCTTTACTTTCCTTGCTACTATTTTAATCCTGTTATACTTCATCATCCTGGTTATTGCAGTACATGCTTTATTATCTAAGATGCAGTTGCTTCATTAAAACCTTATTGACACATACACTGCCTCTGATTGTCCTTGTATATGTGAGACTAATGTTAATGAGAGGAATAGATGCAAACTGTTTGACCACAATTTCCCTGAAGAGTCAATTTTGTCATGAGCTCGGCTACCCGATCATCCCTGCTCTTGGGTGGAAATAAGGCACTGCTAGTTAGCCAGAGCAAAAGCCAGATTGGGTCGACAGATTTTACCTGTAGTAAATTAGACTCAGCCCCCTGCACCGCAGGCGACTCTGCCGCTCAAATCCAGTAGTCTCATTAGACTCATTAGAGAGCCTATGTGACATGGCGCCGCCAATGTTTGGTCAGGCTCTAATTTTTGGGTCCCCCTGAGTATCTCTGTCTCACTACATCCAAAGACACCTCAGTACTATATACGGAGAAGTCTGTGGTATTGAGGATTTTCCACATCAGCTAAGTAGGGAGCACCTAACTAATGATGTAGGTTGTTCAAGCTTGAACACTAAAAGGATAATCCCCATTTGCTGTGCCTATCTATGAACAAAATGTATAATTCATTATGGCAAACCAGCAATGGGTAGGAATTGCAGTCAATATGAGACCACCCCTTACTGCACATCTATTGCCACATGACCTAACGGCCCAGTAGGGTCTAGTCACATTTGTTGCTGAGGCTCATCCAGCCTATAGAACAGAATTTTTTTGTTCTTGGGTCACATTTCCAACAGCTGATGGGAAGTAAATCTGTCATCGACCTGTGCGATGGGGCTCTGCACGGGGGCCCAGGAGCACCCCTTCTGCCAGCCTTTCCCTGGCAGGTGAACCCACCAGGGAATGGCTGGCAGAACACAGGTTTCTTATTCACAGGGCAGCGCTGCTTGCAGCGCTGCCCTGTCGGATGAAGAATTCCACCATCGTCAGGCTGCCTGTCTTCATTATGTGTCGGTTGAGACCGCCATGCAGGTGGCAAAAGTTTCTGCCACCATCGGCATGGAGGTCTCGACCGCCAAGTTGATAATGAGGGCCATAATCTCAGAAAGAGATAATATAAAAATACCTGACAGATATCAACATACTGATACACGCCAATCTCGTTTCTTTCAGGACTCACCAGAAAAACGCAATGAGAGAGGTGGGCCATCAGAGCGAAGAACTGAGTATGTGAAACCAAGACAGGAATCACAGCGCTCAACAGAAGTTTCTATTAAAAAAGAAGAGAAACTTCCCTAACAAAAACCCCAATTTAAAAAGAAAAAGGTGGCAGTAGTTGCATTTCGACATACCACTCAAGAAAAGGGCTCTATAGAAGAACAAGAAATAGGCATTAGCCCTCTGAACTAGCACGGCAGAGGTCACAATAGTTCGCCGGAATCTTCTAGAGCATTTGGAGGTGAAAGCAACTGATGACTTCCTACAAGTAGAAACTGCTGACATGCGTGTCTCCATGCCTGATAGGGTTTACAAAGTAATGCTACAGTTAGAAAGAGACATTGAGCGCACAATCGACGCACTGTTTTGGGACCTCATCATAAACATATATGATATTCTACTGGCCGAAAGGGATTGGCCACCTGAATTTGTGTGTACCTGCCCATATGGGGAAGATGTTATCAAACCTTTGTTCTCACCCCTTGTCCAAGGGGAGCTCGCAAAAGCCAAGCCATTGATTGGGTATTGGCGCAGGTACCCGTGTTATAGCACAACAATGTAGGGTGGGATAAAGACTCCCCCTACCATGTAATTCCTATGAAAAATTAACCACAACCACAATATCCAATTAAACACGATGCAAAAGCACATGTGAGGGACATCCTCACACAACTAGAGTACCGGAGCGTAATTGAACCCTGTGTCTCACCAATGAATAATCTCTTACTTCCAGGAGCTAAACCAGACCATTCGTACAGAACAGTCTTAGACTCCAGACATTTAAACAGCAGCCATACACGCACATACGCTATACAAAACTCACATAGCACAGCAATCAGGAACAACGTACAAAACTGGACATTTCCAATGTTTTTTTCTGCCAAAATATAGCACCTGAGAGTAGATTCTTGAGAGAGTCATGAGTCATACATTTTTTACCCTAAATTACAAACACAAGAATTTTTTCAGTATGAACTAGAATACTCAGTTCCGGCAAATACACTGCCTATTGACCAATATCACAAGTCATGTACACCTATGGCTCAGTACAACCTGCAATTGGCAAGAAACATCAATACTCCACTGCTTGCACAGTTGTGAGTGGATAAATGGAGGACAATACATCTTGTCCCCAGCATACATTCACGCAAACCCTAGTGGAATGCAGAGCACAACTAGCAGAACTAAAGGCTCTGGTGAAGGCCCTGGAACACATGGATCCTGCACAGCTAACAGCTGTTTGTGATTCGTATCACTGTGTCCAGTCCTTCAATGAATGCGTGCATTACTGGTGCCAGATTGGGTTCAGAGATTCTAAAGCCAACACCATCAAACACAGACTTCTGTGGGGGAAAGTGGCGGATCCGAAGGAAATGCTCCCAATCGTCCATGTTGTACATACACTTGGACACCAGCGCGTTGGAATGCACTGTATATGATTAAATGTGGCACATCCCTGCGTTGTGAAAATGTCGGTGTGCTGCGTTGCCAATTTTGCCACAGCATCGCACTCCATCATTTTTGGTTAAATATGGGCCTAAATGTGGCTTGACACCACCTTATATTCATGGTGCTGGACATACCGCATCATGAGCCTTCCAAGATGTGAACTTTGGTGCTGCTTGAGGCTGTTAAAAATGGCCCATTATGTCACGATCCAGCCTACTATGATATTTGATCATTGGGCAGGCTAAAACATCTGGCATTACATTCCACATGTCTCACTTACTCACACCTAACAGGACACACATTCTTACACTCACTGGATGCATCAGCGTCTTCAAACCGCGCAACCTCTCCAATTGTGTAGGTGGCTAGTCCACCTGTAAGACATGAATGGTAAACCTTTCTTAGTGTAAATGCAAAGTTACTGCAATTAGACAACAAAGTTAAGTGTAAATTTGTTAAGTGGAGTGAGCTAGTCATCCTAGTGGAAGATTAGAGCAACAGATGAGGTAGAGCCACTCATCTAAAAACCATCACTGGACCAGGCACTCCTGTGGTGCTTCACCCTGCACCATTTTTACATGGCTTTGTCATGCAGCTGTCTGTTAGCATGACACCTCCATTACCACATGGGACTGTTTGATCATGTATATTCCATCTGAGGGCCATGCTATAGTTGTTGCAGTGGCAGGACCATTGCCACACCCATAAGAGTTCTGCCTGCAACAGATGTAGTATACATCTATCTCATTATCATAGCTCACAGATAAACAACTACCATGGGATTGTGTGGGCATTGCAAGGTGTTGAGGATACATCCTTCAATGAACAAAGTTAAATGTATGTGCCATTACAATCCAGACACACATCCAGACACATGATAAATTGCTATGGCAGTGGACTAGTGTGAAGTTGGTTTACTTACCTGCACATGCACATTTACTGAATGGCCTGCCATTGTTCTCATGCTGACATGCCAACACTTCAACAAGGAAGCCGTTGAAGTCTTGTCAGCCAACTTGGGACTTGACTGAAACCGAGTCCCTGAAAAAAAGAATCAAATACAAAAGGGGCCAGGGTATGAACACCCTAACCGCTTAGCTTTGGTGCTGTGGTCCCAAAGGGACCCATCCAGAGCTAAACAGCAACTAATGACATGAAGGGGCCTGTAGGACTACAGTGGTGCTGCACCAGTTGCAGATATAGGGGGTCATTCTGACCCCGGCGGTCTAAGACCGCCGGGGCCAGGGTCGGCGGGAGCACCGCCGACAGGCCGGCGGTGCCCTGCAGGGCATTCTGACCGCGGCGGTTCAGCCGCGGTCAGAAGAGGCAAACCGGCGGTCTCCCGCCGGTTTACCGCTGCCCTTAGAATCCCCCATGGCGGCGCAGCTTGCTGCGCCGCCATGGGGGATTCTGACAACCCCTACCGCCATCCTGTTCCTGGCGGTTCGCCCGCCAGGAACAGGATGGCGGTAGGGGGTGCTGCGGGGCCCCTGGGGGCCCCTGGCGTGCCCATGCCAATGGCATGGGCACGGCAGGGGCCCCCGTAAGAGGGCCCCGCAACGTATTTCAGTGTCTGCTAAGCAGACACTGAAATACGCGACGGGTGCAAACTGCACCCGTCGCACCCCTGCAACTACGCCGGCTCAACTCTGAACCGGCGTCCTCGTTGCAGGGGCATTTCCTCTGGGCCAGCGGGCGCTCTTTTGGAGAGCGCCCGCCGGCCCAGAGGAAATGTCTAAATGGCCGCCGCGGTCTTTTGACCGCGGTGCGGTCATTCAGCGGCGGTACCTTGGCGGACGGCCTCCGCCGTCCGCCAGGGTCAAAATCAGGCCCATACTGTCCATGTGGGCCTCAGTGCACCCCTTAATCACTGCCATGTCTGTGAGTAGTCAAATAAAAGTCACAACATGATGCTGGTATCTTCCTACAACATTAATTAATGTGAAGGCTAATGGATGCACTCTTCAGGAGTACTAACAGATCACGGCAACTTCAGCTGAGTACATAGGGTTCCTTCTCAGACATATATATATATGCCCACAGATGATACCTTCTCTCAGCTGTTGTACAGAGTTGATGGAGATCATACATATGGTTTAAGTAATTGACTCTGAAAAATTAACTTTGTGCTCCTTATTCTGACTTGGAACACCCTTTAATGCCTGTTGCATGGCACATGCCTCATTAGTAGGTCCTCATTACAAAGGTACACTATGCATGCATCACAACACTTTAGAGTACTTTTCTGTGACATGGTGCAGCACTTAGGGCCTGATTTATGAAAAGTTAGCACCGCCTTTGCGCCATTTTTTGATGCATAAGTATATTTTGTAGGTTTGTGCTCCTTTTGCGTCAAAAAATGACACAAAGGCAGCGCTGACTTTTCATAAACCAGGCCCCTAGTGCTACCCTACATTAAGTGTGCCCATTAGCAGACTGCTGACACCACCATGTGTGGGCTGTCTTTACAAAACGGCACACCATTGTGTTAGAGGGAGATGTAGTACAAATTTCTGACACTACTCTGGAGAGACTTGCATCAAAAGTATTTACGCTAGTCCTGCAAAGCTCCCAGAGGTGCATTGTTAATGAAGTGAGGCTCTTTTAAATGTCTGCAATGATCATGCGTTAAACATTTCATGAAAAGTGTGGCAAAGTTATCTCATCGATTCAATTGTGCCATATTTATTGCCCCCTTAGGGGGGAAACACCCCCGTGCAAACATTATGCCTGGGGCAGGGCTTATGTGTGTGAATTGTTGACAAAGTTGTGCTATACATGTATTGAGCCACTTTGTTGACACAGTCCTGGGAAAAATGGTAGGGTAGCGCTGCCTTAGTGTTTACAACATGAGATAATGCCGGTGCAAAGGTGGAGCCATGGGCTCTGAAATGTATGCCTTTGTGATGGTTGTGTAGGATTCATCAAACGTCTGACCTGCATTGGCTTCATTGTTTCAGTTGCATACATCCTGTTTACAAGCATTGCATGCAGCACTCCAACTTATCTGCTACTGTCATTCAAAAACAATAAACAGTCAATTGTGTGCCAATGGGAGACTTACCAACAGTTCTGTTAATCTCTATCCCCAAGTGATCCAGCAGATCCTGCTCCCTTGCCACCAGATCTGTCCAGCGATACTTGATCGGGTGGTCATTCCACCCTTTGAAAATGCACCTCTGGTGGTGGAGCGCCTTGCCCCACCGTAGCCGCCTGGCCTCTGTCCGGTATCCGAGGATAACACAGCCACCCACTTGCAGCATCATTGGGAGGTAGTGGGCCATGACCTATAGAAACCCCCCAGCTCATTCGCAGATATCCTGCTCATCCTCCCTTTGCCGAACATAGCCACTGGTGAATAGAGTTCACCGAAAAAACAATAACAAATTAAAGGAACCTTAAACCAACTAACTAAACCCAACTACTCCAACTGCTTAACTACCCCAAACAAACACACCACAACACGATGACACAACTGTACAGTCACTACACAAAATACAGGTTATTTTACAATATCTACACAAAAAACACATGACATAGCACAATAGACACTACAAAATTGACAAAACACTCCAACAATCGACCACCAGCTCAGAAACACAACCACACACAGTCAAAGGGGAACAGACTGTAAAGAGAAAGTGAAACTACACACACTGTACCATGCTTGTAGACAGGATTTCCTGTTACATCCCTTCCTGGGCATGTGCATCACGTTTTTCAGTCATGTGTGTTTTTATTTGACGCATTGGGCTTATGCGTTGTTTTATAGACGCATGATGTCCATTTTTATTGACACATGATGGAAAATTGACGATTTCATCAGGTCCAGGCAACAAAAAGCCTGTGGACTTCTGATTGAGTTTCTGGGGCTAGATGTCATTTTGCTGATAGGACTTGTATGGTTTATGCGTATGCATGAAAATTAATGATGCATGACGGTTAGGTGTCGATTTCTCACATGGGTGACTGCTGATTCACTAAACATATTACATGGGATGTGCTGCAATGTGGTATGTGGGGTATGGCTGCTTGTGAAAGTCCATGCAGTAATGTGGTAAGGGAGAGATAGGCCGGTTCAATCAATAAGTGTGTTTTCAGAGTCGGCTTCATGCAATCACTCTTGTTTTGTGCATGTGTGCATATTTTGGCACGTGTGTTTTGTGTGAATATATGTGAATGTATCTGAATGTGTAGGCCGACTACATAGATGTCTCTGTGACAATAGTGTTAAGATATACCTATTACTGATGATATAAGATGGTCTGACTCACTTAGCGCAGGTTTGCTTAAAAAAGTACAGCGCTGGCTAGCACCATTCTTGGACGCCAGCTGGGCCTCATATTTAAGCGATGACGCTAGCCGGTGGTAAGGCCTGGTTAGCATAAAAAATGTTGCCGCTAACCAGTTAGTGGAGGCGTAGGGAAAACTGGAGGTTGTGCGGGAAAGAATGGCGCTATTGAGATTAGAGTCAAAAAAATTACTCTGACCTGACTAGAATCTTTTTTTTTGATGCACAACCCCCATGGACATGACTCCTGTCTTAGTAAAGAGAGAAGTCATGCCCCCCAGCCCAATGGCCATGTCCAGGGGACTTATGTCACAGTTAGGCCCCCCATGGCAATTTCTTTTTAAAAACTTACCTGGACATACCTGGGATGGGTCTTACCTGGGATGGGACCCCCCCCATCCATAGGTGTCCTCCAGGTGTGGGTGCTGGTGGGTGGGGGTGTTCCTGGGGACTGGGAAGGGCAACTGTGGGCTGTTTCCATGGTCTCTGACCAGGGAAATGAGCCCACAGGTTCCCTAATGCCTGCCCTGACCCAGGTGTTAAATAATGGCGCTAAGCATGCTTAGCACCATTATTTAAGGAACAGCAGCTCCAAAACAGATGGGCCCAAAAACCACTAGTCTCCTGTATGGATGCCTATTTTATAGAATGGGGGACTTGACCAGAGGACAGGGACCCACGTCCTCTAAGGCAAAACAGTATACAAAAAAAAAAAAGGTGAAGTCCCACTCTGAGAATTCTTGATTTTATTGTTGTACAAACATTATAGTCCCAGTTATGCAATCAAACACTGGTTAATAGGACAGAATACAAGGTCCAAGGTCCATATATGATAACCAAAGGAGAAGAGAAGATCAGCCAACACGTGTTTCGCCCCCTCTGGCTATATATAGGCCGGGGCTTTCTCAAGGCTGAAAATAAACAGAAATAACAAATTGCAATTCGGAGTTATTCATATGAATAGGTGAGATGTCATTAGAAACACCATCAAGAAAGTGAACAAGAAAGGAAATCCCATGCAAAGGTCGTTGAGAGTGTGATCAATCAAGATGTGAAAATAATTGAAACCAAGTGCTTAATAAAAAGATGATACATAAGTGCAAATGATGACTACAGTCAGACCCAGATGTATTTGAAAGTCCAAGGAAAACAGAGGAGCAACCAGTGGCATTACATTCGTGTTCCCAAGTTAAGGTGATGATAGAAGGAGCGGTGGGATGAAGAACAAACAGTCCGCAGTTACTTCCAAAATCCCAAATGCCAAATAAAGCTAATGTATCCCCTAGGGGAGCTTGTGCTCGAGAATAAAGAATAGGGGTGCTAGGATGCTAACAAACATACCACGCGAAATGAGGCAGACATGTATCAATTACAAACTGAAATAGTCCTTTTCTGTAAGACAACAATAGTCTATCAGTTGGAACATTCAGGATTTTACAAGAGTATATAAGAGAGTATTATTACAGTTTGTTTCGACTAATAAAGCAACTGATGAACCAAAGTTAAGGGGTACATACAACATTTTTTTGAAACTGGTTAAACAAAATTATACTCATACTTTAAATTATTAAGAGGAACCACCATATGGCTTAATAGATAAATACGAAGATTGCATTACAATGTTTGAGAAAGAAAACTCGTCTGGGGGACTACGTCAAATGGAAAGCGAAAAGTGCTGCATGGTGATCTATTGAATAAAACATACTAGACAAAAGCAATAGTACAGGGTGGCTGATATCGATCAATGAATTCGTAAGTTTACAAGGCACAGTCGCATTATATATAGAGCGTGATTTGAATACGACAGTATTGCAGTCACGATGTTTGGAGCTGAGGTCCACCTTCATAAAAAACAAAGTTGCGGTATTCAGGGAGAGCTAACATTCGCTTTAACTAGCATCAATATTCTAAGCCCTTACCTCGATGTTACGGAGTCAAAATGCCGTGCAAATACGGCCGAAAGCAAAGTGGAACACGGGGAACGGGACGGACGCGTCCGCGTCTCAGGTCGCGTTTAAAAACCCGTGTCAGAATGAATAGGGTAAACAGGAAAAAAGGACTCACACGTTACGCGCTAGGCAGCGCCATTTTGATAAAGAATGGACATGAATAGCTGTCATCTTGAGAATCAAGTGGATACATGAAATGTTTTTTTTTTTTTGTATACCATTATTTAAGGCCCTCCTCCTCCCATGCATGATTTTTGGATGGGAGGATAAATAAGGCGCTAAGGCCTTAGAGTGATTTTTGTCTGGGAATGACTACCTTGCATTTCATTGATGCAAGGTAGGTTTCCACAGTAAAAAAATGGTGCTAACTCCATAACTTTGGTGCTAAACGGGTTTAGCACCAAAGTATAAATATGGAGTTAGGTTTGCATTGAATTAGCGTTAAAAAAAATGACGCTAATTCAATGCAAACAGAGTACAAATATGGCCCACAGTATGAGGTGTACTTGGACGGCTTTGACATCACATATCCCCTAACAAGCTACGTGGCATTGTGTGTTGACTCAGTGGTTTGTAGTTGGATGTTCCATCTTGTTGCTCAGGTACATGTGTGCCATGTCATTGCCCATGCATATTGGTTGCTGGTGAAGTCATGTACACCTGTGTTAGTGATATATGTTATATGCCGTGTGTGTGTGTTTAGAAGCAAGTGTGAGTGCATTTTAGTAACACATTACGAGATTGGAGTCTTAAGGGGATGTTCAAGGTTACATTACAATATTCCAGCATGAACAGAAGTTGGCATTTAACTGTTGCATATGCAGTCACATCATTGGCACCTATATTTCTGTATATCAGAACACATGTGGATATAATTTGTAAATGTCATAGGTTTTGTGCTATCTATGCCATTATTGTACTGCTAGGTTGTTTTTTGTACTGAACCCTGACATGTTACTATGCCAGGGCCATTGTGGTGGTAAATGTGTGCTGAGATATGTTGTATAAATGTGCCAGCCTCCAAATGGACACTCAGATGTGGCTAGTTCATGTTTGTCATAACTGTCACATCCTCTGCAGTATCACAGTGTACCAGTGTTGCAGTGTGGCATAGATTGCAGGCCTACTCTTTATCATCAGTGTGTGAGTATGTAAGGCAACATAAACACATGTTTAAATGGGAAGCTGCAGGTTTATGGTGTCTCACTTTGTTCTCCCCCCTGTGCAGATACATCAGGCACCTCACAATGTCATATGTTGATGTAGTCAGGGCAGTGGCATGTGGGTTAGTGGGAGCTGGGATCTCGGCCATTAATGACTGAAACGCAGCAGCCTATACAGACTCCCCAGTAGACATGCACAACTGTGGTCATACAGACTAGGATGTAATGCTCTGCTAGGCGGCACTTGATGTCAGGCCTTCCCCTCTCAGGTACAGAGCTCGGCTGCTTGCACATGTAGGACATGTCTAATTCATATAACTCGTTCTCTTTTTCCATGTTTATCATGTTTGGGGGGTTGTTAACTGTAGTGATTTCAACGATCAACTAATGGCATGGTACAGATGGTATTGTATGTGACAGAATCCTGTCATGGTGCCAGGATAAGGCCAAATACCATGTTATGCTAGTGCCAACTTACCAGGCCAGCCTCAATATATATATATATATATATATATATATATATATATATATATATATATACACACACAAACACACACACACATATATATATACACACATACACACACACACACACATATATATATATATATATATATATATATATATGTGTGGTTGTGAAGGATGGACCTGCAGGCATTGATGTGTTGCACTGTCTGTTTTAGAGTATGTCTGTTCATTATCCTCTTTTTTCAGGCTTTATTGTTAAGATAAGTAATGTGTCCTCCATTGATCCTAGATATTTGCCAGCTGCCGCTTTGTATGTATCTTCTACAACAACATTGTGTGGTGATATAGGGGCAGAATCGAACATAAGAATTGAGTAATGTTAGGATTTAGCCTCTTCCTACTACTGGCAGCTTGTTAGTTCCTGTACCCTTGGTGGTACTTGTGAAATGTAATGAGTGCCACGAACACATATCATGACTTATGGCACAGCACATATGTAGTCTCTGAGTGACATGGCATGCTCTATTTCGAACTATCAGTGGGTATCTCAGAGTTGTCCATCCTCCGTGGAACATGGTTATACAATTCTACCAGCATCCCACAACCTAGCTAAATCTTAACATGACTGAATGATGTAGAGGTTAGAAAACATCTCAATATTATATTTATCTTTTGAAGACTACCTACCTACATGGCTAGGTATACTCCGACTCAATGTGATGTTGGGTGTCTGATAGTATTGGACTAGGCAAGACATAGTAATACACCAACACCAGATTGTGAATTAGGAGTCCAAAACATGTATGGAAATCAGTTAGAACCATGCAATTGTTGTGTATTGTGAGTTCGATTGAGTGTGGTGTTTTACTATGTGATGTCATACAGAGCATGCTATTTAAAGCTGCAAACACAGGTGAGGCATTGTTGATGATGGGCTAACTGTTGCTACCTAGGAGACACAACTACACATCTGTTTTTGTATTTAAATATGTATTTCCTGGAGACATGTGTGAAGACAGCATATTTGTCAGACCAAATTGCAAGTTGGCCATGTGAATGTACAAAATATGTAGTGGTCCATGGATTGAGTCCTTCAGTTGTCATACCAGTAAATAGGTGGTAAGTGATATGTGAGATGGAGGCCGTATGATCCCTTACATCACACATGATGTTGCTACAATACTTGTCACCTTAGTGTTTGATATATGCTCCCTGAGGTTAGAGTAACATTGCTATGGTATATGTGGTGGAGAATGAGTAGACCAAGGCAGAATTGGTGAAAAAAATGTTTATTCACAATAATCACATAGTGATTTCTGTGGGTTTCATGTATAAAGGTTTTCAACAATATGTTGTCTCCAGCGCACCCCAACAACTGTTTTGAGCTGTTGCCCCTCCAAATCGTCAGCACCATCTTCCTCCTCCTCAGGTGGGATAGCAACCTGGTCATACAGTAGCACGTTCATTCTCACACAAATGTTGTGCAGGATGGCACATGTGAGAGTAATTTTGCACACAATGGGTGGGGCATAAAGGAGGCTGCCTCCTGTCAGGACCAGGCACCTGAATCTTGATTTGAGGATGCCAAATGTGCTTTTCACCACATTGCATGTCTGACGGTGTCCCTCATTGTAGGCACGCTCTTCTGCTGTATTAGGGCTAGCAAATGGGGTCATGACCCACAGCTGTTTGCCGTAACCCATATCTGCTGCACAGGTAAGAGAGGAAAATTATTGTTAAAGCTTGAAACAGTTTTGAATGTACCATGGCAGTTGGTAATTGGAGTTAGATTAGTGAATTAGATGTGTTTGTGGTATAGTGTGAGTTCCTGGCCTTGTGCTAAGATTTTATTGCACTGTTTTGTTGGACATGACAATCTTGTGTATTGGCTCAAGGACCTGGGATGTCCAATTAGGATTCCTAAATGATGCCCATTATGTATATACCATGTGTTGTGTAGTGCATCTTTGTAGCACAGTGTTATTTATAGAGGAGTTCTGACAAGTCCTTGCTCCACCTTGTCAGGTGTAGAGACAACATAGTAGCCCTACAAAGCCTGGCTAACCCATCTATTTGCCACTTGGCGGTACAGATGCAATGCAACACTTAGGCCCACACTAAGGAGTAAATGACAGAGCTCAATGTGGCTTCTAAATTGGCATTTTCACTATAAAGGAAAGCACCATGAGTAATATGTTACAATGCAAACCTTTGTTGTCCCCTGCGCCAGCGCAAAATATGCAGCTGTGCTCCAACCCCGCCAACGTTGCACCAGGGTGCATGGATTGCTGCCCTGTGGGGGAGATTACATCTGTGCAGGAAGGGACACCTTCCTAAACATAAACTATCTTCATGGCCAATTTGCTCTTTCTATGTGTGCAGTAGAATGCAGCATGCATAAGTAGTACATTAATAAGAGGACAAATCAAAGTATATTTCCTTATTGCAACCTGCAAACGCCACACCTGGGGTAGTGGTTGATGTTAACACTGCCTCAGGTTTTATGAAACACCTACATATAGGGCAGAAGCAATATGTTGTGTGTCTTGCTGTGGAACACCTATAGCAACACACATTGCACGTCTCTTCCACACAAAGTGCTGCATGGAAAGGGGCCCTATTTGCAAGGTGTCATCAAGTCACAAAAGAGTGGGCTTACGCCACCTAGTAAATATGGTGCAAAGCAGGACAATGGCACTGGGGCTCTTAAATATGGCCCTTAGTGATCTTGAGTGGCAGGTGATGGTTGTGCCAGCCATCCGGTGTACAAGGGTGTGTATCCCATTGTTTCAGGATAATCAACATAGCTACTGGTGTTTCTCCTAGCTTCCAATAAATGAATCAGCATTTATACTGTCAACACATGCGAAGGCTATGGGATGGGACACAGCTAATTTATAAATGTGTCCCTTAGCACAGTGCATGTAAGGTCAGTAATGGCCTCTATATTCCTATAGGATCCCACTATGGCAACCATTATCTTTACTATTTGACAGTGACTCTGCCCCATGATGGACCATTTATTGTCTAAGGTACAAACGTGATGGTGTTAGGGGGGCAGTAAGTGGTGCATATGAGGTGGCACTAGAGTAGGTGTGGCACCATTCTCATGAATCTGGTACATGGTATATGATGGCCGGTAATTTGGCATTCCCATGTGTGTGACCCAATGCATCAGGCAGATGTATGTACACACTAAAGGTAAGTCAGGTATGTGCTGATTAGATGTAGTTGGTATTGGCACCAGTTGTCTGGCATTTGATTTATTTTCTGCCTGAGGCTTGCACAGCATGATTTACGTGGGGCTGTGCCTATGTGTGACTTTCTTTACATGGCCATGGTGTATGCATTGACATTGTTGAGCTATTCTTTGTTTGGTGTAATGTTATGTGAAGTGTACTTGGTATCCAACCCGGTGGCACTTGTAGTGGTCTGTGGGCATTTTCTGTTAGTAAAGGGGACATAGCTCCACCTGTCTTTTACGTGGTGTGCCTGTCAATTTGTGGGTGTGTAAAGTACATGTGGGTGTATGTGTTTGTGATATGTATTGATTGTGCTGTACTGCCGCATGGTGCATATTGTTATTAAATCTGTGTTACCCTGCCCATTTGTGTTTTTGGTGTGTCCTAAAGGGTTGGTGAGTTGTGTGAATATTGCCAGCTTTGTTGACTTACCGACGAGTAGGCCATTGCCATATTGGACATCCTGGAAGTGTTCATTGATCCTGGAGTGCCGAAATATATAGGCATCATGGACACTACCAGGATACCATGGCTACAATGTTTGTAAATAGACCACGGTTTCTGGTTCCTGTATATCTGTTCTGTTGCTGCAGGTGAGACCAGTCGACATGGGTGCATTCCATAGCACCCAGCACATGCAGAAACCCAGGAATTAGGTACAATTTGCTAGGTATTGGGAAAGCAAATGTGGCGAGGTGTCAGAGAGATGAATACATCTAAGTCCTTCAGCAGGAAGACCGAGAAAGCCGGCTGTGACACACCAGCAACCAGTGCACCATTGTCTGGAATGACCCAGATGCCAGCATATTAGGCAGCTAGCAGCTTTGTGATGGGCGGTATGTTGTGTGGAGTTTGCAGCCTGGCTATGATGTCTGGCTCAATGTGGTGCAGCAGGCGTAGAATGGACTCCCAGTTGAGATGGTAAGTCCTGATGAGCTCTTGTTCCCTGAGGCCAAGGATGGTTGTCCTCTGCCAAAATATCTTCTCCTGCCTTCTGCATTGCCTTTGTGGGTGCCATGGTAGTGTTTGTAATTGTTGCGGTGGTAATTGTGGCGGAGGGATCTGCTGTGGTTGCTGTCCTCTGTGACATGTCCCAAGCTGAAGCAGTAATACTTCCATCTTGTCCTATAGGTTGCCAATGCTGCTTCTGTGAGTCTTCCTTAAGTTGTGGTGGTGTGTGGGCCTCATTTTAACGCCTGGTCTGACCAGAGCGTTAAAATTTGTCGCTAATCGGGGTTTGAGTAATTTTTGTGCTCTGCTTCTTAGATGTGCATTGTTTTTGCTTCAGGAGTTAAATGTGGCGCAAGGGGGTTGGCATCATTTTTTGGACGGGGACGCCTACCTTGTATAACATTGTTGCAAAAGGATGCAAGGTGTTTGGGTGCATCCATAAAATGACGTAACTCCGAAATTTTGGCACTAGACGGGTCTAACGCCAAAATATATATATTGGTCAAAGTTTGTGATGAATTTGCGCCATAAAAATGTAGCAAATATGGAGCACACAGAGTATAAATATGCCCCTAAATTGCTTCCCATGCAGGCTGTTCTGCAATTTACAACGCTCATATAGCCAAGTAATCCAATGCAATGAAGCATGCTAGTCATCCATTACTGTAATTAAGCAGGTCATGAGCCATATACTATGCTAAATAAATGCAAGTGTAAAACAATAAAGAGGTGCCTTCTTTTCAACAATGTCATACATTATTACTTAGTGTTTTTCTTCTGTTGCTTTGTGATAGGTTCCTTGATGTTGATTATTTGCATTGATTCTCCACCCTTGTTCATAAGTCCAGGTGTGCTAATTTCCATACTAGTTCCTCATGAGAAATGTAATGGATTTCTATAAACTTTTATAAACTGCTCAGTTCTGAACATCTTGGGCCAGATGTATGAAGATGCAATTTTGCATTTCTTAAATAGCGACTTCATAGTAATCGAATTGCAAAATGCTATGTCAGAAATGCAAAATGCAAAATGCTATGTCAGAAATGCAAAATGCAAAATGCTGTGTACAAAGATGCTAAATTTCTAGGAAATCACTAGTAAGAAATACCCTTGCAATTGAGCCAATGGACCAGTTTTGCATTTCCTAAATAGTGATTTCCTATTAAGAAATCGCTATTTAGGAAATGCCAAACCATGGATGGCAATGGGAAAAGTGCCTCCCGTGGTGCACTCCAAAAACAGGGGTACACCTGTAGAGAACACATTTGCCTAAGAGGCATGTGTGTTCTCTATTGTGATTTTAAAAACACCTTGCAGAATGCATTGAGGAGCCCCTGAGTATCATATCTCACAGATATTCTTTGGGCTTACACTGAAGGGGGCCCACTTGAGGTTTGGAGGCCTCATGGAAGGTTGAAGAAGCACTGTGCTGCAATGGCTGCAGGGATCTGTATTGCACCCCTGCTAATTTCCAGCTGGTATTGGCGGTGTGATCTATCTGCTTCTTTAATTAGACAAGCCTCTAATAAATATATTATCATTGAGTCATTAGTGTGAAGGGTCGGACATTTACATGGCCATGTCTGTTTCTTTTTTCACATTGAACACAGACAGCTAATTGAACACGGTTTCCCTTTATCGTCCACTTCACTGCACTCTTCTTCGGTAAGACACATTTTTCAGAAATGTGTTTTATTTCTTGGGGAAGAATATCACACATGAAAAATATCTACTTTATAAAACGATGCTTACATTAGAAAAGCTCAATGGGAGGCAGAGAAAAGTGCAATTAGAACCGAAATGTAGTTCCAAAGACTGATTCTTGTCCACAGAACAAAGCATTCTGTGAAGAGTCATGGGATTCTGATTATCCAACGCAATGAATAAAAAATATATATTTACCTTAGCAATGGCTGAAATATTATCTATGGACAAGAACAGGTGACACGTCCAATTTAAAAAAAATTGCTGTTTACCAATGCCCTATATGAGATTACTTTTTTATTTAAAATGTGAAATACGTCTTTACAGTACATAGATTTATTTATTTGCAAAATATTTTCAAATATATAATCATTTTTTTCAGTACATAAATGAACGAGTTAAGTTTGCTTGAAACATCCTTAAAGTGAGTAGTGCGTCAACACTAAGTGCCTGATTACGACTTCGGCGGGGAGGGTAAATCTGTCCCAAATGTGGATATAATGGACTCTTAATTCGGCTGGCGGGATATCCGTCACATTTGGGACAGATTAACCCTCTCCGACGAAGTCGTAATCAGGCCCTTAGAGCCTCGTTACGACTTTGGTGGTCATGACTGCCAAGTTAGCTGTGACAGTCATATCACCAACAGGCTGGTGGGCAAGACAGCCAAATTATGACCAGGGAGGTATTCCCAACAGAATGCAACCAATACATTGCCGGCACTGCCACAGTGGTCTGGCTGGCACGGATGATCATAGTCACCTGCAGGCCGGCAGAGACCATGTTTCTGCTGGACACATTACAAGGATGCACACTGCCAACATTTCCGCTGCGGTCAGACTACCTCGGAAACCCAGGCAGAAACCGACTGCATCAAAGGAGACACTCACCTTAAGGAAGCCATACTCATCCAGAGCCACCATGGAACCAGAAATAGATGTCTTCCCGCTGCTCCTGCTTGCATAAAGACTTTGGAATCTCCAACGACGAAAGCAACCGTAAGTGCACACTCTTACCTGTTACTGTTGTATATCATCAATGTTTGTACACTCACACAATATGCATTTGGGAAGGGGGTGTGAGGGTGACACTCGCACATAACAGCACACTAACACACACACTCACATCCAGCCACACACATACTAGCATATACACAACAAACATGCCACAGCCACCACACACACACACATGTCACAAACACACACCGGTATGCACAGAAAACACTGCACAGGCCCACACTCACACAGTACCACACAACCACACTGTTAAAGCACACAAAGCTACACAGCACACTAACAAACACATCTCAACACAAACAACACACAATACCAACACACCAAAAACTCTTGAACACACAAATTTCCATCACACAACACACACCCTACCCCTTTCAGACAAAAGCACTGCACACAACCTCACATACTACTTAAACAACACACATGGCCCAAGCAGAACAGCCAGGAACAACTCCATACTGGGGAAAAAATGCATGACAAAGAAGAAACCAGGAAATCAACTATATGTTGGTTGAAAATATTATTTCTTATAAAATCATTGTCAACAAAAAAGATCAGTCCATAAATGTAAAGTCCACATGCACACAGTGCACAGATGTGTGCCCCGAACTTGATTCTTGTCTGCCATGTAACCTGAGTGGATTTGGGGAGGGGCAGCTGCCATTTAGGGGTATCACAGGGTGGAAGAGGAGTAGGATAAGGGCAAACTCCGAAAGGAAAGCTTTTTAGACACACAGGGACGGTCATAGCAAAAGGGTTTGGGTGTGAAGGGAGAGGGAGTGGTTGTTTGAGGTGTTGGTGTGGATGTCTTGGGTGTATGTTTGGGCAAGGTATGTTTGTGGGTGGTGGGTGTCTGTTGGGTGGATGAGTGTGGGTGATTATGGCGGTCATTCTGACCGCGGCGGTCGGCGGTCGCCGCCCGCCAAGCGGTTCCCACCGAAAGACCGCTCCGCGGTCAAAAGACCGCGGCGGCCATTTCGGCTTTCACGCTGGGCCGGCGGGCGACCGCCAGAAGACCGCCGGCTGGCCCAGCGGGACAGCCCCTTCAACAATGAAGCCGGCAGTGGCACCCGTCGCGATTTTCACTGTCTGCACAGCAGACAGTGAAAATCTTTGTGGGGCCCTGTTAGGTGGCCCCTGCACTGCCCATGCCAGTGGCATGGGCAGTGCAGCGGCCCCCAGGGGCCCCACGGCACCCGTTCCCGCCATCCTGGTTCTGGCGGTGGACACCCCCAGAAACAGGCTGGCGGGAAGGGGGTCAGAATCCCCATGGCGATGCTGCAAGCAGCGCCGCCATGGCGGGTTCCCTGAGCCAGCGGGAAACCGGCGGGAAACCGCCGGCTCCCCTTTTCCGACCGCGGCTTTACAGCCGCGGTCAGAATCGCCCAGGAAGCACCGCCAGCCTGTTGGCGGTGCTTCCGCCGCACTCCGCCATGGCGGTCATGGACCGCCAAGGTCAGAATGACCCCCTATGTGTCTTGGGAGGAGGAAGGTAGAGGGGCTGGGAGATTCCGTGGTAGGTGTGTGACTGTTGGGGTGGTGACTGCAGGTATGGTGGATGTGCTGTAAGTAAGTATGTCAGTGGTGTCTGCAGGTGTGGTGACTGGGGTGGATGTCTGACAGTCTGCTGTGGTGTTGTCTGGTGGTAGGATAGGTGTACTGGCTGGATCTGTGAATGTTGGTGTGGTGTCTGCAAGTGTGTCAGGTGTGCTGTCAGTGATGCTGGGGGTGGATGGGGTGTCATGGCAGGTTATGACTGTTACTGTGTGTGCAGTTGTGTGCTGCTTGTGTGCATGCTGGTGGTGTGTTTTGTATTTCTTATGTTTGTCTGACATACCCTTGGATGCTGAGGTGGATGCATGCTTGTCTGTGTGCTTTGGCTATGTCGTGGAAAAAGGGTTTGGAATTGTTAAGAGAAATGTGGAGTGAGGGTGGCAGAAAAAAGATGACTGGCTGCTGTCAGTGTGGAGGCCAGAGCCTGAAAGGATCTGCGTAGGACAGCTAGTGTACTCTGAATGACCAGGAATATGCTTCTCTATTGTATCTGAGTCTGCAAGTCCCTGGATGGCATTCATGATGGTCGACTGACCCACAGAGATCGACCTCAGGAGATCAATAGTGTCCTCACTGAGGGCAGCAGGGCTGCCCGGGGCAGGGACAGAGGAGCCTGTGGCAAAGAAGATGCCCACCCTCTTGAGTGGGTGGGCACGGACAACTGGGTAGAGAGCTAATGGGGGGGTGCTGATAGGAAAGGGGGTGGTGGACAGAGATGGTGCTGAAGTGGTCCCAGATGAGTACACCACCACAAGGGAGTGTCCACTGGAGGAGGGTTCAGAAGAGAAAGACGTGGATCCTGTCTCCTCCATGGCATTTCCCATGCCCTCCGGGCCACTGGGTCCCTCGGTGTTGGTGGTATCAGCACTCCGGGTCCCGTGGTCAGCAGTGTGCCATGTCTCCTTTACCTGCCAATACTGATGCAGAGAAACAGAGAGAGAGGTAGGGTCAACACATTCTTAACATGCACATACATTACACCATACACAACAATGACATCACATCTATGTCTAAGAAAGCTCCAGGTAGGAACCATTTAGAGCCTACATCATGTCACAACTACATACTTCCAACAATCCTATGTGATATTAGTCTCACAAACAACATAAGCCAACCACCTGACCACTACATCACCATCTGATCAATTCAACTGTAACAGAAACTATTGTATTGTATTGTAATAGTATTTATATAGCGCTTACTACCCCTAATGAGGCGTCGAAGTGCTTTTCGGCGAGTAGCATGCTAATCCGGAAACCAACAAGAATTAGTGGTGGATTAGTATAGGGAAATATGAGTACAGTTTTAGTATTATTAAGAGTTCATTTGAGCCGTGGATATGAGAGTTTGTTAGTTAGATTAACTGGAGTAATGGAGTGGTGGAGGAGGAAAGAATCCAGAAGTGTTAATTGGGAGTTTATGGTAATAGGATTTAGGCTTGGGATGAGTAAAGGGAGGATGGACGAAGGAAGAGTCTGTGGAAGGGGTTAGGGAGATCATAGTAGAAGGGTGAGATAAATGAGGATGAATATAGTAGGGTTGTTTGGGAGATCATGGTAGTAATGTGAGGTTTGGGTGAGTTAGATGTGGAAGCGGAGGGAAGAACTTAGGCAGAGTTATTTAGGAGATGAAAGTAGTAGAATGGATTGGGGATGAGTCAGAGTGCGAGTGGAGGATAGATTGTTAGAGACATGACATGGTGATGGGTAGATAAGTGAGATACAAGATGAGAGCAGGGATTCATAAGTATCTACTATAACAACTTATCTAGGAGTTGTGCAAAGACATATGAACATGTTAAGCGTATAATAACTTACACACAAATATATATATATATATATATATATATATATATATATATATATATATATATATATATACAAACACACACACATACATACACACATAAATACACACACATATAGGTACATATATATACATATTTAAACCATAAGTACATATACTTAGTTAAACAGGTTTAAAGAGTGTGTGCGTAGTTTATTGTTATGACATAGTAGCTATACATATTTTCTAAAGAACTATATATAACTAGAATATACACATAATCAGAAAAATATATTTATCAACATAGGCATATGCAGTCCATAGTTTTTTTAATATGGTGGTTATGAAGGAAAGAGCCAACTCTTGAGTAGTTTTCTGAAGACAAGATAGTTATCTGTGGCTCTTATAGTTGGGGGTAATGAATTCCATAGTTTGGCTGCTTGAACAGAGAAGGATGTACCACCTATAGTATTTTTCTTGTATGGTGGTGTTCTAAGGCGGGGTGCCAATCTTGAGTGGATATTTCTTTATTGAATGTATTTGATTATTTTGTTTCTGATTATAAGCAGTCCTGTTCCATGTATAGCTTTGTGGGTGATACAAAGCAGCTTGAAAGTGCATCTTCTGGCAACGGGTAACCAGTGTAGTGCTCTCAAGGCAGGGGAGATGTGGGCTTGTGACTTTACATGTAACAGTAGCCTGGCTGCGGAGTTCTGAATACATTGTAGTTTTTTCATAATAGATAGAGATGATCCATGGTAGAGGCCATTGGCATAATCCAGTTTGGATAGTACAAGTGAAATAGTAGCTTGCACCTTGTGTGGAAATCAGAGGTGGGGGAAGATGCATCGTAGAGTCTTCAAGGTGATTAAGCTTGTTCGTGATAATTTGTCCACTTGGGCATTCATAGTTAACTTGGAGTCCATGGTGATTCCAAGGTTTTTAACTTCCTTGGATAATTGAGGAGGTGGTCCGAGATCGTCAGGCCAGGCGCACAGTGGATCATAACTTTTCCAGTCACCATATATGAGTATTTCTGTTTTGGAGGAATTTAGTTTGAGATGGCTTCAAGTCATCCACTGATCAACTGCTCCGAGGCAACTGAAGATTTCTGAGTTTTCAGTGTTTTTGGAGCATTCTAATTTAAGTAGTATTTGTATGTCATCTGTATAGTTGTAGCATGTGAGATGAAAATCATTGATCAGTTCTGTAATGATATCATGTAGATGTTGAAAAGCAAAGATGATTTTGCAACATCAAACATCTCCCCCTATTCAGATCATCACCGTGTATCAACAAATCATTTCTAACAAATGCTGTTAACTGATATTGCAATAACATGCCTACCCCTAATCCACACCTGACTAGTCCATCACCAATAGTCATGTTTCATAAAAGTAAACTCATCTCACTTCAACTACAGCTCAGCATGTTGCTTTGCAATCACATATCTAACATGTGACTCTGTCCATAGCATTCACAATGTCAAATACCTCAGATGCAATCACTACACGTGGCATCCCCAAATAGTGAGGTTCATAACATTACATCCAATGTCAGCAAAACATCTATCAAAAGTGTTCAAGAAAATGTATAAATGGAGTTTCTGGACCAACTAATCTTACTTATAGACAACAAAGTTATGTCCAGTAATAGAGGCCTACTTAGCCTACAGGATACACCCACAGACCACCACAGGGAGCATACCAACACCTTCAATACAATGGACACTAATCAAGTGGGTTAGACTTGGCATCCTTGCCGTGGTCTACCCTGTCTTTTTTTGCCTCTGCCTCCCATATTTTGACTGTGTGCTGTTTTTGGTATTCTGGGCACTTTACCACTGCTGACCAGTGCTAAAGTGCAAGTGCTCCGGTGTAAATTACATGTGCTCATTGGCTTTTCCATGATTTGCATATTTGATTCAAGTCCCTAGTAAAGTGCACTAGAGGTGCCCAGGGCCTGTGTATCAAATGCTACTAGTGGGCCTGCTGCACTGATTGTGGCACTCACATGAGTAGCCATGTAAACATGGCTCAGACCTGCCACTACAGTGTCTGTGTGTACAGTTTTAACCTGGCAATACGACCTGGCAAGTATACCCACTCCCCAGGCCCAAATCTACACTTTTTATACATGTAAGGCACCCCTAAGGTAGGTCCTAGGTAGCCCCATGGGCAGGGTGCAGTGTTGGTAAAAATGGGACATGTAGCGATGTGTTTTACATGTCCTAACAGTGAAATACTGCCAAATTCAGTTTTTACTGTTGCAAGGCCTATCTCTCTCCTAGGTTAACATGGGGGCTGCCTTTAAATATCCTTGAAGTGAAGTTTTAATTTGAGAGCAGAAAGAGAGGTTGGAGTTTGGGGTCCCTGAACTCACAATTTAAAAATACATCTGTTAGTGAAGTTGGTTTTTAGATTGCTAGTTTCAAACTGCCACTTTTAGAAAGTAGGCATTTTCTTGGTTAAACCATTCTGTGACTCTGCCTGTTTATAGATTCTGTGTCTGGGTCAAACTGATAGTTGAGCTGTTTGTGAATCTCCCCTATACAGTGACACAAAGGGAGCTGGGGTTTAGCCTGCATATCCTGATAAGCTAAATGGGCTGGAGTGGAGGGAGGTGTGGTCACTTACACCTGAATGGGCTGTGCCTGCCCTCACACAATGCAGTCTCCAACCCCCTGGTGTGTGTCTGGGGCCTGGCCTGGGCAAGGCAGGATCCTATAAACAACATAGACTTTCCTTTTAAGTTTGCATACTTCAAAGGCAGAAAAGGGTATAAGTATTAGACCCAAAGCCCGAGATTTGTAGATCACTTCTGGATTCAAGAACAATGTTTGCCAAGGAGAAGAGCTGAAGAGCTGAGGAGAAGTGCTGTCCCTGCCTGTGACTGTGCTTATTTGGGCTATCCTGAAGTTGCTGCTTTTGCCTGTGAAAGCGGACAAAGACTGGACTTTGTTGTGCATTCCTGCTTGAGGTGAATCTCCAAGGGCTTGAACTAAGCTTGCCTCCTGTTTTGAAGTTTCAGGGCCATCAAAGACTTCCTCTGCTTGAACCTGGACTCTCTGCTGAGACTCCTGCCCTGCCATGTGGTGCACCATCTAGTCCCTGGGCCCTTGAAAAGTGAAGTTGTCAGAACAAGGACTGAAATCCATACCCAGAACACTGTGCGGGGAAATATTTGAAGCACCGCCTGCAACGCAGCTGAAAAATGATGCGCCACCCACTTTGTGCCTTGAATTGACCCTCCACCCTCATTGCGGCTGGGAGATCAATGCACCGCAGCTGGAGAAACAATACAATACACTCTTGTGGCTGCTGATAATAATGCAAACCCCATGCAGCGCAGTTTTGAAGCACCCTGCGACCGGATTTCTCATGCATCGTTTCTGTGCATCAAAGTCATTGTGAACCTGTGTGGATCCGAGGTGCCATGTCCGGAAATCAATACATCGCTCTCTTGCAAGGGAAAAAAATTATGCATTGCCTACCTGACCGGGGAGGAAATGATGCACAGCCTCACTTTCAAGCAAGGAATCTACGCATTGCTGACTTTTCAGAAGCACTCTCACTCTTGCAGCTTTATTTTTGACGCAAACCAGGTACTTTGTGTAAAATCAACGTGTCCATTGTTTTCTATAGAGCAAGACTCTTTTTAATTTGAAAATTCATATCTTGATTTGTGTATGTTGGATATTTGTCTTTTTGGTCTTGTGTGATTTACATAAATATTACCTATTTTTCTAAACTGGTAGGGTTTTCACTGTATTACTATGTGTTGGTTGAAATACTTTACACATTGCCTTTGAGTTAAGCCTGACTGCTTGTGCCAAGCTACCAAGAGGGTGAGCAGGGGTTGTCTTAGGAGCTTAACTACCTTACCTCAACTAGAGTGAGGGTCCCTGCTTGGACAGAGTGCAAACTGATAGCCAACCAGAGACCCCATTTCTAACAATGTTCACAAAGGCCACAAACCATTCCACTATTGATGCTGAGCAGAAGCCTCTACATGACAACATAAAAAAACTTACATCACTACCAACTGTCCAGGCTACTTCTAACGTAACCATGTTTGGTACATACACCTAGAGTCCAGCAAATTGACTAACAACATATCCCATTCCAGTAACATGTGAATGCCAAGTAGAACACCTGCTACACTATGAAGTTGGGCTGCAATTAGCTGATCCATTACAAAATGTGTCAAAACATCCTGTGATTAGCAAAGGTAAGTGTGGCAAAGTAGAGTCCTCACATAAAAAGGTACAAATCAACACATGATGCAGGCAATGAACAGTGTATAATGCACCCATGTAGGTACTGTCCTGCTCTATGTAGCATGGCCAAAATGCATGGCCTTAGAAATCAGTAGGGTAGCCACTTACCTTTTCAAGACCATGTACATGGTTCACATTTTCACCTGTCAATGATATGTCCTGTACTATTAATGTATCATTACCATCATGCTTTCCATCATGTAGGATGTCCACCCTGATGAAACATCACATTTACCAATGTATAGTTTAGAAATAACAATGGGGACACCGTCTCACACCTCAGAGAGAGTGTAGTAAGTATGGCATGTCAAAGTCCTGGTTTTTATAACACCCTCACATGAAGTTCCCATCTATATCAGAACACAGGAATATCTGGCCCTGTTATTCATCAGTCAGACCCTATGTTGCACATAGAACTAGAACCACTGTAATAGGAATGGTTAGAGATCAAAGAGCTGGACAACTTACCAGTTAGGGCTATGGAGTATGGATCAGTAGGTGGGAAGGGTCATACAGCAGGGAACACATATGTATAGCAGTGTAGAGGTACGCATATGACACAGTCACATGTGCATCACTACATGCTGGCATACAATTTGGTCAACATAGATGAAAAATATGTCCCTATACACAATACGATGTCCACATCTATGTATCAATGTTGGCAACTGTAGTACTATGTCTTCCTAGGAGACTCTTTACCTGTAGCACTTACCACATTGTCACATCTGAGATACTTAGACATCATACACTTAACTGGCAGAGGCATGTACATGTGTGCAGTCAGTATTCACTTCCTTGTGGCTGCTGTGCTGCCCTCTAATTCCCATCTACCTCTGGGTAGGCTACTGCCAAAATGTGGGCCATTGGGGGGTCAAGGTCCGACAGGCACCCTTTCCTCATTGGGAGGACATCTCCAGCTGGGTTTCTGTGATCTTCTGGGTCCAGCATCTCAGGTCCTCCCACCACCTCCTACAGTGGGTGCTCTGCCGGCTGAGGACCCCCAGGGACCGCACTTGCTTGGCAATGGCACACCAGATTTCCTTTTTTGATGGGTGCTGACCTGCATGGATGACACAGAGCAAAGGAAATAATTATGTCCACATGCACCATACCAACACAAGTGGACAGAACACTTCAGTTGCAGCAAATAGGTAAACATTCACATCCTCTCAGTTCACACCCATGAACAATTTAGCATCTGCAGGTAGCAAAACCTTCACTACTCAACATTTTAGGTACACCATCAGACAGCCACGCCTATCACACATTGGCAGACCATTGCTCCTCTGGTGCATCATATAGCTTTTCATACAGGGGTAGAACCTCCTTTACAACCTCGTCCAGCTCTTCTCAGGTGAAGGTTGTGGCCCTATCATCTGCAGGACAGGGCATCACAGATCCCAGAGGCAGTACACAGCAGCTCAGTTAGTGGAGGTCTTGCTGGCAGCAGTGTCAGGAGTCAGGTGAGCAATACTGCAAAAGATGGCAGTCACGTCTGCCACATACAGGACCGTCACTGCTGGCATAAATTACCATTGGCCCAAGTCCACCAAAGGCAGCAATGTGTTCCAATGGCAATTTCCACATATGGTGATCGCCTAACGCCATGAGGACATCCACTGGCTAAATTAGATCACTTCCACTTGTCAGTAAGTAAGTCCGGCGGCTGCCATTTTGAGCACATATCATGTTTGGAACCGTTTCGGAATATGCATTATGTAGGATTTCCTATATTGTGCTAAATAACAGTAAGTACTGCCTTCAGGTTTAGTAGCCTATTTGTCCATGAAAGTAGTTAAAGCTGTGTAACAGAGGGATTTGTGGTGATAGAAATGTACACTTATTCTCAATATCCTAGGTTCATCGTTAATATAGAATAGGTGCTACAAAATGTGTTTCACATGTAAACTCGGTTGGACTGTCAAACACTGACAGTCACAGTTAAATATGCATGTATAGTACATTAAATAATTCAGAGAATGTCCACCAAGGGGAGTGTCATAGGATGCATAGCAATATGCTGTACAGTAGATGTCAGATGTAACTGACCTCGACTGCAGATATGTGTGACTTGTATATGGAAATATTTATCATGTGTGCATTGTTCATGTCACATACAAGATTTTCATGTTTCCACCTAGTTGCCCTGGCATGAGGAGAGTAAGACAACCTCCACTGTACCGCCCACTAGTAGACCTGCACACCATGGAGGAGAGACATACTATACGGACATATCGCTTGAATAGGCACACAATCATGGATCTTTGTGATCAATTGGAGCCAAAACTCATGCCTGCCATTCGCAATCCCTATAGCATACCTCCCATCATTCAAGTCATGCAAGTGCTATAGTCCCTGGCCACTGGGTCTTTCATAATACAATGGCCTTAACTGCAGGGATGTCCCAGCCCATGTTCAGTCTGGTTTTGAAGGATGTACAGCGTGCATTGGACAGCTACATCAGGTTTCCCCAGTGCGTTGATTTGGCCTATGTGAAGACAGAGTTTTGTGCTATGGGACACATTCCACATGTGGTTGGAGCCATAGATGGCACCCATGTAGCCTTGGTTCCCCCCCAGTGCCAATGAAAAGGTATATAGGAACAGGAAAAACTACCACTCCATCAACCTTCAAGTGGTGTGTTTGGCAGACCAGTGCATTTAACAAGTCAGTTCAAAGTATCCAGGATCAGTCCATGATTCCGTCATCATGCGGAACAGTAATATCCGACTGCTGAAGACACAACTCTACACAGAGAGGACCTGGCTGGTTGGTAAGTCAGATTTGACATGTGTGTTTGCAAAGTTTCCTCCTACTATCACAATTGTGCATGTCCTTGATATATGTTTGGAAGTCTACTACAATAAGGCCCACGGAGGGACAAGGCGTGTTATGGAGCAGACTTTTAGGCTCCCGAAGGCAAGATTTTGATGCTTGGACATATCAGGAGGAGCCCTCCTCTCCTCACCCAACAAGATATGTCAAATAATTGTTGCCTGCTGCATGCTCCACAACCTTGCCCATGCTCACTTACCATCATCTATAAGGTTTTAGGTAGCTCCATTGTCAATGAGTGAGCTGTGCATGCAGATTGTTATTTTTTTATTGTGTACAGAACAGAGCATCTACAGTGTCATGATTTGATAATGCACATGCCAAGTCACACTTGTGAACATGACTTGTCTGAACTGATGAATGTTTTCTGCTATGTCCTATCCCTAATCTCTGCCAATCACAGATTTGTTGAGTTCCAGTTTGGCTCTTCATCCTTGGTAAGTCACAGAGAGTGTCAGAGGTAAATGGGAATTGCAGGCAGACATGAGAAGTGGACATTGCTGAAACCAGGTGCTAATTGTCATGAGTCTGAGGAGTGTAACTAAATTGGCCAGCCTGACAGGACACTGGGGTGGAAATGTAGTTTCGCGTCAGAATGACCTGGAGGTTACCGGAGGTGGTCAAATGGTGTCATTTGTGTGTCCGTGTGTGTCTGACACATGTGAAAATGTTTAAACATAGCCTCTACCATCCCAATGTTTTCTGTTGCATGTAATCTACCTTGTACATAGCTGTCAGCGTGTTCCTACTTTGCAGACCAATGTGCATGTCTCTGTGGAATGACATAGGTGAGTGGCAAGCCAACAGGTACATGACCAAGGTAAGTTAAAGATCCCTGAACTGGGGACATCATTACTGATCTCTGTCCATACCATGTGGTATGATTATTAGGAAGCTAGGATATGGGTATGTGATAAGGATTTACCAGGTGATACAAAGGACCAATCTGTATGCCTCCTGGCTTGGAGAAAGACTGACAGGTCTCTAAATTATGTATCCTGTGGTTTACTATTATATGAGACCCCAGCAAACATCCTGATGTTACTATCAGTTATACTCTATATGCTGTTTACATATCTAGCAATAAATGTGTGTAGATGTAGTATATACCTGTTTTGGAATCTGTTCATGTTACACTCCCAATGTAAGGAGTCTCCTGCTGATAGAGTCCACATGTGATGTCCATAACAAAGGTTGAACAATACAGAGGGTCATATTGATACTAGAGTTGGCTTGTATAACATTTGTACATGGTTGATAAATTACACTTACACAGGACCTGTATTTAAGTATAATTTCTTGTGCACAGTAAAACAATATGTGTGACTAGTCACTAAAAAAACACAAAGTAAACAGTGAAGGGTTCAGTCAGGGTTGCCGCTACACCATTGGGAAACACAAGTTCAGTGTCCTTGCACCATAGGAAAATTGATATATGTTTACTGAACAGTCAACAAGGTGTATCTGTGGCACACAAGGAGAACTATTCAGGAGCGGTTCACTTCCAGGCAGTGTGTTTGGTTTTGGCATCTGCCCCTTCTGGATGTCGGGTCTCTGAGACATGTCCATCCCTGGGAAGTGCCTCAATTCCACTAGCAGCCACAGATGTTGAAGGGCCTGATGACTCATTACTAGTAGTAGAGGCCTGACGTTGTGTGGCAGACCTACTCAGGGTAGTATTGATGTACCTCAGCACCCAAGCAATGGACTCTAGGATGGCATTTTGTGCCTGTCACTGCTGCATGACTTCCTGGTGGTTGTCCCTCTGCAGCATTTGGATTTCCCCCATCATGGTGATTACCTGGCTCATCATGCCTTGGGAAGTTTGGTAGGCTCCCAAGGGAGATGGTTTCCTGGTCAGTATTGTCCTTTTGAGTCCCCATCCTCCGACCCATAGCATCCCTCCCATGCACCCTACCCCTATGTGCCTGTGCCCCTGGCACAGTGTGCCCAATTCCAATGGTGGCAGGACCATCGTTGTCAGGGGTGACAAGAGGAGACTCATGTTCCTGTACTGTGGAACACATAATGGATGAGGCAGTCCTTGGGGTACAGGTTTGAGGGTGAATGGTTGCCTGTTATGTTGATGCAACAGGGCTGGAAGGAGTTAATGTGGGCAGGGTGAGGCTGATAGTTGTTGACTAAACAAGTGTCCCTGATGGGCCAGCTTTGTCTTCAGTATCCACACATTCAGGGGTGTTGTCCTCACTGGAGCCTTCATCCAGAGGGGTAGTGACAGTCTGTAGTATCCTGTCCATGGTGACAATGGCAAGGTTACCTTTGGAAGACGTGGATCACAGAGATGCTGTTACAATTAGGGTATGATTGATGTTATGTAAGATGCAGACAGTGTCTTAACAGGATGACCAGAAAGGACAATGACAGCTGATGCACAATCTTACTAAGAAGAAAATGAGACTCTATAATTTCAAAACCATCCACCAAGCTGTTAAACTATGCTGGTAGTGATTGTACTGTTAATACCATCTTATTTTGTCTGATTATTGACATGGCTGTTCATCTTTGTAGCCTAGTAAAGCGTCTGACACAATACATGGCACAAAAAGAGCTGTACAATGCACAATAGTGTCAGAGTAGGGACACAGTATGGGAGTAAGCAATAGACATTGAGCTGTACCTGGATGTACTGCATGCACATCTACTTTGGCATTTAGATTTCCGCCCCAGGTGAGCACGATTTAATCTTTGAATTTCTTATTCTAAGGGCATTAGGAATAGGCACTCGTATACAGCTGTGTTTTGCTTGTGATGGTAGTGGGAGTGGGCCATTGCACTGCTGCCATTGGCATTCACTGTCTCACACTTGCACATACAAGATGGGTTAGATTGGTAGATACTTTCACGTGCATGACATCTCACATTTGGTGCACTATTCAGGTTTTCACAATGGTGGGATTTTGCATTCTGAGAGTAGTATTGCTATGAGTTGCTATTACTTTGTGTGCCAATTGCATTTACTGGACATATGGCATGCCGGAGAGGGGTGCAGTGGGAGGTATGTTAATTGGGGAGGTTAAGGTGGTGAAGGAGCATGCATGACATGACAATTGGGTGGCATGGATTTTGCGGGCACTTAACCTGACTCCACTCTCCCAGGTATTCTTGTCAGGCCCTCAGGCTGCAGTATGTCCAAGACCTTCTCCTCCCAAGATATGAAAGTAAAGCGAGGAGGTGGGGGCCCATTGCCAGTCTTTATTACTGCCAGCTAGTGCCTAGGTGCCATGGACCATACATTCCCCCTGAGGTCGTTCCACCTTTTCCTGATGTGCTGCCCTGTGCATGGATAGCTGCTTACAGAATTAATCCTGTCGACTGTTCTTTGCCACAACTCCACTTCCTGGCAATTGATGTTCACTTGACCTGTACTCCAAACTGATGTGGCTCTACCCTGATAACTTCGTCTACCATGACCGTCAACTCATCATCCGTGAAACATGGGTGTTTTTGTGGGCACATTTTAGTGATGATGAAGACGGTGTGGTAGTGTTCAAAGAAAAAGGTAAATGATGAGGTTTAGGTGCTGTGATGTGAGTGGGTGACAGCTGTTGTGGATTGTGTGGTAGTAAAATGTATGTTTTGTATGTTGTGCAGGTGTGTGATGTGTGTGTAGTGAAATATATATGCTTTCTGTATCTCTCTAAAATGTTGGTTGTCTGTGACTGTGTGTGGCGTTCTGGTTGCAAAGGACTGTAGGTTATGCAGGGGTGTGTTACATACTGCAAAGTGTAGGTGTGCTGGTGTTTGGATGTGTCAGGTGTGGGGTATTCAAACTATCCAATGTGGGGTTGTGTTCAGAGTTATGTGAGTTGAGATCACCGTGGTTCACACCGCCAATGGTTTTCTGCCATGGATGAACTGGTCTTGTGATTTATGGATTGTAATCTGATGGAAGGAATTTTGGTGGGCTGGCAGTGTTGGTGGTGGAACCGCCTCTTTCCTATCCACCAGTGTCCTGGCGGTTTTGGAAATTTGGCTGTTTTTTGTCACACTTCACAATGTGACTCTTAATACGGCGTCAAATTACCACCAACACAGTGGTCTTTTAGGCGGCCATCACCGCAGTGGTCTTCCCAGAAGACCACCAAACTGGTAATGAGGGCCTTATTCTGGATAAAAAATGGGAAAGTAAGCTAACAGATCCTAAACAATGTCTTCAACTCAAACTAGAAATTCATTTCTCCCATTGGACTAGCGGTGGCCCATTCTTTAAAGCATGAAGGTGTCACCTTTATATCTGCAGGCACTTTCCATTGTTTACAAACATTACTTCTGTAATACTTTAGTGATTGTCTGTGTGTTCTGCCGTCCAATTACGGAGCAGACAGACACTAACCTGCCAGTCCTATTCAAATGCGACTTGCATAGTACAGAATCTCTTTGACAGGGAGACACTTTTACGCAGTGCTTCCCTCTCAGCCCCGGCTTCACATTCGGAGAGGTGGACCAGTAGTGGTGAGTGGAGCCAAAAAAGTAAAATGTAGTTGCTGCACAATGTCAGGAATGGGCTGGCACTTCTCCATTTTCACACCTGCTAATATAGAAGATCGACCCTTCATTCTGTACATAAGCATGTTTTTAAGCCTTTCTATAAAACAAGATGTCTGCGGGCCCCTATAAGTGTCCTTTCCCTGCTGCATGGCTCTCATGTTTCATAATGGTGAATGCCTTTCACAAGTCACAGGTCAAGCTTTATTTAGGTAAAAAAAAAAAAATGAAAAGCAAGTACACAATTCTACATCACATAAGCTAAAATCAATGTGTTTCATACATGCTAATTGTTTCACAGCTAAAAGCAACCCTTACAAATAAAAGCAGCAATAAATCATAAATTAATAATGATTTAAAATGTCAGGCCCATCTTCCTATGTGTGAAACCAATTGCAAGTCGGTATTTACTCTGGCCATAAACTACATAGGGAGTTGTAAATTCCCTTTCACCAAATAGAACTTTACAGTTTGAATTATTTTTCCATTCGTCTTCTTTCAAGATGCATGTTTGTTCTACGTAACTCAAATACATATTTGTTTATGGTGGAGCCATATTGCTTCCAATCAAAGTTCTGATAGATGGAAGAAAGAATGTTTTCCCACACCAGTTCAACAGAGTTATCAGAGAGACTCTGTTATATCCTACCAACATTTTCCCCTTTGTGCCCAGGATATATTAATAGTGTGGACTTTTTCATAAAATTGTTATACTTTGCTAGTAAAAAATGTATTTCATTATGTATCTCAATAGTTTGGAGTCAGTGATCCTAAATGTATTATGTCGATCTGACTATTCAGGTTTTAGATGTGTGGTGGAATACATTTCTTTGAGATCATATTCAGCTTCACCCTGACAAGATGACACAATCTGTGCATATATTTTGCCTTTTGAAGAATCAAATGTTTTTAAATGTATTTGCAAAACAACATGGAACAGTTTGATAGAATGCAAAGTTAAGAGGGAATAATTTCTCAGAATTGACAAGCCTCTTTGCTTGGTACTGACAGCAAGGTAAGGCTGTTAAAGCACACCCACCTTCAATTGTTCACTGAACAACTTTCTTTGACCAATGCAATGTTTTTCAACCCAAGTGATAGACATACAGTTTTGGTTTAGTTTAATGTAAGAATACTTTGATAAATACATTAAGAGTGTCTGAGTCAGGAACAGTCATTATGAAAGCAGTGCTTTTTTAATCATGTTCGGACACTCATACAAAAACAGAGGAATACTCACCAACATGGCTACATCAAAAAAGTGTTTTCAACAGAGTATTTTGGTATTATTCTATTATAATGTTGTTTTCACTTTGGGTTTATTGTAGATCTAGAGATAGTTTTGAAAAATTATAAATCACAATCCTAAACACCATTGAGTAATTATCTAAATTTCACCTTTTGATACAAATTCCACCTTGGGAATGTAAACCAAGTAAACCTACATTTAAGAACATTGCTAGCTTTTCCAAAGAAAAAACTACCACATTATATACAAAGGGAAGACTATTTGAATCCCTGAGACATCTAGAGTGGCCGTTATCTCCTTATTCTGCTTGATACTCAAAGCTATTGGCTTGGTTGCACAATGAGGGTGGAAGAGGGACATTATTTTATCCTTTTTCCAACTGCAAGATGGCCCGGTTTCCAACCAGTTCCACTGTGTTCGAGCCTCTGAATACAGTGGTTTGATCAATCTGATGAACTGTGGAAAAATTCTCATTATTCCCAAAGACTGAAGTGAAAGTCCCATTTTAAGCTTTAGATGCCAATAACCTTCTGGGCATAAATATCACCCGATAAGGAGACTAGCAAAATATGCATCACTAACAATTAATTTAATAACCTTTTTATAATTGGAATTCAATGATGTTAATAATTTGAAAGGCACAAAATAGTTATGTTAGTCATTCTTAATATAACCTCTCCAAGAGTAGTGGAGTGCCCCCTTTAAAACATTGTTAAACAGCACAGCCAAATTTGGTACAGGTAAATTTGATTGTTTCATAGAGTTAATTTACCAACCCAACCTTAGAATATACTTTACATCCCAAGAAATGTCCAACATCTTCACCCAATTCAATTCCTTAACCAACAATCTTTGCCGTAAAATCTCCAAACATTTTTGAAAATGTGTACTAAGCAAGCCACAAAATTCTTCATGTTTGAAATTGTGCAAGGTCTAGTTTACCTACAATCAATAACAGACACCATAATATAAGGAAAACAACAAATCTAACAATAAACAAACCTATCATACTAATCTAAAATCCAGAAATGAATCCAAAAAACAGTACAGCAGGTTTTTCAATATCCTTGCTTATATATTTTGTACACTACTTTTTCCTTTCATTAGACCTACATGTCTATGGCTGCAAAGTAAAAAGCAAATACTGTATATGCTACTTATACAAACATATGCAAGAGATATAGAAATAAGCCCAACACTCTTAAACATTCAGATTCATAAACATTATAAGTAATACAATAATGTTAGAACTACACAAATGGTAGCGCTATAAGAAAGTGATAAATTATTTACAGTTCAAATGCTGTAGGGTAGTCACTCCCAAAATGCAGCCCAGGGATTCCTGAGGGGCCAACCATCACTTAGAAAATTAAATAATTTGAATTGATTAATAAAATGTCCATAAATAAAGAAGTACAATGCATAATTTCAGAGTTAAAAATGTTCTATAAAAGTGAAGAAATTTTAAATTATAGGGTAAAAATTAAGTTAGTATCCACAGATGAATTTGTGAAAGCAGTGCAAGTGCATCCCACAGAGTATGACTGATGAGTGGCCTCAACTGAATTTAGAAGCACTCCAACCCGCCTATTAAAATTAAAATGTTATTTTGTTTTACATTTGATTGTAAATTAAATCCATGATTTCATCATTTGCGTATTTGTTTTTGTATTGTTTGGATATTGTTTAGCAGTTCAAATAATTGAAAATGCTTAAGTCATGTTGCCCAGCTTTCATTAATTACTCTGTGGGGGTTCCCAATTAAAATAATAATTCAGTGAGGGTTCCCAGTTTCTATTGACAATTAAGTAAGAGACTTCAAAGTTTTAGGAATCTCTGCTATGGTGAATCCAAGCAGTTTATTGCTCCAAAGAACACAATCTAAAAATTATATTCAGAATAAAGTGCCAAATGTGTTTACAAAACCATCAAAAAAATATGCAAAAAAACTTCCACATCAAATCCAATAAGATCCTTCAAAATGAAAAAATGTTTAAAGAAAATAGTACTGGTGAAATTAATTAATACAAGAAAGATGTAAAATTTTTTAAACATTTTGGAAAATGTGCCATATTTTTCTTTATAAAATAAAATATGTGAGATAACAGAGACACCATAGCTCCAATACTGTAGATTTTTCTGCACCTGATTCATTAAAGCAGTACAGATTCTCTCATATCTGAAACAATCATAAAAATAGCCAATACGTTTGCAAATATATTATAACTGCAAACTCTGACTACAATAGAAATACCTAGATACCCATACACTATAAATTAATACCCCAAATATATAAGTTCAGTACTAAATAATAAATAACCTGACAGTCACCTAGTTTTATGAGCTGCTAACGGTAACTTTTATACATTTTAAAACAGTCTAAAACTAAACCTATATAACCTACATGGAATAAATACATATCATAACGTTATTTTCTTCCCTCATCTGATAGGAACCTGCATCAATATTGCTTGATGTCCATTGTGCAATAATCTTAAGGAAAGGCGATACGATGAAATGTCAATAAGATGGCTTAGTGAAAAAGAGAAAACAGATGCATTAAAAAATAATTTATTGTGTGAGTTAATTTAAAAAAATGTATGATGGTGGGTGATGTTATCAGTGATGTCATCAATGATGTAATTGAAGATTCGGCTATTGATGTAATATGTGAAGACGTAAGCAGTGCATGTGGTTCACAAGTTATAGTTAGCTCAATAAACTATGACTTGCAAATTCCAGTTTTTTTAAAGTTTAAAATTGTATTTTTTAACAGACACTTTCACCTAACTGTAACCTCATGTTAACCTTATTTTTATAGTCTGGAAGGAATGGGCTCTACACAAAGTCTGCACTCTGAGCTCTGATTGTGCCTATTAGGCACAGTGCACATAATAGCTTTCCCACTTAATAACAATTTTGTTTCTAGAGGGAGTGGGCACTATGCACAGTCTGCACAGACTATACATACTGTAGTAGTGGCTTCCCAACCTAATGGGATTAGGTCTCTGGAAGGTGTGGGCTCTATGCAAAGTCTTGCAATTGCACTGACTGCAGACTGTGCCTACATGAGCCTTGTCCACCAAATGTGGTGTAATAGTGTATTAGGAGGGCCCTCTTGCTAAAGAAATATACAGAGAATTAACATGTTCGTGGTGTTCAGCAGGGAGGATGTCCACACTACATCCTCTCAAAAAACATGATGTGATCAGCCATCAGGGTAGTTATCTAGATTTGAGGATTCTCATAAACGTTACTTTTGGTTCTCATGAAACACGTCCCAAACAACAGAAAATCACTACTATAGATAGAAACAATACTGTTTTTGATATTTGGAGTGAAGGTCACGCACTAAACCAATTATTTATGGGTTTTACATAAGACTGTATTACTTAATAAGTTATTATCAGTCCTGATGAAGTCTTGAAAACACTGAAATGCGTGTTGGCTCACCAGGACTTTTAAGAACAATAAAAATTATATGAACTTTCAAGATTGTAATTACAACGATTGGATGATTAATTTCAAAAACTTTAGATTTGCTGAGGTGTGTACCTGAGGCTATGAACTATCCATAAAAAACTTTGCGCAGCCTGAAGAGTGTGTTTTAATATTTTAGGGATCTCTCCTATACATCATTTAAAAACATTTTTTTTTTTATTTCAGCCGGAGGGAGTACCATTTGGTATATTTTCACAAGAGCTTTGGGTCAGGGAATCCTTACCCTGGCTGCTTAGGTCCTTTTTTTCCAGTACTTGAGGACTGAGTCCCTGGATCCTCTAATGGCGAATGCAACATTTTTATTTATGTTGCTGCTACCAATAAGGTCCTTCAGTCATGAGGAGTCCAATGGGATCAGCTTATCAGATTGTTTTTCTTGTTTGTTCTTTAACCATGGGAATCCTAATGAGCTCTGCAGCAACAAATATCTACAAATGAATATACATTCTGAACCTTGATTTCTCCAAAATGAGAGAATTACACTATGATTTCCATCTCACATGCTACAACTATGCAGATGACACACAAATACTACTTAAATTAGAAAGCCCCCAAAACATTGAAAACTCACAAATCTTCAGTTGCCTCTGAGCCGTTGATCAGTGGATGACCTGGAGCCATCTCAAACTAAATACTTCCAAAACAGAAATACTCATATGTGGTGACTGGAAAAGTTATGACCCTCTGTGTGCCTGGCCTGACGATCTCGACCACCTCCTCAATTATCCAAGGAAGTTAAAAACCTTGGAATCACCATGGATTCCAAGTTAACTATGAATGCCCAAGTGGACAAATTATCACGAACAAGCTTCATCACCTTGAAGACTTTACGACGCATCTTCCCCCACCTCTGATTTCCACACAAGGTGCAAGCTACTTTCTCGCTTGTACTATCCAAACTGGATTATGCCAATGGCCTCTACCATGGATCATCTCTATCTATTATGAAAAAACTACAACGTATCCAGAATTCCGTAGCCAGGCTACTATTACATGTAAAGCCGCAAGCCCACATCTCCCTTGCCTTGAGAGCACTACACTGGTTACCTGTTGCCAGAAGATGCACTTTCAAGCTGCTTTGTATCACCCACAAAGCTATACATGGAACAGGACTGCTTATAATCAGAAACAAAATAACCAAATGCATCCAAAAAAGAAACCTCCTCTCAAGATTGGCACCCCGCTTTAGAACACCACCACACAAGAAAAAGACTATAGGTGGTACATCCTTCTCCGTTCAAGCAGCCAAACTATGGAATTCATTACCCCCAACTATAAGAGCCACAGATAACCGTCTTGTCTTCAGAAAACTATTCTTTCCTTCATAACCACCACATTCAAACAACTATGGACTGCATATGCCTATGTTGATAAATATGTTTTCTGATTATGTGTATATTTCTAGTTATGTATAGTTCTTTAGAAAATATGTATCACTACTCTGTCATGACAATAAAATACACACACACTCTTTAAACCTGTTTGACTAAGTATATTTACCCATGGTTCTAATTATGTATTGTATGTACATATATGTGTGCATATGTGTGTGTATTCATGTGTGTTTGTATGTGTGTGCGTATATGTATATATATACTGTATATATATATATATAAATATATATATATATATGTGTGTGTGTATGTATGTGTATATGTTGTTTCTGTGCTTGGCATGTTCGTGGGTCACTGCATGGCTCCTGGGTGGGTTGGTATGCTAGATATCTATGAATCCCTGTTCTCATCTTATCACACTTATCTACCCATCATCATATGTCATGTCTCTATCAAACTATCCTCCATTCCCACTCTGACTCATCCCAAATCCTTTCTACTACTTTCATCTCCTAAATAACTCTGCCTAAGCTCTTCCCTCCGCTTCCACATCTAACTCACCCAACCTCACTCTACTACCATGACCTCCCACACACCCCTACTAAATTCTCCCTCATTTATCTTACCCTGCTACTATGCTCTCCCTAACCCTTCCACAGACTCTTCCCTCCTCCATCTCCCTTTACTCATCCCAGGCCTTTGGTTTGAGTAAATGAGGGATATACTCCCAATTATCACTTCTGGATTTCTTTCCTCCTCCACCCCTCCATTGCTCCAGTCAATCTAACTAACAAACTCTCAAATCCGCGGCTCAAATTAACTAATAATAAAACTAAAACTGTACTCATATTTCCAGATACTAATCCATCACTAATTCTTGTTGGGTTCCAGAGTAGCATGCTACTCACCGAAAATCACGTTCACGCTTCGTCAGGGGTAGTAAGCGCTATATAAATACTATTACAATACAGTACAATACAATGTCACATAGGCACACTTTCTAGGTAAAGATCTTGCTTTCTGCCAAATTTGGTGTAATTCTTTCCTCTTTTTTCTTTATCATTTTCTAATTTTCCCTATGGAAATTTAGGAACTGAATAGGAAAAGTGTTTCAGCACCTCCTTTTCTAGGCTCATACTTGGCAGATCACTCCAAATCTTTCCATGAAGCAGCTGAGATGGATGAACTTTATTTTCGAACGTTTTGTGAAGATTTGTCAAATGGCAACAAAGTAATTAGCAAAACAAAAATACTCTCCCCTGGCATGTATATATGTATATATTTACATATTTCTTACTGGTGGTAACCAGTAAGTAGATATAATTAGGACCCAGTTTCTATAGACAAAGTGTTTTTTGTTTTGCTAATAACTTTGGTGTCATTTCATGAAACTTCACAAAATGTTCAAAACTAGTTTGCCTATCACATCAGCTGCTGTCTTGAACGTTTTGGGAGTGATTTTCTTTGCAGGGGCTGAGAAACTGAACATATTTTCCCCATGCAATTTACTACAGGGATTTTAGACACAACTATGGCCCGAACTACTAGATGGAATTACACCAATTTTCTCAGAAAGCTAGCTCTTGGTCCAGAAAGAGCCCTTTTTGTGATTTGATGTAAATTCATTCAATAGTTTTTAAGTAATTACAGAAAAAACAAAATTGTATGTTTAGGGATGTGGACCCTTCCTGGATCCAACAGATCTCATTCTGAGATCTGATTGGCTGCCAACACTTTAACCAGGAAGTGTTGACAGCCATTTTGGGACTTGGACCCAGATGAGGCAGTGGTGGTGGGAACATCACCTGGGCCAAAAATAATGTGTTGCTGTAAACCCATGTAGGATCTACAGTTCCTGGGGAAAAAAAAACAAAAAAAACACAAGTATGGCGTCCCATGCTTGTATAAACTTAGCCCCCGATGGGCCAGGTCCCGAGGGAAAAAACAACTATTTATGTTGGGGTTGGAGAGTGGTGGACATGTGACCCTCCTCCCAATGGCCGATCTCTGCCCCAGGTACTGCCACATCCCCGGTGTAGGCCAAATAATCTTGAGGTGGCTGTTTATGGCCCCAGGGAAACTAGTTCACTAACTGCTGCCATGGTGCCCGTTTCTTGGATACAGTGCACACAATGTGGTGTTGGGGGGCGCTAAGGGGTGCAAGAAAAGTGGCGCTGCACTGGGAGCAGCATTGCTTTTCTTTTCTTAAATCTTGCCCCATCTTTAAAAAGTGGTGCAATGCATGCATTGTAAACCTTTGCACCACATTATGTTTGCGTCAGGCATAATGTATGCAAGGAGGGCTTTCCAACTCAGGGAGGCCCCAAAAAAATTGCACAATGAAATTTACTATATTCCACTGTGCCATGTTTTCCATCGTTTTAATGCCTGCTCACAGCAGGTGTTAACATGACACACTCATATTAGCCAATGGGCCTCCCTGTGCTTTGCTGCACTAGGGTCAACATTTTTGACGCTAGTGCAGCAAAGCACCAAAATAGCATAAAAAATGTTGATGCTATTTTGCTAACGACCACCATGGTGCGCTGTTTTATAAATACAGTGCAACCATGGTGTCTGTAGGTGGCGGTAGGGGGATGCACGAAAAGTGTCTAAATCTGCACGTAGTGTTTTATTGTACTGATTTTCTTTGCTGTTGTGTATTTGTCAGGTTTTCCTCTAGCAGTTGTCTCAATTTACCACCTATAGCCATCCGTTTTATTACATATTCACTAAAACCTCTTACTCTTTTGGGGTTTCCTTGCAGCTTTCACAAGTAATTTATAACTATGTCATTGGCTTTCTCCCAAACACTAGTTCAAAGAGAGAGAACCAAAGGCTTTCCTGTAGTTTTCAATGGATGGAAAAGAGCATGAGGTTACCAATCCTGATCACATGATTCGTATTTCTTAGGGGTGATTCCCATTTCTCCTTCCTTCTAAGTCCTGAGTGTGATATAAACCCACAAAGCAGTTTTCAGTCTCTTTATTGTTCTTTTCCTATATTCCTTATTACACCTACATTTTCTATAGTATTTTTCACTCTTTTCACTTTCTTATTATCTTGTTTCTTCCTTATTGTCTCTGTTAGGGGTTACAGGCATTAAAGGAACTCATGATTTTGACCTGGTCCCCTTTTTTTTATCAATTGTCTTTGTTTGGCATATCTATCTACACAAAAAGAGGCCCCCTTCCCTATCCTCAATCCCATCACTTATCGCTTGCCTGTGTCATTCATAAGCCTTCACCGTCCCAGGGAAATAATCATAATAGGCTGCCCCACTTACATTTGTGTAACATACCTTGGAATGGATGTTATTTTGTGGTCGCTAGGGGCTGCAGCTGCGGCCCCTGGCTTGCCCTTTGTGACCACTGGCACTGCCTTTGCACCCCCTGGCCTCAGAGGTGGCATATTCAGTGGCAGTGACACATTGCAGATCAGCTGGGGCTCCATTCTCTTTGTTTGCTGTCATTGTTTCTTAAACTAATAGTTAATAATAACATATTATTTATTATTAGTGTAACGAAATGGAGTACAATTAGTTCTAAAATGCCCTCCCTTGGCAGCTGAGGTAAGTGAAAAATGTTTTTAAATACATGCTGTGTGCATGCTTGCAGGTGAGATCGTGTCTATGTGAGAGAGAGTGTATGTAAATATGAATTTGTGTGTATGTGTAAGTGCGTGTGAGTGAAAGTGGACATCAAAGGGCGTGTGATGTCACTTCGCTACCCCTGGCATTTTGGGAAAATGATATTTATGAGACCTAGAAATGCCGCAACCCTCCAGGATCTTTGTATGGCAAAGTTTCAGGATTGGGTGGTCCACTCCATTGAAAAGTTGATACTTTCATTTTCACTTTTCTGTAGCAAATTTAGTGGGGTTTGGTGCTCCTTTCCTATGCTCTTTCCGCTCTATACGCATCAACTCCTTCTTGCTGGCTGTCCAGGATGACAGATGTGTTTCTGCAGTGTTCAGCCATCCAATCTGTACTTGTGGGTCTGACAAAGTGGAAACACAATCCGTCCTCTATTTTCATTGCCCATTTAATTTCCCTTTCTTGTCTATCCATCTGATTTTCTTCTCCTTTTCTTCTCCTTGTTAGTCCTGTTCCATGCTTCCTTTTCCCTTTTCCAGGATCAACAAGGAAATTAGGCAGACTGCTGGAGCCTTGCACATCCCCAGACTTCCAGGTAAGCATACAACTCCTGTATTACAAGGAATCACTAATCCTGAACAGAGGGGTTACATCTTGGATTGTCTTGGGTCACCATCAATAATCCTTGCTACAAGAAGGGTGATAGAGATGAGCAATCTATTAAATGCCTTTTGGGCAGCAAGCGGAATCATACAATACCATTGAAGATCAATGTTTAGGTAGGCACAAACAATGCAAGGACAGTGCAGTTATGGAAGAACTGTCAGTAGATTGAAAGGATATGCTTTATCAAGCATTACTAAAGAAGAAAGTGGTGCCTATCGGACAGCTACGCTCTATATTTGAAAAAAATTAGGCCAAATTATGAGTATGGTGGTCCTGGGACCACCGTACCTATGCTGGTGGACCGACCGACACATCCTCGGCAGTCCAAGTGCCAGATTATGAGGATGACGGTCGAACCACCACAAGACCAACTCAACCACCAGGATCTTCAATCTCACTGCGGCAGCTGTGGGGGCGTTGCGGTGGTGCTGATAACAGCACTGCCGTGCTGATTATGACCTACCTTTCCTCCAAGCTGTTCATGTGAGGAACACACCATTAAAAGCTCAGCAGACAGGGAGGGAGGCAATTTTGCCCATTGGGCAGTGTGGCTGGGGTCACATGTTGTGCCTCCCTACCCCTGCACAGTCAGTGCACACTGCTGCCATGCACAACTTTGCACATAGCAACAGTGCACCCAAGGTGCATCTGGTGCTGCACTGCAGTGACGTGTTTCAGGCATACCGCTGCAATTACAGCTCAGCAGTAGTGTAATACAGCGGTGGCGAGGTCGCCTGATTGGTGGAGCCCTCCCACTGCCGTATTGGCTGTCCCGCTGTCAGACCGCAAAAATCATAATCAGGACCTTCTATTCTAAAAATGTGTACCTATAAAATGTGCTGCTGGCATTGAAAATTGAAATGGAGGCAAAGGGGCTCACAGCAGTGGTAGGGTTAACTTCAGGTTTGGACGCTGGGGAAAACCATAAATTTCCTACTAGAATTGTCAGCTAGGACTCTTTGCATAACATGAGAGTGGGATCTAGGGTGGGTTTAGATGAATTTGCCTTCTATGGCACTGTAGAAGATGATATCAGAAGTATATGGGATTCCTGTGTGTTAGACCTGACAGCCTCAGGGTAGTCATCTCCAAACTTTTTGCCTGCCTCCCTCCACTTTCTTTACACTGTTTTTGTTGGATTTAGGACTCTGCACACTTTAGGACTACTAATCAATGCTAAGTGCATATGCTCTCTCCCTAAAACATGGTCACATTGGTTCATACCCGAATGGCATATTTATTTACTTGTAAGTCCCTAGTAAATTGCACTACATGTGCTGAGGGCCTGTATATTAAATGCTACTAGGGGGCCTGCAGCACTGATTGTGCCACCCACATAAGTAGCCCCTTAACCATGTCTCAGGCCTGCCATTGCAAGGGCTGTGTGTGCAGTTTCACTGCCACTTCGACTTGCCATTTAAAGTTGCTTGCCAATCCTTAAACTCCCCTTTTGATATATACAAGTCACCCCTAAGGCAGGTCCTAGGTAACCCAAAGGGCAGGGTACTATGTAGGTAAAAGGCAGGACATGTACATATGTGTTGTATATGTCCTGGTAGTGGAAAACTCAAAAATGTGTTTTCCACTACTGTGAGGCCTGCTCCTTTCATGGGACTAGCATTGGGACTGCCCTTATATACTTTCGAGTGGTAGGTTGTGACATGGAAGGAATAACCAGGTCATATCTAGAATGGCCATAATAGTAATATAAAATCCTGCTGATTGGTGAGGTTGGATTTAATATTACTGTTTTAGAAATGCCACTTCTAGAAAGTGGGAATTTCTCTGTACTTAAAACCATCTGTGCCTTGCAACCTGCCTCCAATCCATGTCTGGTCTGTGCATGTTGACAGCCCCTTGTACATTTCACCGAGACAACCACAACCACAGGGCACTCAGGGGATCATTATGACCCCGGCGGTAAAAACCACATACTGCCGCGGCGACGGCCACCAAAAGACCGTCACTGTGGCTAACAGCTGTCTGCCAAATTATAAACAAAGCTGGATTTCCGCCAGAAGGATGGCGGAAATCCAGCTGTGGCCATGCCGGCAGATGGTGGTAAGGTGGCGCTGCTGGAGCAGCAGCGCCACACCAGTAGACCGCCGCCACCCGTGTTATGAGAATTAATACAGCCCGACGGTGTTCTGCTGGCAGATGCTGCTGCTAGCAGCAGAGCACCATCCCGTCTCCTGCGAGAGGACCACCTGGACAGAGGTACGTGGGTGCTCTGACAGGAGAAGGGGGTGCGGGGTGCTGTGTGTATGTGTGTGGGGGTGTGTGTTTATGACTGTGTGTGCATGTATGCAGGTGTGAGTTGCGTGTTGTATGTGTGTGCATGTTTGGGGGTGTGAGTTGAGTAGTGTGAATGCGTGTCTGCGTGTATGTATGTAAGTTTGTGTGGATGCATGTGTGAATGGATGCATACATGAGGGGATGAATGTGGGAATGGGTGTGTGTATGCGTGTGTGAGTATGTGAAGAGAGGGGCGTGTATGAAGGGGGGTCTGTAGAGGAAGATGGGTGGGAGGGGGACCTGTGGAGAGGGAGAGGGGTAGTGGAGTCCCCTATCAGTGACAGGGAAGGTATTCCCTGTTACTGATAATGCCTACCACCACGGTTTTCTTTGCAGTAAGGAAACCACGAAAACCATGGCAGTAGGAGGGGTCAAAATCCCGCTGGCAGGCAGGCTGGCTGGAGATTGTTGTCTCTTTCCCAATGGCCATTACCGCTGTGCTGGTCAGTGTGGTACATTGGCGGTTTGGCTAAGTACTGCCAGCCTTTTCTCCATATTACCACCGACCACCAGGGTTAAAATGACCCCCTCAGTCACATCTGAATTAATCTGCATACTGAATGGGTCTTCCTGGGCTGAAAAGGTGGAGGGCCTCACACTTACATTTCAAAGGCCAGTGGCCTGCCCTCACACTGATAGCCCCCCTCAGGGACCCTAGCAGACAGCTGAAAGGGGAACTTGAGCACTTCAAAACCACTCCTTGAAGTCTCCCCCACTTCAAAGGCATTTTTGGGGATGTATACTGGGTCTCTGACCCCACCAACTCAAACACTTCTGGACCTACACTGGCACTCTGTCAGAGGCACTACCTGGCTGCCCAAAGGACTCAGCTGGACTGGCTTGCTTAGAAGGACTTCTGACTGCTTGTTGCCCTGCTGCTCTGCTGGCCTCTGACTCTGCTAAAAGGACTCTGCCTTCCTCCTGAGTTGCTCTCCTTGGGCTTGGATTGAGCTTGCCTCCGGTTTCTGAAGTATCAGGGCCAATACTTCACCTCTTCAAGAAACTCCTTGTGCATCATAAATCGATGAAACACCTGCAGAAATCAACACAAACCCTGCATCATGCTGAGAAATCACTGCACAGCTGACCAAAACGACGCAGCACTGACTTCTTGACTGTAAATTTGACACAGTGCCTGCCTTGCAATGGAAAATTTGTTTCATCGCCTACCGGATCGAAGCAGCCCTTGCTCCTTCTTTCAGCACATCAAGGATTTTCAACACATCATCCCTGGGCATCAAAATATCCCCACATCACAGTGAGGAACTAAGACTGCGTGCCAAAAATGAGGCAAACCCTTGCAGCGTGGAAAGGAATTACACATCATCTGTGCCTCACCAGAAAATCTGATGCAACACCTTATTTTTCCACGCATCTCCTCGTCTGTGGTCTCCGTGACTCTCTATTTTTTGACGCATCGCAGGGACTGTGTGTAAAAAAGCAACAACTGTTCATTTCTAAGGATTGAAACTCTTTTAAACCTCTTAAAAGTGATATTTCAACTTGTGCTTATTGGAATTTTGTTGTTTTGACCTTATTTTATTCAGATAAATATTAGCTATGTTTCTAAACCAGTTTAGTGTACTTTTGTGGTGTTTTTTTACGGTGTTACTGAATGATTTATTGCATAAATACTTTACACATTGCTTTCTAAGTTTAGCCTGACTGCTCAGTGCCAAGCTACCAGAGGGTGGCACATGGAAATGTGGATTGTATTGTGACTTACTCTGACTAGGATTCTTCTAATAGAGGTAATAGCTGTTCTTTGTTCAATGTTTCTCTACTTCCTCCTCTTCCATTTTATGGGACCACAAGGTCAAATGAGTTTTCTTATGAAGTGTTGTTCGAACACAGTCAATATCTGTCTCTTCAAGCTAGAATCAAATTAATTGCTAGCCTTTATGTTCAAAATTATTTTTATTATATTGGGTGAAACTTCACTCAACACTGTGAAATGTTGGTGTGCATAACATATCATATGCAGACATTATGGGCCTCATTATGACTTTGGTGGTCTGATGGTAAGTGGCCACTGAAAGACTGCCATGTTTGTAGTCATACAGTCCACCGTATTACGAGTTACACAGACAAGCACTCCAAAAGACACTCAAAATTCCGAAAACGTCAAGACACTGGAGGGCAGGATAGGGGGGTTCCCACCACCAGCACCGCTAGCCCACAAAAAACCCTCAGATTCTCTTATGACCCACGAGTCACATTAGCGGTTCTTCCATGGCAGAACACCAATGGTGGTGCGAACCGCAGCGGTCTGCTGTCACATCAGTAATACACAACACCACATTGGATAGTTTGAAAACCCCACACCTGATACACATCCACACACCTGACACACCTACATACTGCACCATAAAACACACCCCACAATCCTTTGAAACAAGAACACCATTCACCATTAGATAGAGGCTACACAAAAATGTTTATCAACTATAGAATAGGCACCCCTTCACATAGCACTCATCCAACACCTGCACATACATTAATACCCCACACATTCAGCACCAGAGGTCAACAACTCACATCATAGCACCCACATCTCATCACCACTGATTCACCTAATTGTTTTATTCGTCCTCATCGTCTCATCCACCACTACCATATCCCCACAAAATCATATCCGTTTCACAGATGATGATTTGAGTGTTATGGTGGGCGAAATCATCACAGTAGAGCCACAACTATGCCACAACTATTTGAAGTACAGGTCCAGCAAACATCTATAGGAGGGAAAATGGAGCTGTGGCAAAAACCGGTCGAGAGGGTCAATTCTGTAGGCAACTACCCCCAAACACGGGAGGACATCAGGAAGAGGTGGACCGACCTCAGGGTGAAGGTACGTTCCATGGCCGAAAGGTACCAGCTGGCAGTCCTGAAGACTGGCGATGGGCCCCCATCTCCTCCCCCACAATTCACATCATGGGACGAGAAGGTTTTGGATATCCTGCATCCTGGAGCTTAACAGGAATACCTGGGGGAGTGGAGTCAGGTAAGTTACAATACATCAACTGTCACCAAACTGCAATGTCCTGCATGCTCACTGATCACCTTTGGCCACCTTAAAAGTCAACCCACTCACCACTCCTGTGTCCAAATGTCCAAAAACTCCTCTCTGGCATACCACGTGTTGATTAAACTCAATCAGGGAGCACATTGTCTGTGTATGGCATGGGAAGTACAGGGATTGACAGCACTACAACTCCCAGCATGGACTGTACTACCATAAAGGAAATCAGAACTTTGTAATACAAGTTAAATAGTCTTGCATGTAAAACTAGCAATCAAATGATCACAACTGTCTCCTCCATTTTTGCACAGTCCATGGCAATGACAGCAATGCTATGGCAATTTGCCAGTACTATTAAACGCAACACACAGCTATAGCCGTGTTCCCCACTAAACTGGCTTTCAAATCAACATCCAAACTATGTCATGTACCCAACTCAGACATTCAAATACCCACCAAGATCCTCCAACATCCTGTAACAAGGTATATACAATTGGAAATCTGTGTGTCACATATTGGCCTAACCCAGATGTGGAAGCAGTTGTCATTCTCATATCAGGGGGTCAAGTAAAGGCCTTGTGTGAACGTGAACTTTGAGAACACTTGTTGCATTACTTACAGCAATTGTGTGTTCCACTTCTCCGACAGGTAACTTATCAAATGTCACCATGGAAAGGAACCCCGAAACTGCCACTACCCCTTTGGATGAAGCCCTCAGTGAGGAATACACCCCTGAATGTGTGGACATTGAGGACAAAGCTGACCTATCTGGGACACCTTGTCAGTCAACAACTGTGAGACTCCTCCCAGCCCTGTTGCTTCAACATCAGGGGCAACCATTCATACCCAAACCTTTGTTCCAAGGACATTGTCTACTGGGCCCCCCAGAACAGGTACCTGAGTCTCCTATCATTAACCCTGACAATGATGGACCTGGCACCAGTGGGAGTGGCCAAACTGTCCCAGGAACACAGGCACGTGGGGGTAGAGTGCAGGGGAGGGATGGAGTGGGCCAGAGGATTGAAGATCCTATGGATACAACTGGCCAGGACACCATCTCCCAAGTCTTGGGAGCTTACCAACATTCCCAATGCATGGTCAGCCAGGTACTTACCATGATGAGGGAGTTAAAGCAGCTGCAGAGGGACAACCACAAGGAAGTCATGCAGCAGTGAAATGCCGAAAATACCCACTTGGCTTCCATTGCAGGAATGCTGAGAGACATGAATACTATGAGTACGTTGTGTGCATACCAGCTGGCCCCTTCCAATAGAAATGAGACATTGTAGGAAAGTACCATCTTGTCTTGCATGTTACCCCCATTTTTTTACTTGTGTGTCAGTTTGTTTTTGCCTCTCTCACTGGGATCCTGCTAGCCAGGACCCCAGTGCTCATAGTTGTGGCCTGAATGTGTTCCCTGTGTGGTGCCTAACTGTGTCACTGAGGCTCTGCTAATAAGAACCTCAGTACTTAAGCTCTCTCTGCCTTTAACATTGTCACTGCAGGTTAGTGACCATTTTTACCAATTCAAATAGGCACACTGGAACCCCCTTATAATTCCCTAGTATATGGTACCTAGGTACCCAGGGTATTGGGGTTCCAGGAGATCCCTATGGCCTGCAGCATTTCTTTTGCCACCCATAGGGAGCTCAGACAATTCTTACACGAGACTGCCACTGCAGCCTGAGTGAAATAACGTCCATGTTATTTCACAGCCATTTTACACTGCACTTAAGTAACTTATAAGTCACCTACATGTCTAACCCTCACTTAGTGAAGGTTAGGTGCAAAGTTACTAAGTGTGAGGGCACCCTGGCTCTAGCCAAGGTGCCCCCACTTAGTTCAGGGCAATTTCCCTGGACTTTGTGAGTGCGGGGACACCTTTACACCTGTGTACTACATATAGGTCAATACCTATATGTAGCTTCACAATGGTAAATCCAAATATGGCCATGTAACATGTCTAAGATCATGGAATTGTCCCCCCATGCCAAATGTGGTATTGGGGTGCCAATCCCATGCATCCCTGGGGCTCCAGCATTGACCCCGGGTACTGACAAACCAGCTCTCTGGGGTTTTCACTGCATCTACCACTGCTGCCAACCCACAGACAGGCGTCTGCCCTCCTGGGGTCTGGGCAGCCCAGTCCAAGGAAGGCAGAACAAAGAATTTTCTCTGAGAGAGGATGTTACACCCTCTCCCTTTGGAAATAGGTGTTAAGGGCTGGGAGGAGTATCCTCTGTATACCACTAAAGGTGTGGGGAAGTGGGTTAGGAGGACCTGGTTTAAAGAACCCTGTTCAAGAAGCGCTGGATACACGCATAATTTCTGGGTGCCGGGCTAAGTGTAAGGTGGATGTGATTGTGGCTGTGTCCACAGGAGGGAGTTCCCTTTATGGACTAGGTGGTCTCACACACATTATAGTGTCATGCTTCATCATTTGACCACCTAGCCCCACCCAGATAAGATGTTGCTACCTAGGCGGACTCAACCTCGTTGTTAAAGGAATTACAGAGGGAGTGCTGAAATGTCTATCTGACTGGATATTTTGCAGGGATCCAGATGAGGTGTGGATAAAATTACCTTACAAGTCACCTGTCACAGTTATAAAGATACTTTAATCAAGGTGTAAGTAGGTAAGGTTAAAACTTTTTTTTGGGACTTAGTTGAGCTTGATGACTCATAAAGTCTAAAAAACAGCAAGGACCAACATGTTTCTGCCCTCTCTAAGTGCTGGAAGATCAGGGGCGTTCATCAGGGTCATGGATCCCCTAGAGATAAAAGCATGGCTACATGCTCAACAGATGGTGAAGAAAAGAGTAAGTAGCCTACCTGAACAGTTATTTCATATTAGGGTAGGCCTGGTAAAAGAATGAAAACAAAGGTGAGTAAGGTATCACTCCACACAGCACACAACACAGCACACAGGGTGATAAAAAAAGGTGTAAAAACACATGCACAGTGGGGTAGGGAGACTTTCCCCGGGGCATAAGGCGAGTTGCCTCTGGTCTGGGAGTTGCCGGAGGGAGGGTTTCCCCTGTAGTCACACTCTGTTAGGAGAGTGAACAGTAGTACTGAGGAAGCAAAAACTAAAAGGATATCAGGGAAGGATAAATAGCAGGCTGGTAGGAATTAGCATATATGAGCATAAAAAAGTATAAAAGCACTTTGCATAAATAAGAGATCCCTAGCTCAACTGGTAATACAGGGATAGGATCCACAGGTATCCTCCCCCAGACTCTGGAAATGCTTTGAAGGGCACAGATGGTGCCCTCCTTGCATAAGCCAGTCTTTACCGGTTCAGGGATCCCCCAGCCCCTGCTCTGGCACAAAACTGGACAAAGGAAAGGGGAGTGACCACTCCCCTGTCCATCACCACCCCAGGGGTGGTGCCTAGAGCTCCTCTAGTGTGTCCCAGACCTCTGCCATCTTGAATGCAGAGGTGTGAAGGCACAATGGGGGCCTCTGAGTGGCCAGTGCCAGCAGGTGATGTCAGAGACCCCTCCTGATAGGTGCTTACCTGACTAGGTGGCCAATCCTCCTCTGAGGGCTATTTAGGGGCTCTTCTGTGGGCTTCTCTTCAGATAACAAATGCAAGAGCTCACCAGAGTTCCTCTGCATCTCCCTCTTTGACTTCTGCCAAGGATCGACCGCTGACTGCTCCAAGATGCCTGCAAAACTGCAACAAAGTAGCAAGAATACTACCAGCGACATTGTAGTGCCTATTCCTGCCGGCTTTCTCGACTGTTTCCTGGTGGTGCATGCTCTGGGGGCTGTCTGCCTTCACCCTGCACTGGAAGCCAAGAAGAAATCTCCCGTTGGTCGACGGAATCTTCCCCCTGCTAACGCAGGCACCAAATTTCTGCTTCACCGGTCCTCTGGGTCCCCTTTCATTGTGACGAGTGTGGTCCCTGGAACACAGAAGCTGGATCCAAGTGACCTTGACAGTCTAGTGGTCCATCTGTCCAAATTTGGTGGAGGTAAGTCCTTGCTTCCCAACGCCAGACAGTAATCCTGTGTACTGTGTGAACTGCAGCTGCTAGGGCTCCTGTGCACTTTTACAAGGAATCATTCGTGCACAGCACAGCCCAGGTCTCCAGCGTCCTGCATTGCTCAACTCGCTGAGTTGACCACCGGCTTCGTGGGACCCTCTTCTGTAGTGTTGAGACGACCGCGATGCTCAGTTTTCTTGAACCCGTGTTCAAGTACTTCTGTGGGTGCTGCCTGCTTCTGCATGGGCTCTCTGTTGCTGAGTGCCCCCTCTGTCTCCTTGTCCAAGTGGCGACCTCCTGGTCCTTCCTGTGCCCGGGCAGCACCCTTTTTCTTCAACCACGACCTTTGCAATTAGCAAGGCTTGTTTGTGGTCTTTCTGCATAGAAACAACTCTGCATCCTCCAGCACGCCGTGGGACATCTTCTGTGCAAAGGAGAAGTTCCTGGCATCTTCCATTGTTGCAGAATCTTCAGCTTCTTCCTCCCCTGGGCAGCCATTTTGCACCTTCATCCATGGTTTAGTGGGCTCCTGCCCCCCGGACACTTTTGTGATTCTTGGACTTGGACCCCTTCCTTTACAGGTCCTCAAGTCCAGGAACTAGTCTTCAGTGCTTTGCAGTCAGTTGTGGTCTTTGCAGAATCTCCTATCACAACTTTAGTGTGTTTCTGAGGAAGTAGGGTCACTTTACTCCTACTTTTCAGGGTCTTGGGGTGGGGTATCTTGGACACCCTTAGGCCCATATTTATACCTTTTTAGCACCGCATTTGTGCCGCTTGTTGATGCAAAAACGGCGCAAACCTCCAAAATACAATTGTATTTTGCAAGTTTGCGCCGCTTTAGTGTCAAAAAATGACGCAAATGCGGCGCAAAAAAAGTATAAATATGGGCCTTAGTGTTTTCTTACACTCGCAGTGACCCTCTACACACTACACTAGCCCTGGGGTCCCTAAGTGGTTCACATTCCACTTTCTTAGTATCTGGTTTGTGTTGCCCCTAGGCCTATTGCATCCTCTTGTATTCTACAGTGTTTGCACTACTTTTCTAACTGTTTACTTATCTGATTTTGGTTTGTGTGTATATTTTGTGTATTTTACTTACCTCCTAAGGGAATATATCCTCTGAGATATTTTTGGCACATTGTCACTAAAATAAAATACCTTTATTTTTAGTAATTCTGAGTATTGTGATTCTTATGATATAGTGCTATATGATATAAGTGGTATAGTAGGATCTTTGCATGTCTCCTAGTTCAGCCTTAGCTGCTCTGCTATAGCTACGTCTATCAGCCTAAGCTGCTAGAACACTACTAATCTACTAATAAGGGATAACTGGACCTGGCACAAGGTGTAATTACCATCAGGTACCCACTATAAGCCAGGCCAGCCTCCTACAGAGATCAGCACCTTCTACATATGTGGCTGCTAGTAGAATGGAGGGCCTGCAAAGGGAAGGACTTGCATCAGACACCTCTGCCTCTGTAGCTGAAGAACCCCCTGCAAACATGGACGTCCCCCCAAACATCCAAGAGAAGGAGATGCCAAGACCAAAACCTCTGCCAGGAAGTGAACCTCTTCTGATTAGTACCACTTGTGTGGCACAGATACACCCTGTTGATTTTTCTGACACATACGTCCATTTTCCTATGGTACAAGAACACTGGGCTTATGTGTCCAAACATTGTAGAAGCTACTCTGATGATTTCATGCACCATGTCAGAACCGTTCACAGTTTCCTTCCTGTTATATGTGATCCAATTCACTAACTTTGCTGTGCACTTCCCAATAAATACTACTTAACCACAAATCATGTGTGAGAGTCATTTATCAACTATATTTTACTGTCATCTATCACACCTCCTGCACAAAGAAGTTTCTCTCAAATGTAAGACATTTGTAATGTTCCATCTCACATGTACTGTCTAATCTGGGTAGAATTTGCAATTACTAATAACAATAGCCATAACTCTAATCACTTTCATTGACCTTTCCCACATACAGACAGGGAGAATGCAAGTGATCACACAGTGACTTACTGCCGCTCACTTCAGTATATCAGCATAGGTGTCATACACTACCACCCCACAGACTACTGAAGTTACAGACTTGGCAGTCTTTCCCTATCCTAATAGGCAAACATATTGTTTCCATGTATCATCTGCTAAAGCCTTATCATGTACCCATACCATAGCTCCCAATTGACCATACTCTATGATACAGAGAGAGGTCAGTACAAAAGCCCCAAGTCAAGGAACCTTATTTTAACAAGGTCAGGTTTCAGTAGACATGCCACTCACCTATGTCAGTCTTGATACACATCCACAGTGGCCTGTAGTGAGGGAACACAGTGACAGCTGTTTACAAGTTACTTATTACCAGTACAAACCATTCTGGTGTTTGAGGGTATGGATAGCAGAGGGTGACATGTGTGAGAGACAAATGAAAACACACATGGCACCATTGAACAAACCTCCAATGCCATACAGGTCTATTGAGTGAAATAGGACACTACCATCCCACTGTCCTGACAGTCTGGACATGGAACTCACACACCACCAATCTCATGTCTGGCAGTACCTGGTACAATCCATGTTCACTTCACTTGTTAGTCTGCATATTCTACCTGCCTGTGACACTGTCAGATATTACCAAATAAGGGAACGCTTGTGAAGTAATCTGCAAATTATAAATGACAAACATAAGGTACAGGCTCCATTGAAACTAAAACATCATACAGCCAATTCCCATACCCAATGGTGGCTAAGACTGGGCATTGTGAGAAAATTAAGACTATGGTGATCAAAAACCTGCACACTACTCCATGTAACATTCTGCATTCACGTCAGAGTTATGTGTTTTGAAGCCACTCATGATTATACTAAGTACCTTATCAAGAATCCCCAACCCCACCAATACCCCAATGAGTAACTTTAATCACATAACATCACATACCTATAGTCAGGTGAAGTACTGATTGATGATATCTGCCCTGATGTCTCCAGCTTCATCCTCATCATTGTCATCCTCACTTGTCACATCTGCATTCTCACCCACTGGAACTGCTGGCTCCTCCTCATCAGGTATAAATGGGATTTGACATCTCAGGGTGAGGTTGTGGGGCATGCAGCAGGGTACAATAATCTTTCATACTTTGGTGGGTGAGTACAGGAGGGGTCCACCAGACTTTTCAATGCTATGGAATATTGCTCTCAGAAGCCCAAAAGTCTGCTCCATAACATGCTTTGTCCTTCCATAGGCCTCATTAAAGTGCACTTCCCCTCGTAAGAAACAGTCATCCATACATTAGTTAGCAAACAAAAGTCACAGACACACATGACATATGTGAATCACTAAGCATGCAGGCCCTCTCTGTGTATTGTTGTGTCATCAGCAGTGGGATATTGCTGTTCCACATGATGAAGGAATCATGGACTGACCCTGGGTACCTTGCATAAACTTGTCAGCCAAACAGACCAATTAGACTTTGATGGAGTATACGTTTTTCCTGTTCCTATACACCTGTTCATTGGATTTTTGGGGGAACCAAGTCTTCATGGGTGCCATCTGTGGCTCCGACCACATGTGGAATGTGTCCCAAAGCATAAAAATCAGCCTTTGCATGTTCCAAATCATCATGTTGTGGAAATCCGATGTAGCTGGCCAGGTGCAGGCAGTGCAGCCTTCAAGACCAGAATGAACATAGACTGAAACATCATGCAGTTAGGGCCACCATGTTTTGAAAGGAGAATATGGCCAGAAAGTGCAACACTGACATAGCTTGTACAATGGGTGGCATGCTATGGGGTTATGATTAGCAGGCATCAGATCTGGCTGCAATTGAGGACAGATATCCATGAGTTCATGCCTATCCAGGTGGTAGATCTGACATGTCGCTCCTCCATGGTCTGCAGGTCTGCTAGTGGATGGCACACTCCATATCGTACCTATGTCACATATTATGCTCTAAAATGCCACATGAAACTAAACTTACCTAACCAAATAATGGTTTATTACTGCATTAACACCCCCTTCACTCTATCACATGTTAGAAATGGGAAAGCTTGCCTATGTGACATTAACATTAGTAACTTGTAGCACATATATGGTACACATCTACCGTATGTCAGATTCTAGTTGCTCTGCTGACATCCTGTACATAATTCATGCACATTGCAAAATGTTTGCTCAAAGGCAGCAGTGAACACAATGTCGTAGATAATACTGTACTGGACATTAGGAAGTGGCCTAAGTCCACTGGCAGAAGTCATCATGGCAGTAGGCAGACACAACCAAGGTGGACATTGCCACTGGAGCACATTGGTGCCATTGGAAGTCTTGGGCCAATGGCGATGTCCACCAGGGTGATGCTCTTTTACAGTAGGGATGTGATTCCCACCTCTCACTTAACTCCTGGCAATGCTGCCAGCAAGATCTCCACAACCTGAGCTTCTATGTGCTGCCTCTGGCAGCAATCATGCCACATCCTACAGGTGATATGGCCCCTGCCTTCTCCCCTGAGGAACTTGAAAAGCTTATCGAGGAGGTCCTACCTCTGTATGGTCATTGCTATGGTATGCCAGACAAACAGATAATTGCAATGCATGTGCAATGTTTTACTGGTTAAGTGTATGATGATATCCAGGGAATGTGGTGGAATAAAGGATTGTGGTCAAATGTGTGGGTAGATGGGCATGTGCAAATGTGTAGATTTTGAGTCCTCAGAAATAGTACAGTGTGTGTGATGTGTGTATACTGACCCAACTTCAGACTGTAATACATGATCAGTGAATGTGGTGTGAAAAATAATTGGAAAGATATTCCATGTTGAGAGATATGCGTTTGGTCTGGTAACATGTTTCAAGCTGACAGCTGGTGCTGGATATGCATGTTGTATGCCTGTCTCATCATCACACATGGCCTGACTGCAGGTGGTCATCCCTTATTGAAGGGGATGTTGAAGCCAGTCTGTATATGTCTAGTTGTACTCTCTTGTATTTTCACCATGCTTGTTATGGTATTGTGTATCTGGACATGACACTCTCTTTTTGTATGTGTCATCCATGCAGGTCAACGCCCATTAAAAAAGGGGATTTGGTGTGCCATCACCAGGAAAGTGCAGACCCTGGGGGTCCACAGCCAGTGGAGCACCCACTTTAGGAAGCAATGGGAGGACCTGAGAAGCTGGGCTTGGAAGACTACAGAGGCCCAGCTGGGGATGTGTTCCCAATGAGAATGGGGTGCCCGTCAGACCTTGACCCCCTAATGGCCCGCAAATTGGCAGTGGCCTAACCGGAGTTGGATGCGCATTTGAGGGCAGCACAGCAGTCACAAGGGGCTAAGTACAGACTTGACACATTTTCATACCTTTAATAGGTGAAGGTTTCTATGCTGTGGAAATGTGGTAAGTGCAAAGTGTCAAGGATCTCCAAGGAACACATTGATGTACACTCCCCAACACTGGTGGACAGGTGTGCACATTCTAATTTGTATAGGGACATATTCCGCTACTATGGTGTCCCCTCTGTACAGAAGCATATGATGATGCACATGTGACCATCTCAAATGTGTGTACCGCTATACAGCTTTTCATACCCTGGTGGTTGTTCCATTCCACCTAATACTCCCAATATCATGATGGAAAGTTGTTCTGGTCTTCGCCCTCTGTCCACTTCAATGTCCCTTGATCCATGTCTTTGTGCAACATAGAGTCTGAAAATTTGAAGTCATTCTAACTTTCAAAAGGTTTCTGATGATTGACAGCATCATGTGAGGCTAAGTTGTCCATCTGACATTTCACAGGCCCTATTTGCATGACTTATTCAGGTCTGTTACAAGGTGAACCTCTTTGGTAAGTGAGGGATGTGTCATCTGAGTGGACATCCTACATGTTGGTAACCATGGAGGTACTGCTAGACTCCTATTGGATCCGATACATTAGTGTCAGGGCTATGAATGTTAGTACCGTTTTCAAGTTCTGTACGTGGGAAGTGGCTACACAGCTATTTACTTAGCCATCGTGTTGTAGGCATGATAAACAGGCCAAAACATATTCTTAACAGTTACAATTCTAACGTTTTTTTGCCATCATCATGACTACATTGAAAGGTTACGTCACAAATCAACATTGAAGAGTTGTTAACATTCTTTCTGTTGCTATTTTGGATGTGTTGACTCCTTGTTGTATGGAAACCTAAGGGCATATTTATACTTGTTTTGCACCGAATATGTGTAATATTTTTTATGCAAATTCGGTGCAAAACTAACTCCATATTTATACTTTGGCACCAGACCTGTCTAGCACTAAATTTATGGAGGTAAAGTAATTTTTTGGATGTGGAAACCTACTTTGGGTCAATGAGATGCAAAGTAGGTGTTCCCGTGCAAAAAATGACTTTAAGGCCCTAGTGCCTTATTTATCCTCCTGTGCAAAAATCATGCACGGGGGCAAGAAGGGGTCAAAAATGGTGCAAAGCTTTGCACCATTTTTTAACGCCTGAGTCAGGGCAGGTGTTAGGGGACCCGTGGGCCTATTTCCATGGTGGAACACCATGGAATAAGCCCACAGGTGCCCTCCTCAGGCCCCAGGGACACCCCCACCCACACCAGAGGGACAGCGGAGGATGGGGGACTCCATCCCAGGTAAGTACAGGTAAGTATTTTTTGTTTTTCAGTGCCATTGGGGACCCTGAAGTGGCCTCCCATACATGGCACTGGGTGCAGTGGCCATGCCCAGGGGACCCTGGTCCCCTGTGCTAGCCATTGGGGTAGTGGGCATGACTCCTTTCTTTTCTAAGACAAGAGTCATGTGGTATGGATGGTTTTGCATCAGAAAATGACTCTAGGCAGGTTAGAGTCCTTTTTGTTTTACTCTGACCTGCCTAATGCCACTTTTTGGTGCAAAAGCCCCCTCTTCCATATCGATAGCTCCACCCAACTAACATTATTTTTTTCACGCTAGCCTACCCTTTCCACCGGCTTGCACCATTCCATAAATATGGTGCCCGGCTGGTGCACAGAAATGGTGCAAGCCAGTGCTAAACCTTTTGGTGCATAACTGTGTTAGTGCAGTTTTGCACCAAAAAGTACAAATCAGGACCCTAGTGCTTGCAATTATACTGACACCATTGTGGTGCAGGTGTGGTAGATGACATACACATGTGAGAGGCACGGTATGTGTACTCAGGCATTTGGCTTGCATCATGGTGGGTGTACCTGTCATGGTAGCCTCAGATGTGGTTTGTCTCTCTGAATTTTTCTCCAAATAGATGTAAGGCTAGTCATGTCTAATGTGAGTGATTAGGTGAGGGGAAGTGAGATGAGTGATTTCAATGGGTGACATAGCATAATTTTAAGAGAGCACATGTTCAGTAGTTGCTTCAAGATTTGCAACAACATCTTATAGATACCATGCTCACTGAACCTAAGGAGCTTGTGAAGGATGTGAACGGTTGGTTGAGCACCAGAGTGTCCAAGGAGGTACCTGGTGGGTCACCCTAAGGGTAGACAGGATCCCCAAAAGAAGAGCGATACAAGAATAAATTGAAAGTTCTCTCAAGCCCCGCAAAATAGTTTTAGGGGGTGTATCAAAGCCAAAACTTACCAGAGGAGGGGAGGGTTGCTTGGGAAGAGGCCTTAAAGTAATTTCACTCCTGAGTGTATTGAGATGTGCAAATACAGGCAAGCTGAGGGACATTCAGCTGTCCAAAGTGTCATCAGCCCTCCTACTGGTGGGCAGGCCCCAGGTATGGCTAGTGCAGCAACTTGAGAAGTGATTGACCCAGACACAGTGGGGGGAGATTAGAGATTACCCTAGGCAACAGATAGATGTTATTGAAGGCTCAGATGTCTAATAATAGAAAAAAGTATCTGTAGTGGGTCACCAATGGGCAGAGCGGGGATGCCCTGAGAGACACAGCAGTCAGTATCATTACTTTTAGGTGTCATCTGGTGTAGTCAGAGCAGGCAATTCCTAATGCATTTCACCAGGTTGTGAGAGCTGACAACCAAGAGAATCACAACACATGACTCTGGTTCCCTTTGAATGGAGAGGAATTCTCAGGTTCCTTAAGGGTACCTGTGTGTCCATCCATACCTATGGATTGTCTGCTTGGTAATGACATGGAACACACCATCTGGAAAAAGGAGGAGGTCCAGCTCCATGTGGAGGTGCTAGGATTGCCTGAGTGGATGCACCTGTCCACACAGTTCGTGGCAGCTCGAGAGTCAAGTCAATAGGACTGGAGCCTGGAACAATGACCTGGGTACCTACCAAAATGAAGAAGGGCAGTGGGCTTGGGAAACCCTTCCCTGAGAATCCAATGGTCTGAGGGGACAGTGAAAGTAAGTGGGAGGCCCCAGAATCTACAGAGGAAGATATTGATGATGTTGGAGACCTACCAGAGTTGTCCGTATCTTAAAGGGAAGGCTGGCCATCAAGGGCAGAATTATGCAAAGCTCACAGAGAGTGCCCGGTACTTGAGGGCCTACAGCAACAGGCCATGGCCACAGCAGCTGCTGACAACTTATCACCTAATCTATCTCTTGTATAGTGAGCATAGGGTTTCTGAGCCTGAAGCAACCCATGTGTTGGTTGTCCTTCAATGCTATAGGAGCTTCCTATTGATTCTGTCTCATGACATACCCAGGAGGAATATGTAGGACAAGTTCAAACTTTTTCAAGTTTGGTTACCCACTTCTATGGCCTCTACTGGCCTCTAGATGAAGACAACCTCAGATGCAATCTGCACCTGCCCGGCCCGTTGGACATCAGGGACACAGCAAAAACCATTCCATGTTCCACTCCCTATAGACGGAACACCCTTTAAGAGGGCCAGTGTTTATATTGTTGGGCACTAGACCTCAAGACTGACCTAGGAAATTGGTTCATCCTGGTTTTGGTGGACCATGCCACACATTAACTCAAGGCCATTTATCTGGTAATCGTGACTGCAACCACAGTGGCTAGGGCACTAATTGAGTTATTTACCCGAGTGGGTTTCCCCAACTAGGTTCTGTCAGTCTGAGGTACCAACCCCATGCCTGCCTACATGAAGTTCTTGTGGGATGATTGCTGGGTAACTTACAAGTTTTCCACACCTTACCACCCCAAATAAAAGGGCTTATTAAAAGGTTCAATAAGACCCAAAAGGGCATAATTATGAGCCTACCAAAACACATGAGGCATAAGTGGGATGTCCTGTTGTCATGTCTATATTTTGCTGAAAGGGAGGTAACTCAGAATACAGTGGTGTTTGGTTGCTTTGAACTTCTGTTTGGTCACCCTGTTTTTGGACCTCTCATGACTTGTAAAGAAGGGATGGGAGCAAGCTTTCATGAAACTACATTAGGATATAATGAGCTTCATGTTGGCACTCAGGTCTCTGTTGAAGTGCTTCTGTAAAGAACCCACTGAAACCCTGGATGCTAGCAAGGAAGTGATGAAGTACTTGTGCAACCAAAAGGCCACTCTGGTGGAGTACCAAGCTGCATACAAGATTTGTGCTATAGTGCCTGTGGAACCCCGGGTCTTAAAGTCCAGTGAACAACAAGGTCAAAGAGAGGATGGGGAGGTCACCTACTTGGTGGACCTCAAGACATCCAGGAACCCAGTAATGTTCTGCATGTCAACCACATCAAACCCCACTTTGAGAGGTCCAAGATAACCATGCTCTTGGTTACAGATGACGGTGTGGAGAAAGAAAGTGAGCCTCTTTCTGACCTCCTTTCTGCTAAACATATGGGTCAGTGTATGGAGTTGTCCTCTCCTTGACACGGACCCCTTTCACTGACCCAAGAGCACCGCTTGACTGTCACCACTTGTGGCAGTTCGCCTCATTTTTTTCACCCACCACCCGGGCTCACCACTCACATTCTTGTTCATGTTGACTCTAGATTTATAAAAGGGTTTCCGGCCATTACAGAACTGATGAATATACATTCAAAAATAGGCAAAATTGATGTGGAGGAAGGACTAGGAGACATTGATTTGCACCAGAAAGGTCTGGTGCAATTGCATGCTTGCTTTTGTTCCTGGTTGAAAACTACATGATACACTTGATACCTGTGACTTTAGCCTGTATCATGTGCAGACTCAGAAGCAAATCAAGGGGTCGGGAGCACATAATACAATTTGACTCACTTAATTTAAGACAGAAGGAGCAGCAGTACACTGCAGCTGAAACAAAAATGCTAGCACGCACATGGAATAGTTATGACATAAATGTGGGCCACACTGTTTAACATCCCAACAGATTGTCAGCCACTGGTTTAAATTATGAGTATGACTAAAGTCCATACAAGTAGATCTAAAGAGACAAAGAACAAGGTATTCCTAGAGTTGATGTCAGAAGTTGGCTCTGTATATAGTATCTCAAAGTAAGACATAGTGTGCACAGAGTTCAAGGGTTCCCCTTAGAGGTAAGATAGTGGCAAAATTGGGGAACATGGCGGCTGAAGGTCAGCAGCGCTCGCGCTGCTGGAACAGCCACGGCGCTGCCTCACCCCCCCGCCGGCGCGAGAAAGGAGGAGTAGGAAAGGAAATACGGGATAAGGACAGAAATCCCTTCCAGTATTCCTACCCGAAGGCGGTATGCCTCCCCGCAGGTTGCGGGACCGCATTCCGGCGCGAGTTAGGACACTGGCAACAGGACCAACAGGAGCCGCAGCAGTAAGGGCAAACGGCGGTAACTGGGAGCACGCAACTCTCGAGGTTCGGAGAGTGCGTGCTCTCACATCCAGGGTCACGCTGAGAGGAGCGACCGGAGGCAAAGCAGACAGGGGCAGCACAAAACGATCTGGTAGCATGGAAGGCAGGATTAGTGCACAACTGCCCCATGTAAGAAGAAGGGACTCTCTCTCTCTCCCTTCGGCATCTGGACCTCTGAACCTGTATTGAGGTAACATGGACGACCACATGGACCAGGTACTGGGAGAGGGGGGAGGACATGTGGAGTCTGAGGTCTTTAACAGTTTAAGGGAGGGGGGCTCCTCTTATATATTGCCAGGTCAGGTCAGTAAGGATATTGTCAGTGCTCACGAAAGCCCTATGGATGTTTTGCTGGAAGAAAGGGGGGTAGCACTGCCACAGCAAAAGAAGAAACCCGTGGGGAGGAAAAAGCAGCCCTCTCCCCTCCCTCAACAGAGAATAACTCCCTCATAGAGGGCATATTTCAAGGCCAAGAGCTTTGACAACATCATTCCCACTTCTACTATATCTCCCCTCCCCGCTTCTCCGAGTGTAATTCCAAATAAGACCTTGTGGTCTGAATGTGAGGAGGGAGAGCAAGCAGACTGGCCTGGGATCAATTTTTCTTCCTCATCTGCACCCTCTTTAAATGAGGGGAGGATATTAGGCACAGGCATGCCAGCACAGAATCAGACCCCTCCTGGTATAGGAGAAGATACTCCCCTGCGACAAAGTAATGACAACTTGGAGGGGATGACAGCAGATCCTTTGGGTTACCAGCAGGACCCACTACTGGAGTTGAACTTGACGCATGTCCAGCCATCTCTAGAATCCCTGCTGCACTCTTTATCTGAGGAAGTTAGGCAGGGATTCCTGGTATCACAGAACAACCAGAAAGGGATCCAAGAGGTCTGCAAAGCTTTGGCGACGAATATGGATATTTTAGCACAGCAAACTCAGATCCTGGAAAATCAAGTGGTTCAACTTAATGAACGGTGGAGAAACATACAAATGATATTGAAGCATTAAGGATTATGTGAAATCAGAACGCTGAGCATCTGGAAGTGTTGGAAAACAACGCCAGGAGGAATAACATTAAAATAATGAATGTCCCGGAGGGGGTTGAGGGAGATAATATTAAAATGTTTGTGGTGGGTCGCCTGAGTCAATGTGGGATGTGGGAGGGGTCTGAAGATTTGCTCTCCCAAGATATACAGCGGGTCCATAGGGACCCCTTTCGGAAATCACCAAATGCAGCTAAGCCAAGAAGGATACTGGTGAATGTTCTTACCTATGTTATAAAGAAGAAAATCCTTTCTAGAGCATTGAAAACCGGAACCTTGAATGCAAGTGGTTTCTCTTTTGAAATAAGATCTGATGTATCGCGGACGACCTCCAACCGACAATAGGAACTTGGCAAGAGGCTGGAGGAGTTTAGGAAGCTGGGGGCCACGGTTCCTTTAAATTTCAGGCAACTTTGAGAGTGATGAGAGAAAATCGGATGTATAACTTACGGGACATCCACGAAGCAGATTCTCTACTGGAGAAATTTAAGAACAATTAAATCATGGCGGAATATTTGTTTTCTTCTTTTTTTTTTTTTAGACATGGTGGGGAGTCCAGCAGTGCCAAATGACATGGTAGCCAAGAAAATTAGGGGGTTCCCCAGGGTGGTGAGAGGGAGAGAACTGGGGAGGGGGTTGGGAATATGGCGGGAGGGGATTTGGTAGGGGTGGAGTAGATGGGACATGGGAAAAAAATTTCCTCATTGTAAAATGGTTCGACCCATAATACTGTTTATTAGAATGCCCGTTACATTTGGGAAAACATATAAGAGGGATGGTTGCAGGTAATTTCCAGATTCTCTCATGGAATGTGAATGGGTTGAGAGTAAGGGCAAGGAGAAGTTATATCCTGCAGTATATTAAGGAATCACTGGCACAAAATATAATCATTCAGGAGTCTCACTTGACATTTGCAGAAGTACAGGAGATCTTTAAACCTCTGGCTACGGTTAGTCAAGTGACCTGTTCCAATAATACATTGCATTCAAAGGGAGTGTTAATGTTGGTCAAGAGAGTTGCTAATGCCCTGACCATGTGCACCAAGTGGGATACAAAAGGTAGATGGGTCATGGCGGATGTTAAGATTAACCGGGCTATTTATACTTTAGTATCCTACTATGGCCCCAATGTAGATGATACGACCGCTCTACGGGAAATATGTAATGGCCTTCTGGAAACTCAGTATCCAATCATAATAGCAGGCAATTTTAATTTATACACTAGATAAGTCCTCTGTTAGTAGGGCCTGTGGGTGCCAAAATTCTTTGGCGTATATTAAAGTGATGATGGATCAGTATGCTTTGGTTGATATTTGGAGAGACTTACATGGTCGCTTGCGCAGTTTTACTTTCCATAATAAAAAGTTCAGGCATCACTCTAGGATAGACTTTTTTCTACTTGCTAAGACTCTGAAGGCATGTGTGGTGGATGTACAACACATCCCTGCCCATTTATCTGACCATGCCGCAGTTATGGTGACTTTGAAGGAAGATGGACCCCGGTCGGTAAAGAGGTGGACGTTAGATCGCTCCCTATTAAGCAACACAGAGGTGGTAGAATGTCTGTCTAGGGAAACTAGGGGGGTCATTCCAACCCTGGCGGTCGGTGATAAAGCTGCGGCCAACCCGCCAACAGGCAGGCGGTCAAAAACATTGAATTCTGACCCTGGCGGGAACCGCCAACACAGGCCGCCACTTTAACACTCCGACCGCCACGGCGGGACAGACAAACAGCGCGGCGGTCACTGCCAACAGGCAGGCGGCAGACAATGTACCGCTCACAGTATCACAACTCACCAATCCGCCACCTTTTCCGGGGCGGGAGCCCCGCCGATAAAAACACGGCGGAAACAGACTACGAACGGGAAAACGCTCACCTCTATACACTCCACGAGGACAGAGGACAGCATGGAACCCGAATTAAACATCCTACCAGCTCTTGTCTACCTGCTCATCTACCACGAGTACGAACTCCGGCGCAGAAGACAACGGTGAGTACTGCACCTACGACACAGGGGAGGGGGGAGGACGAAAGGTTACGGTCACACACATACGCCCCCCCCCCAACTATCAACATACCAATGCAGAGCAACAACTGAGTGACACCCCCAACCCCCCCTGAAAAATGCAAAGACACAATCAAATTTAAATTTAAATTTATGTATAAATTAGGTTCATTGAAGTCATGGAAAATTATCGTCATGAAATATCAAAGCAAAAATCATGAACAGTGCGAAAGCTATGTACATAGTCAATAAGTCCTGCTCAGTGTGTCAAATATCCACAGTCCGTGGGCCAATGTCTACCAAACACATGGGCAAAGCCCACACAGGAGACCTGAGTCCGTTGGAGAGAACACTGCTGGGGCATCAGATGACAAAACTACAGGCACCTCAGGGGGAAGGGAATGGGGGGCACCTCAGCCACAGGAGTCCACGATGCCAGAACCACGAAGGGGCCACCATGCCCACTGTGCCATCCTGGGGAGTGCAAAGCCACAGTCCATCAGGTGGATTACAGACTCCACTGGTCATGGAGGAGGCAGGGTGCCCAGAGTGCAGCGTGAACACTAGCTCGACACAGAACCGGCACTGTCAATGGGCCAGCGGTGCTTGAGACGGCGGGGCCCAGCGGAGCGGTGCTTGAGACAGCGGGGCCCAGCGGAGCGGTGCTTGACAGGAAGGGCCCAGCGGAGCGGTGCTTGACAGAAAGGGCCCAGCGGAGCGTGCTTGAGACGGCGGGGCCCAGCGGAGCGATGCTTGAGACGGCGGGGCCCAGCGGAGCGGTGCTTGACAGGAAGGGCCCAGCGGAGCGGTGCTTGAGACGGCGGGGCCCAGCAGAGCGGTGCTTGAGACGGCGGGGCCCAGCAGAGCAGTGCTTGACAGGAAGGGCCCAGCGGAGCGGTACTTGACAGGAAGGGCCCGGCGGAGCGGTGCTTGAGACGGCGGGGCCCAGTGGAGCGGTGCTTGAGACGGCGGGGCCCAGCGGAGCGGTGCTTGACAGGAAGGGCCCAGCGGAGCGGTGCTTGACAGGAAGGGCCCAGCGGAGCGGTGCTTGAGACGTCGGGGCCCAGCGGAGCAGTGCTTGAGACGGCGGGGCCCAGCGGAGCGGTGCTTGACAGGAAGGGCCCAGCGGAGCGGTGCTTGAGACGGCGGGGCCCAGCGGAGCGGTGCTTGACAGGAAGGGCCCAGCGGAGCGGTGCTTGAGACGGCGGGGCCCAGCGGAGCGGTGCTTGAGACGGCGGGGCCCAGCGGAGCGGTGCTTGACAGGAAGGGCCCAGCGGAGCGGAGCTTGAGACGGCGGGGCCCAGCGGAGCGGTGCTTGAGACGGCGGGGCCCAGCGGAGCGATGCTTGAGACGGCGGGGCCCAGCAGAGCGGTGCTTGAGACGGCGGGGCCCAGCGGAGCGGTGCTTGAGATGAAGGGCCCAGCGGAGCGGTGCTTGAGATGAAGGGCCCTGTTCAGCGGTGCCTGTCTTCTCAGCGGGGCCCTGTTCAGCGGTGCCTGTCTTTACGGTGGGGCCCTGTTCAGCAGTGCCTGTCTTCTCGGCGGGGCCCTGTTCAGAGGTGCCTGTCTTCACGGCGGGGCCCTGTTCAGCGGTGCCTGTCTTCTCGGCGGGGCCCTGTTCAGCGGTGCCTGTCTTCACGGCGGGGCCCTGTTCAGCGGTGCCTGTCTTCACGGCGGGGCCCTGTTCAGCGGTCCTGTCTTCTCGGCGGGGCCCTGTTCAGCGGTGCCTGTCTTCACGGCAGGGCCCTGTTCAGCGGTGCCTGTCTTCACGGCGGGGCCCTGTTCAGCGGTGCCTTTCTTCTCGGCGGGGCCCTGTTCAGCGGTGCCTTTCTTCTCGGCGGGGCCCTGTTCAGCGGTGCCTGTCTTCACGGCGGGGCCCTGTTCAGCGGTGCCTTTCTTGTCTATTAAGGGAGCCAGACCTGGCCAGGACTCCCTGCTTAGTCGCCCTCCGACCGTGCAGTTGCTGGACCCTCCTGTGACGGAGTCCTGGGCCCGTGGGTGTCCTCCGTCACACCCGGGATGGGGCTTGTGGGGCCCTCCTGGTCCGTGCCCCTGCTGGCTGACTTCTCCGCCCTGCTGCCCTTGCCCTCTTTCGATGAGGCTCTCTGGCCCTTGCCTGCCCTTGATGTTGTGGCAGGTGACGGGCCACGACTTTGCTCCTTGGGGGCAGCCATGTCAGCCTTCTCACGGCGGGCCTTGGTTTTACGGGTTCTCTTTCCAGGGGGGGGCTGGCTGTTCCCTTGCTGCTGGCCGATGTATCTGTGCTGGGAAAGGGTGGACTCCAAAACCCGTGCACAATGGTCAGACTTGATGCAGGGCTGGTGGTGGCTGAGGTGCTCTTCGGACTCTTACCAGATGGAGGGGGTGGGTCAGGTGGTGCAAAGAGGTCAAGTTTGGAGAGGAAAAGTTTTTTAGGAGCAATGGGAAGGGTAGGTGCAGTGGGTATGGGAGTGGAGGGAGAGGATGTGGTTGTAGGAGAGTCAGGTGTGCTGTCTATGGGTGCAGGTGCTTGTGACGTAGGCTGTCGTGTGGTGGTTGGCTGTTGTGTGGGTGGCTGCCTGCGTTTGTGTGTTTTGGAAGAGGGGGTGACAGACACAGTGGGGGAGGACACAGGGGACGTGTAAATGGCAGTGGGGGTGGTGACTGCACGTGTGCGGACTGTACTGGAGGGTGTGGAGGTGATGGAAGTACTGGCTGATGGTGGTGTGCATGCAGGTGTGAGTGGAGACGTCACAGGGAGGGGGAGGGAGACGAGGAGGAGGGGGACACAGAGGTGGTAGTGACTGTTGGCATGTCTGCATCTGGATGTTGCTTGGGTGAATGCTTGTGGGATCTGTGGTGCTTATGTCTGGATGAGCTGCCCTTGGGTGTTGAGGTGTGTGCAGGCTGGTCTGATGGTGTGGATGGGATAGGCTGAGGAACAGGAGACTGGGAGATGGTGGAGGCAGTTAGAAGAGGGAGGCTGGAAACAGGGACAATGGCTGCCGTCAGTGCTGAGGCCAGAGCATTGAACGATCGTTGATGGGCAGCCTGACCCGAATGAATGCCCTCCAGGTATGCATTGCTCCGATGCACCTCCCTCTCTACCCCCTGGATGGCATTCAAAAGGGTAGACTGCCCAACAATGATGGTCTGTAGGAGGTCAATGACCTCCTCACTGAGGGCAGCAGGGGTAACTGGGGCAGGGCCTGAGGTGCCTGGGGCGAAGGAGATGCCCGCCTTCTTGGGCGAGCGGGCACGGAGCGAAGGCTGAGGGGCTGCTGGGAGGGCGGAGCTGGTGCGCTGGGTGGCGGCTGTAGCTGTTGAGGCGGGGGGCACGGATGTTGCTGCCACCGCTAGGGAGCTCCCTTCCGAGGACGTGTCAGTGTCGCTGGTGTCACCACGGGTCCCCGTTGTGGAGCTCCCCTCGCCCTCCGTATCACTGGTGACCTCGGTGTCTGAAGCACGGCCCACCGAGGCCTTGTGAGTTGCAGCTCCCTCGTGCTCCGATGCCAATTCTCCTCCGCCTGATGATGCTAATGCACACATGCACAAGAAGATAAAGAAAAAGGGTGGGGGAAGAAATAAAGACAGGTTGAGTGCATGCATTGTCAACACCGTTGTCGGAGAGGACAGACACAGGAGCCTCCAGCACTACGCTGCGCAATCGGGGTACACTACTCAGTACTTGTGACTAGGCCTACAGGTCTATGGACAACAAATGCACACATGGGTGATGCTGGACCATGGATTGCTGTACTTGGCACCCTACAGAGGTGGGGGCGGGGGCACAGGGCCATGCCTAAAGGAGGGGACTACACTACAGAAAGCGCCCTGGCCTAATGTCACTCACAGCCCTCCTCCCCCACCCAGGCACCTCCACTGCGCGTAAAGATAGCAGAATGTGCTGGTACTCACCCCCTTGTGTCTGCTGTGATGTCCTCAAACGCCCATCCAAATCGGGGTAGGCCACCACCAGGATCCGGGACATCAGGGGGGTCAAGGTACGACTGGCACCCCTCCTACGTTGGGAGGCCATCCCCAGCAGTGACTCGGCGCTCTTCCTGGTCCCGCGGCGGATGTCCTCCCACCTCTTTCGGCAGTGGGTGCCCCGTCTGTTGTGGACCCCCAGGTCCCGGACTTCCTTGGCGATGGCACGCCAAATGTCGACTTTCTGATGGGCGCTGACCTATTTGACATGTACAGGGTGGGAAAGGAAATTTCAACATTTTTCTGCATGTTAGATGTGATTGCCCCCCCCTCCCCAACCCTGCCATGTGGCACATGCTCTCATCTGTCGTGCCTTGAACTCCTCATTCGCTCCCCACCCCACCATCTTACATCCACCATACACAACCCAGGCATAGCCCATTCAACGTGCACCCAGTGTACTTACCTGTTGGTCTGGAGGACCGTAGAGTAGCGCATACTGGGGCAGGACCCCATCCACAAGTTTTTCCAACTCTTCTGAAGTGAAGGCAGGGGCCCTTTCCCCAGTCGCAGCAGCCATTGTCTCTTCCAGACCGAGGTCACAGCAGCACTTGCAGTATAGGTCCTCTCCTGTGGATGATCAGGTCTCGAGTGATTAAGCAGATAGAAAATGGCGGTCACGCCCGCGGCCGTGCGTACCGCGGCGGTGCATACCGCGACCGCCGGCGCACATCGTCATTGGCTCCTGAGACCCATAGGGTTCAATGTTAACCAATGCTGCTTTGCGCCGCGGTCTTCGACCGCCTACCGCCACGGTGTGCCACGCCAGCGCAGTGACCTCACATCCCACTGTCACACTTCACAGGTCAGGCAGCTGCCATTTCAAGGGCCCACATGGCATGATTTCTACTGCGTCACACAGGCCTTGCATTGCCACTCATACAAGCCGTTCCATGCATAGCGATTCGTGTACTGTGCAAGCTGTGTGAACGAACCTGTGGGTTGCTTGACTCTGTGCTCCATGTTGTCCTTCATAGGCACCGTCCGCTGGGACTTGCGAGGAGAAGGATGAATCCTCCTGTGTACCGACCACTGGTGGACCTGTCGACAATGGAAGAACGACATATTATACTTCGATACCGACTTGACCGAGCCACTATACATGAACTGTGTGCCCAGCTGGAGCCAGACCTGATGTCCCCCATCCGCCAACCCACAGGGATTCCCCCTCTGGTGCAGGTTCTGTCAGTACTCCATTTTTTGGAAAGTGGGTCTTTTCAGACAACAGTGGCCATGTCATCAGAGATGTCTCAGCCTATGTTTTCTAAGGTTTTGTCCAGAGTGTTGTCTGCCCTGATGAAATACATGCGGAGATACATTGTTTTCCCTGAGGAGGGTGATTTGGCCACTCTGAAGGGTGCTTTCTATGCCCTTGGACATATCCCCAACATCATTGGTGCCATTGATGGGAGCCATGTGGCTTTAGTACCCCCAAAAGACAATGAGCAGGTGTACAGAAATAGAAAAAATTACCATTCGATGAATGTCCAGGTGGTCTGTTTGGCTGACCAGTACATCTCCCATCTAAATGCCAAGTTCCCTGGGTCAGTGCATGACGCGTATGTCATGCGAAATAGCAGCATCCCTTATGTGATGGAACAGCTACAGAGACACCGTGTGTGGCTAATAGGTGACTCTGGTTACCCCAACCTGCCTTGGCTATTGACCCCAGTGAGGAATCCCCGGACCAGGGAAGAGGAACGGTACAATGAGGCACATGGGCGAACTAGGAGGATTATAGAACGGACCTTCGGGGTCCTGAAGGCCAGGTTTAGGTGCCTGCATATGACAGGTGGATCCCTAAAGTACTCACCAAAGAAGGTGTGTCATATCATCGTGGCCTGCTGTATGCTTCACAATCTTGCATTGCGACGCCAGGTGCCTTTCCTGCAGGAGGATGGTCCAGATGGTGGTGTTGTAGCAGCTGTGGAGCCTGTGGAGAGTGAAGAGCAGGAAGACTACTTTCTGTGTTTCCCCCCAGTTACTTTTAACTGATTTTTGACTTTCCCTTCCCTTTTCAGAGCTGTATGACCCACAGCATGACTTCTGCTTTGTTTGCCCATGGACTAATGCTTATTGACATTGGTATGTTCTCATCACAATGTAATTGAACATTATTTCACCGTTATGTGTAATACATTTGCAAAGAATACAAGAAGACTCCTGAAATTTGAAGTGTAATTGGTGATTTATTTTAAGTGCTGCATATAGGTCCATGATAGTAAAACGGTGATGGGTGGGGGTGGAGTAATGTCCATGGCAGAGTCCAGTTCTCAGTAGCACAGGTGCATTGTCCATATGCCTGTGGAAGGATGGAGCAGGGGCAGTTCAAGGTTGGACAGGGTGACAATGTGGGACAGTGGGATGACATCAGGGGGTATCTTATGCTGGCGGGGGTCTTGGCATCCTACTCTGTCTTCTTGTGTGATCTCAGGTTCCGCTTGCGGGGTGGTTGATCTTCAGCAGGAGGTGGGGTTCTGGTGGCCTGTCGTTGTGTGGGGGCCTCCTGTGCACTAGCGCCGGCAGAGGTGGTAGGCTGTTCGTCGTCCGGGCTAGTGACAGGGGCCCTTTGGGGTGCCACATGGTCCCGCAATGTGGTGACTATCTGGTTGAGGGCCAGGACAATGGTCCCCATTGCGGTACCGATGTTCCTGAGTTCGTCTCTGAACCCCATGTACCATTCCTCCTGCTGTGCCTGGATCTCCTGGAACCTGGCCAGTACCGTCGCCATTGTCTCCTGGGAGTGGTGGTATGCTCCCATGATGGTGGTGAGGGCCTCTTGGAGAGTGGGTTCCCTGGGCCGGTCAACCCCCTCTCGCACAGCAGCCTTCCCAGTTCCCCTGTTTCCCCGGGCCTCTGTCCCCTGGACGGTGTGCCCACTACCACTGCCCCCAGGTCCCTGTTGTTGTTGGGGTGGTGGGTCAGCCTGGGTGCCCTGTAGTGGCGGACACACCGCTGATTGACGCGTCCTGGAGACAGAGGCATGGGCCTGCTGGGTGGGAGCTGTGCTGGTATTTCCAGAGGGGGTTGGGTCTGCTGTGGCCTGTGTCTGTATGTGGGGAACCGACTGTCCAGAGGTCCCCGATGGTCCGGGCTGGTCATCAGGTTCTAGGTCGACAGAGCTGCTGTCATCACTGGGGGCCTGTTCTGGGGGCGGGATGGACAAATCTGGACTCTCCTGGCCGGTGTGTTGGCGTTCGGGCCCTGCAGGGGTAAAAGAGTATGGTTATTGCTTCTGTGTGTGCCATGGCGTGCGATTTGTGGGTGCCCTTGTCCCCCAGTGCTGTTATTCCCTTGTGGGAGGAGCTGTGAGGGTGGTTTGTGGGGGGGGATGGGTATGTGCAGTGGTCATGATTAGGTGATGGGTGTCCATGGTTTGTGTTGGCATTCAGGGATTGGTGTTGTGTTGGGTGGGTTGTGCTGGTGAGACATTGGCAGGGAGGATGTGTGCTGGGGGGTTGGGGGTGAGGGTGGGGGTGTGGGTCGGCATGCTGGTGGTTGGGGGGGTGAAGTAGTTGGGATTAGACTTACCAGAGTCCATTCCTCCGCCTACTCCAGCGAGGCCCTCAGGATGCAGGATTTTCAAGACCTCTTGCTCCCATGCTGTGATTTCGGGTGGAGTGGGTGGGGGTCCGCCGCCAGTCTTCTGCACAGCGATGTTGTGTCTTGACACCATCGACCGCACCTTCCCCCGTAGGTCGTTCCAGCGCTTTCGGATGTCTTCCCGGTTTCTGGGATGCTGTCCCACAGCGTTGACCCTGTTGACGATCCTTTGCCATAGCTCCGCCTTCCTGGCTATTGTGGTGTGCTGCACCTGTGTGCCGAATAGCTGGGGCTCTACCCTAATTATTTCCTCCACCATGACCCTGAGTTCTTGGTCCGAGAACCTGGGGTGTCTTTGGGGTGCCATGGGGTGGTGTGGGGTGGTGTTTGTGGTGATGAGTGTGGTGTGTGTGGTGGTGTGTGGTGTTTTGTGCGTGGATGTAGTGTGGGTGATGATGTTGTGTTCCTCTGTGTGTTGGGGTTTTCGATAGCTGTGCTCTCTCTCTCTCTCTCGCCTTCTCTACGAATTTCTAGTAGTGGGGGTTTGTGGGTGATGTGGGTGTGTGTTTTATAGTTGATTGGATGTGTGGGAGTGGTGTTTGTATGTGTGTCAGGTGTGTGTATTTCTAATTGTCCAATGTGGCAGTGTTTTGGGGCTGGGTGTGTATTTTGACCGCGGCGGTGTGTACCGCCAATGGAATACCGCGGTTAAATGACCGCCGCGTGGATTCGTGGGTCGTAATGGCATGGGCGTGTTTGCGTTGGCGTGACGGTGGAGGTTTGGTCATCTTCAGTTTATCGCTGACCGCTGATGAGGTGGCCTTCCGTGGATGTCGGGTTTTTGGCGGTTTGGCAGTTGTGGGTCAGAATGACCGTGGCGGTTTACCGCGGCCGCGGCGGTAGAATGGCGGTCTTCTGACCGGCGGTAAGAGCCTTTTACCGCCGAGGTCAGAATGACCCCCTAGATGTTTTTTTAAAGATAATCGGAACTCTGCAGCACCCCATGTGGTGTGGGACTCATATAAAGCTTTTATTAGGGGGGTTCTGATTTCCATTTCTGCCCGGAGATATAGGGTGTACAGATTAGGCATTCTGAATATTGAGAAAGAATTAGAGAGTTTGGAGAAAATATTGGTTGAGGCTCATTTGGGTGGGAGAAGTGAAGACTCAATTATGCTAGAATTGGTTACTAAGCGAGCAGCCCTTTCAGCATTAATAGAGACGCAAGTAAGGGAGAAATGGGAGGCAAGTAAATTCACCAATTTTGAGTATGGTGAATGCGCGGGGAAACTATTGGCATGGAAAACAAAATCTGACCTCATTAGAAATCAGATTTCAGAGATAAGAGACCGCGGCACAGGGGTGGTTGTAACAGACTCCTTAGCGATTCAAAGAGCATTCAAGGTTTTTTTTAAAGCTTTATATAAAGAAGATTTCCCAGAAGTGGTGGAAGAAGCGATGCTAAAGGTAGAAGAATTAATATCAGGGAAATTTGATGAGGTAGAGGTGTCTCTTTTGGAGGAGGAGTTTTTGGAGGGAGAAATAGTACTGGCTATCGCAAAAGCATAAAAAGGGAAGGCAGCGGTCCCTGATGGCTTAACTGTGGAGTTGTATGTAAAACGCTGTAGTATTTTAACTCCTCCACTCAAAGATCTTTTTAATGTAATTTGGAGGGGAGAATCCCAATTTCCAGGGTCTTGGAATGAAGCAATAATAACTGTCATATAAAAACCTGGGAAAGATTCTTCACTTTGTGAATCATACAGACCAATTTCCCTACTGAATAATGATTATAAAATATTCACAAGTATACTTGCTAGCAGATTAGGGGAGGGGACTGCGCCCCTGATCCATGAAGATCAAAAGTTTTTTTTTAAAAACAGGCATATATCAATTATCCCACGAATTAATTGGGGCAATTGATATGGCATCAGTGTCGGGTCTCCCTGTGGCGGTTATTACTCTTGATGCTACGAAGGCGTTTGACCGAGTGAACTGGGGCTATTTAAATCATATTTTAGCAGAGTTGAACTTCGGGCCAAGGTTTTTAGGAGTTGTAAAAAGTATTTATGCCAATCCATCGGCTAGAGTTTTGATAAATGGGAGCCTAACCTCCCCGTTCTCTATTACTAGAGGGACTAGACAGGGCTGCCCTCTCTCTCCCCTGCTCTTCGATGTGTATATAGAGTCGCTTGCTTGTATGATTAAAACGGATGCCCTAATAAAACCTTTTGTTTACATGGGGTGGGAGAAAAAGGTATCTATGTATGCTGATGACATTATAATCTATACTACAGATCTCCCTGCGGCGTTAGATAGAGTGGAAGAGATAACACAAAATTTTGGCCAGGTATCGGGGTATCAAATTAACATGTCAAAGAAGGAAATCATGACATGGAACATGAATACCCATCATAAGTTAATAAAAGAGGAGATAAAATAACTTGGAGTTAGGATACCACAGGATCTGGAGAAAACGTTGTTGGTAAATTTGAAATTTTTGACGCATCAGATAGATAAACTGTTATTAAGCTGGGTACATCTTCCTTTGACTCTGTACGGGAGGGCAAATTTAGTAAAAATGTTTATTCTTCCAAAGCTCACTTTTCTTTTTAATATGATTCCGCTGGAATTTGCGGGAAAAAGAATACAGGATATACAATCGAAGATAGATAGTTTTATTTGGGCCTATAAGGGAATCAGGGTTGCCAGGAAGAAGCTTCGTAGAAGGTATATCAAGGGAGGGATTGCCCTCCCGGATATTCAGTTATATGAAGGGCATTCCAGTTAAAGAATGTTAAAGATCTATTAGTAGCAGAGGAGGTCTCCCCCCAGAAGAAGGCTATGCTGAGTGGCGAAGGGGAAGGGGAGCGGAATTTCCTGTACAAATTTGGCCGCCCAAGGTTCTATAAAAAAGTAAGGCTGAAATTACTAAAAGAGGCGGCTTCTCTGTGGGCTAGAATAAGGAAAATCACAGATTTATCATATTATAGTACCCATGCTCCCATTTTGGACTCCCCCGGAACTCCGGAAATTTTTAAAGACGCCATAGCTTGCCCTTTGAAGGAGGTATCATTGAATGGGGACAAGTACTACAGGAGGGGGTGTTGAAACCTTGGGGAACATTTGTCTCTAGCCAGTTTTCGATGTCTAGGTTTAAATATTATCAATAAAATGCATGGGTAAGATCTTTAAGAATAGCGGAAAAGGAGACCAATGAGTTAGTGGAGCTGTTACATAAGAATCAGCCATGTAAGAAAGAAGCTGCTGTCTATTATAGAATATTCTTGGAGTGTATGGATAGCTTAGACAATGAACATAATTTCCCTGGTTCTTTCTGGGAGGAGGTGGTGAATAAAGAGGAGATTAATATACTATGGGTAGGTTCTTGGCAACGTCTTTATAGAGTGGTCCAGGCTGCTGCTCTTTGAAAGAATCATTTATTTGTTTTGCAAAGAGCATATTATACCCCAAAGAAGTTAAACAAATTCAACAAAAATGCCCAGGCAGTTTGTAAAAAGTAAGGGTTAGTGGGGGCAGATGACATCCATGTGTTGATGCTATGTTCTCGGGCTTCAAATTTCTGTGGGGATGTGTTTGAGACTTTATCTTCTGTGATGCAGGTCCCACTGGTTGCTTCCCCAGGCTTAGTTTTATTTGGAGGCACCTTAGAACCGATAAACCTCTCAAGTGCTCATAGGAACTTGTTATTTTACTTAATACTTTTGGCAACGCGGGAGGTTTGCAGGCATTGGATTTCTTCTACTCCCCCAATCTGGTGGGAATGGGTGGACGCTGTAATGAAAATCTGTCAATTAGATCTTTGTAGAACTGGATCCAAAGATGTTAAAGAATTATGGAAATCTTGGGTGAATTGGTTTTCTCCAAGTACTAGTTCTTGAGCAAACTGTCCAATGATTATTTTCAAGGAGAGGGTGGCATACAATCACTCCCACCCTTCCGCTATGAGTCTTCTGGATGGGGCTGGCCTTTTGTCTGATCCATAAGGGATCAGAATATATATCGGGTCTGGCCGTAATGGAAGAACTACAAGAAATATGAGGACAAAAAAAAAAGAAGATAGTGGCAAAATTAGATAATTCTAATGCTCTATTTTGTGGCAGTGTGGTCGAGCAGTAGGCTTATCAGAGGGTAGTGTTAAGCATTTGTTGTACACACACAGGCAATAAATGAGGAACACACACTCAAAGACTTAACTCCAGGCCAATAGTTTTTATATAGAAAAATATATTTTCTTAATTTATTTTTAGAACCACAAGTTCAAGATTTGAAGTAAATACATAAAATGCAAGGTACTCCACACAGGTAAGTTAGGAACTTTGAATTAGAGCAATAACATATACTGTTTTTGTTAAAATGGCAATAAGCTATTTTAAAAGTGGACACGGTGCAAAAATCAACAGTTCCTGGGGAAGGTAAGTAATGGTTAGTTTGTCAGGTAAGTAAAACACTTACAAGTCTCAGTTCCTGGGCATAGGCAGCCCACCATTGGGGGTTCAAGGCAACCCCAAAGTTACCACACCAGCAGCTCTGGGGCGGTCAGGTGCAGAGGTCAAAGAGGTGCCCAAAACACATAGGCGCCTATGAAGAACAGGGGTAATCTAGTTCCAGTCTACCTACAGGTAAGTACCTGCATCTTCGGAGGGCAGACCAGGGGGATTTTGAAGAGCACTGGGGGGACACAAGTACGCACACAAAACACACCCCCAGCGGCACAGGGGCGGCCGGGTACAGTGTGTAAAGCAGGCGTCGGGTTTTGTATAGGATTCAATGGAGGGACCTGGGGGTCACTCTAGCGGTGCAGGCAGGGCACAGGGGGGCTTCTCGGGCCAGCCACCAACTGGGCTAGGCAGAGGGTCGCCTGGGGTCACCCCTGCACTGAGGTTCAGTTCCTTCTGGTCCTGGGGCTGCGGAAGTAGTGCTTGGTCCATGCGTTGGGTTCCTTGTTACAGGCAGTCGCGGTCAGGGGGAGCTTCTGGATTCTCTCTACATGCGCTGCTGTGAGTGTCCATGGGGGTCGTCTCGGGCTACTCACAAGATTGCAGTCACCTGGGAATTCTCCCTGTGGTGTTGGTTCTCTGGAGCTCGAGCTGGGGGAGTCGGTGCAGAGGGTGAAGTCTCACGCTTCCGGTGGGAAGAGTGAAGTCTTTAGAAGTTGCAAGAAAGTTGCAAAGTTGTTCTTTGTTGTTGAGCAGAGCCGCTGCTTACGGGAGGTTCTTGGTCCTTAGGTTCAGGGCAGTCCCCTGAGGTTTCAGAGGTCACTGGTCCCTGTTGGATGCATCACTGTTGCACTTTTTCGAGTCAGGAGACAGGCCGGTAGGGCTGGGGCCAAAGCAGTCTTCGTCTTCCGTCGTCTTTGCATGCCTTTCAGGTCAGCAGTCCTTCTTCTTGTTTCAGGTTGCAGGAATCTGATTTCTTGGGTTCTTGGGTGCCCCTAAATACTAAATTTAGGGGTGTGTTTAGGTCTGGGGGGCAGTAGCCAATGGCTACTGTCCTGGAGGGTGGCTACACCCTCTTTGTACCTCCTCCTTGAGGGGAGGGGGGCACATCCCTAATCCTATTGGGGGAATCCTTTAATCTCAAGATGGGGATTTCTAATGGCAGGGGTCAACTCAGCTCAGGACACCTTCGGGGCTGTCCTGACTGGTGGCTGACTCCTCCTTGTTTTTCTCATTATCTCCTCCAGCCTTGCCGCCAAAAGTGGGGGCAGCGGCCGGAGAGGCAGGCATCTCCACTAGCTGAGATGCCCTGGGGCGCTGTAACAAAAGGGGTGACCCTTTGAGGCTCACCACCAGGTGTTACAGTTCCTGCAGGGGGAGGTGAGAAGCACCTCCACCCAGTACAGGCTTTGTTCCCGGCCACAGAGTGACAAAGGCACTCTCCCCATGTGGCCAGCAATTCGTCTGGTTGTGGCAGGCTGGCAGAAACTGGTCAGCCTAGCACTAGGAGTCAGACTGATATTCAGGGGGCATCTCTGAGATGCCTTCTGGTTGTATTTTACAATAAATCCCACACTGGCATCAGTGTGCACTTATTGTGCTGAGAAGTTTGATACTGAACTTCCCATAGTTCGGTGTAGCCATTATGGAACTGTGGAGTTCATGTTTGACAAAATCCCAGACCATATACTTTTTATGGCTATCCTGCACTTACGATGTCTATGGTTTTGCTTAGGCACTGTAGGGGCATAGTGCTCATGCACATATGCCCTCACCTGTGGTATAGTGCACCCTGCCTTAGGGCTGTAAGGCCTGCTAGAGGGGGGTGACTTACCTATGCTACAGGTAGTGTGAGGTTGGCATGGCACTCTGAGGGGAGTGCATTGTTGACTTAGTAATTTTTTCCCCACCAGCACACACAAGCTGTGAGGCAGTGTGCATGTGCTGAGTGAGGGGTCCCCAGGGTGGCATAAGACATGCTGCAGCCCTTAAAACCTTCCATGGCATCAGGGCCCTTGGTACCAGGGGTACCATTTACAAGGGACTTGCCAGAGTGCCAGGGCTGTGCCAATTGTGGAAGCAAAGGTACAGTTTAGAGAAAGAACACTGGTGCTGGGGCCTGGTTAGCAGGGTCCCAGCACACTTTCAATCATAACTGCCATCAGCAAAAGGCAAAAAGTCAGGGGTAACCATGCCAAGGAGGCAGTTCCTTACAGTTGAGCTTTGAGAGACGATTGTCTTGTAGCTGTAATAAAATTATTCCAGCAGAGGCATTGAGCTCAATAGTGATTGGATTTAAATAAAAAGAACACAGAGATGTTGCTCGAATGAGAATTTACCTGAAAAAGCAACAGACAAGAGGCACCTGGAAAAGCAAGAATGGTTTATTTATTTCAACATTACAGTCAGGAGAGCAGTTACAGAACAGAAGTCTGAGGACTTTCTCTTGCTGTACAGAGGACTGAAGCTGGTTTTTATACATTTTCCTGAGTGTCATAAAACCATAAAAGACATTCTTTTCTTGGAAAAATTTTTTAACAGTTGTCGTGGAGTCATAAATATACAGCCACCAACATAGCGCCGCGGTGGCGAATATCCATTCACACACACCAATCCGACAGAAAACAGCCACTTACACAAATCCGTCAGCCTAAAGGTCAGTGCTAAATTGGCGGGACCAACACCCATAACATTACGCCAACAAAACAACACCCACCACATTATGACCCATAAATCACCACGGCGGACATTCAACGGCGGTAAACCATTGGCGGTACATACCGCCGCACTCAGAATGGACACCTACATACAAAACAACACTACATTGGTCAATACTAAAAACACACACCTGACATACACACACCACACCACACACCACACACCAACAGCACCATAAAACACACCCACATTACCCACAACCTTTTACTAACAACAATTACTGCCAAGAGATTGACAAGAACAGCACAGAGACAAATAGACACACACACCACATATATCCATACATCCCTCATGCACCCCACCACATTACTCAACACACTCTCACCGACCCACCACACAACACCCATGTCCCCACAAAGGCACCCCCGTTTCACTGATGAGGAGTTAAGGGTCATGGTGGAGGAAATTGTCAGGATAGAGCCACAGCTGTTTGGATCACAGGTACACCAAATATCCATTGCTAGGAAGATGGAGCTATGGTGGAAAATTGTGGACAGGGTGAACGCCGTGAGACAGCAGGGACAAGGGACGACATCAGGAACAGGTGGAAAGACCTATGGGGGAAGGTAAGTTCCGTGCCAGCAAGGCACCAGCTCGCCATACATAGGACTGCCAGTGGACTCCCACCTCCTCTCCACGGCTCACAGCATGGGAGGAGCAAGTCTTGGCATTACTGCATCCTGAGGGACTCGCTGGTGTAGCCGGAGGACTGGACACTGGTGAGTCAACATTTACTACTTATCACCCCCCATACCTGCATGCCACACACCCCCTCACCCTCACTCCCATCACTCTCTACATCCCAACACTGTGCATCTACACATATGACTAACCCCATTGCCAAATCCTTCATGCCATACCAATGCAGGGACAGCCCTCCCAGCCTTGCATAGACAACAATCACTAAAGCATGCACAGCATAGGGAAACTAACAATCCCACAATACATCACCATACACAAACAAAGGTGGCAGGGTAACAGCAAAGATGGAGGGGAAGCCAGGGATGTATAATATGTCACAGACATTAAGCATAATACATCACTTACATCCCCACAGGTACCCCAGCCAATCCCAGCTGAGACGAGGTGCCACCACTTTCCAGCCCCCCAACAGACTCCAACACCACAACACCCACCCAGCGTACCCATAACTCTGTCCAATCAGCAGTGTGCCCACTTGTACAGGGACCCCAGACCACCCCTCATACCCAATACAATCAGGGACCTGAGGCCAGTGGCAGTGGGCACCCCATTCAGGGGACAGTGACACAGGCCAATAGGGACACTGGGAGGATGGCTGTGCACCGGGGAGGACAGGCCCAGGAAACCGACTCTCCAGGAGGCACTCACCGAGATCCTGGGAGCCTACCAACATTCCCAGGACACGATGGACCAGGTCCTTGACAACGTGCAGGAGAACAAGCAGCTGCAGGAGGAACAGTATCAGGGGATCAGGGAGGACTTGCAGGCCATCAACACCACCTTGATCTCTATAGCAGGGGTGCTGGCAGACATGGCCAACATCATGAGGGAAGCAACAGCACACCAGCAGGCCCCTACCTCTAGCCAGTCCATTGACCAGCACTCCACTTCCACTGCAGATAGTGGACAGGAGGCCCTGCCACAGGATTCACAGGCCACCAGCACCCTTTCCCCTGCGGAAGACCACTGCCAGAAAATGAGACTCTCCTGATTGTCCCCCTTGTGTCCCACACTGTTACCTTGTCCACTTTGAACTGCCTTTGCTCCCCTTTCTATGGCCCTCTGGACACTGCAACTGTGCTACAAATAGACTGGAACAATGCCCTGGCTTTCCTCCATCATCGCCCCATTCTATTGCACTTTTCCCTCAATTTCATAGCACTACAATAAACACCCTTGAACACAACTTGACTACTAGGGGCATATTTATACTCCGTTTGCGCCGAAATTGCGTCGTTTTTTTTTACGCAATTTCGACGCAAAACTAACTCCATATTTATACTTTGGCGTTAGATGCGTCTAGCGCCAAAGTCCATGGAGTTAGCGTCATTTTTTAGCGTGGACACCTACTTTGCGTTAATTATATGCAAGGTAGGCGTTCCCGTCTAAAAAATCGACTCCGAGGCATGTGCGTCGGATTTATACTCCCGGGCAAAAATCACGCCCGGGAGTGGGCGGGTCAAAAAAAATGACGTACGGCCGCTTTTGCGCCGTTTTTTAGTGCCTGCAAAAGGCAGGCGTTAAGGGACCTGTGGGCTCTGAAGGAGCCCAGAGGTGCCCTCCCATGCCCCCAGGGACACCCCCTGTCACCCATGCCCACCCCAGGAGGACACCCAAGGCTGGAGGGACCCATCCCAGGGACATTAAGGTAAGTTCAGGTAAGTGTTTTAAAAAAAAAAAAATTGTGGCATAGGGGGGCCTGATTTGTGCCCCCCTACATGCCACTATGCCCAATGACCATGCCCAGGGGACAGAAGTCCCCTGGGCATGGCCATTGGGCAAGGGGGCATGAATCCTGTCTTTGCTAAGACAGAAGTCATTTCTATGGGGGTTGGGAGTGAAAAAAAATGGCGCAAATCGGGTTGAGGCGAAAAAATTGCCTCAACCTGACTTGCCCCATTTCTTGAAGCCCAAGCTCCATATCCCCCTACGCCGGCGCTGCCTGGTGTACGTCGTTTTTTTTAACGCACACCAGACGGCGCCCGCGGCTAACGCCGGCTAACGTCATTCAATAAATATGGCGCCCGCATGGTGCTTCAGAATGGCGTTAGCCGGCGCTAATTTTTTTGACGCAAAACTGCGTTGGTGCAGTTTTGCGTCAAAAAGTATAAATATGGGCCCTAGTATTTTATGTGTTGAAAATGTGCATTTATGGAAACAATCACATCCAGTGCAAATGATCTGAACACTGTGAGAGCATTGAAATAATGACCTTTAGCTGTTTGTAGTCATCATATCAGTACACAGTTGTTATCTCACCAACATCTGTAAAATGACAAGCCATAGGTGACAGTAAGTTGAGATGCAATGGAGTTAATGCCATCATTCTACAGCCACACAGAAAACATCAATAGTCAGAGGAATGCTCAGTTGTACTGTCTCACCTGTGTGTCACTGGATGTATTGATGTATAACTGATATTTGGTTGTCCTCATTCTCTGCCTCCTCATCCTCACTGTCCTCAGGGTCCACTGCTGCCACAGCGCCATCACCAGTCTCCTCCTCCTGCAGAAAAGGTACATGGCATCTGAGGGCCAGGTTGTGCAACATGCAGCATGCCACTACTATCTGGCAGACCTTCCCGGGTGAATAGCATGGGGATCCACCTGTCAGATGGAGGCACCTGAACCTGGCCTTCAGGAGCCCAAAGGTCCTCTCAATGATCATTCTGGTTCACCCATTTACCTCATTATAACATTCCTCAGCCCCTGTCCTGGCATTCCTCACAGGCGTCAGCAGCCACGATAGTTTGGGTAGCCAGAGTCACCTGCAAATATTGAGGGACAACATTTAGCCTCATGCAATGAAATGGGGGTGACACCTGAAGTCATACACTAACATATAGTGGGTGGGGACCATGGCTCACCTATTAGCCACGCCATGTGCCTCTATAGTTGGGCCATCACATTTGGGATGCTGCTTTACTCAGAACAAATGAGTCATCCACCAACGCAGGATACGTAGCATTTACATGGGAGATGTACTGGTCTCCAAGGCACACCATTTGCACATTCAGTGAGTGGAAACTCTTCCAATTCCTGAACACCTGTTCATTCTGGCGGGGGGGACTAACACAATATGTGTCCCAGCAATGGCCCCAACAATATTGGGTATATGTCCCATTGCATAGAATCCAACCTTCACACTGGCCAGATCTGGGGAAAGCTATGTGACTGAACCTGTGTTTCACCAAGGCAAACAAAACTCTTGCCAGCATGATTGAGAACATTGGCTGTGACATTCCTGCTGCCAAGCCCACTGACACTTGGAAAAAACCAGTTGCCAGGAAATGTAGCACTGATAGCACATGCACAAGAAGAGGGATCCAAGTCGGATGATGGATAGCAGATATCAGGTCAGGTTCGAATTGGGCACACAGCTCTGTGATTGTGGCCATGTCCTGTCTACGGGTGAGTGTAATGTGCCTGTCCTTCAGTGTAGCCAAGTCCACAAGCGGTAGGTACACAGGGGTTTGTCTCCTCCTCCTATTCATCCGCAGTGGTAGGTATCTATGGGACACAAGAGTGAGTAGGCTGTCACAATTTGAACAGTATAACCCAAACCTCAGTGTACATAGTGCATTTATGTGATGCGACAGTGGGAATGGCAAGGTGTGTTCTAATCTAGGCTGTGACGCAGTTAAGGTTGATATGACCATTGTCCACCACCATGAAATCGCGACCGCCTGTCCTGTATGTAGGGACAGGTGGAAGTGAGGTAACTCCACCAATGTTGGTCCTCATGGCAGAAGGCGGTCTTGCACCGCCATGCAATTCCTCATTGGATAATATGGGGCTCTATGGAGTACAGTGGCCAATGGGGATCAGAGCCGGCGGTATGGTGTACACCGCTGTGGACGTAACCGCCATTTTCTATCAGATTCCTCACTTGTTTCCTGACCTTCAACAGGAGAACACCTACACTGTGTGTGCTGCTGTGACCTGTGTCTGGAACCTACCATGGCCCGTGTGACCGGGGAAAGTGCCACTGCCTTCACTTCGGAGGAGTTGGAGCGTTTGGTGGATGCAGTCCTACCCCAGTATGAACTGCTGTATGGACCTCCAGACCAACAGGTGAGTACACCTTGGCATGATGTATGTGGTAAGGATGCATGGAGATGTGTGTGCAAGCATTGTGTCATGGGGGGATGTAATGTGGTGGTGTACATGGTGTGCCAGCCGGTGTGTGTGCCATTGGTGACGGAAACGGGATAGGTGAGCCATATGCGTGACATGCTGGATTGTATGTGTAATGGTGTCTTCTTGTCTGTATTACCTCTGCAGGTCACCGCCAATCAAAAGAAGGGATTATGGCGTGCCATCGGCAAGGACGTGTGGATCCTGAGTGTCTATGGCAGGCGGAGCACCCATTGTTTGAAACAGTGGGAGTACCTGAGATGCTGGGCACAGAAGACACTGGAGGCCCAGCTGAGAATGGCCTCCCAACAAGGAAGGGGTGCACATCAGAACCTGACCCCTCTAATGGCCCGCATACTGGCGGTGGCCTATCCAAAGCTGGATGGGTGCTTGAAGGCATCACAGCAGCCACAAGGGGGTGAGTAAAGTGGCCATTACTACAATAATTGGCAGATGGCATGGGATCCGGGTGATGGCTGTGAGTTAGTGGGTACCGCTTAATGCCAGGCCAGATATTGCAGCATGATCCAGTTCAAGGGTAATGGGTTTATGGCAAATGCAGGTAACCTAGCTTGTTAGTATTATTTGTGGGTCAGGACTTTGTGGGTCCCAGGAGGGGTGCAGTTGGTGGTGTGTGGCCCTCATTTTGCTGTGGCATCTAGCCAAATCAATGACAGTGCAATTCATAGTGCTCAATCCTGATCCCTGTGTGTGATGGTGCTGTGTATGCCAACTGTGATGTTGGTGCAGTAATTGACCCAGTGTTTCCTTTCTCTCTCTCCCCCTTTCTTCTTCTGTCATCCTGTCCATGTGTGCATTAGCATCATTTGGTGGAGGAGCAGGAGCACCGGTGACAGAGGGAGCTGCATCCCAAAGGACCCTGGAGGCAGAGTCCACTGACGCTGAGGGAACCATTGGGATGGAGGGTGAGGGGAACACCACGGCAGAGACAGGAGGAGGCAACACAGACTCAGATACCTCCTCCGATGAAAGGTCCCTGGTGGTGGCAGACACCTATGTGACCACCCCAGCTGCAGGGACAGCTGCCAACCCCGGTACCAGTACCGTCCTCCCAGTAGCCCCTCAGCAAGCTGTCTGTGCCTGCTCACCCAGGAGGGTGGCCATCTCCTTCGCCCCAGACACCTCAGGCCCTGTCCCAGTGAGCCCAGCTGCCCTGAATGAGGAGGCTATTGACCTCCTGAGATCTATCTCTGTAGTGCAGTCAACCATTGTCAATGCCATCCAGGGGCTAGCATCCCAGATGTAGCAATGCAGTACATTCCTGGAGGGTATCCACTTTGGATTAGCGTCCCAACAGAGATCGATTCATGCTCTGGCCTCCTCTCTGATGGCAGCCATTGTCTCTGTTCCTACCGTCCCCCCTTCAACTACCACGTCCCAGTCCCAGTCTCCTCAACCCCAAACCACCCCAGGCATACATACAGACAAGCATGCACACAAGACAACACACAAGAGTGGCAGCGTCAAACACAAGCACCACACTTCATCCCACAAGCTCTCAATGAAACACCAGACAATTACATACACAACCACATCCACTGCCTCTACTGTCCCCCCTCCCCCTCCCCTTCCACCTCCCTCACAGTCACATCCACACTCACATCTGCATGCACTACATCAACATCCACCACCAGCATCACCACACCAAGCAGCACACACACCTCACTAGCAGCCACCTCCACAACATCCATGCACGCGTTCTTTGTGTCCTCCCCCACCCTGTCTGTCCCCCCTCCTAAAGGACACAAATGCAAGCACTCACACACCCAACAGCCATCCACCTCACATCAGCACCCTGCTCATGCACCTGCACCCAAATCCAGCAGACATACACCTCCAACAACCACTCCATCAAACTCCACTCCCATCCCTCCTCCCTCATCCCACCCCACCGTCCCCAAGAAGCTTTTCCTTGCCCAACTTGACCTCTTCCCTGACCCTCCCCCCCATCCTGCCCGTAAGAGCAGGGTCCCAACGACCCAGCCCAGCACCTCAGCCAAACAGTCCACACGGACAGTGGTAGCACCACCTAGTCATGGTGGCAAGTCATTGAAGGATCCCACTCCACCAGCCAGGAAGGTGAAGGATCCCACACCTCCTGCCATGAAGAGGAAGGAGCCCGCACCGCCTGCCATGAAGGGGAAGAAGCCTTCAACTCCTGCCAGGGAGGCTAAGGAGCCCGCATATCCTGCCATGGAAGGGAAGAAGCCCTCGACTCCAGGGGAGACTGCCAGGATAACCCAACCACCACCAGTGGTCACGGGCCCTCACAGCCAGCTGAGGAATTGCAGCCTACTCCTCCTGCAGATGCTGCCCAGGAGGTACCTTCACCTGCTGAGACAGGGCCACCCTCACCTCCAGCAGAGGCTGCCCTGGAGGCACCTTCACCTTCTGAAACAGTGCAGCCATCACCTCCGGCAGAGGCTGTCTGGGTGACACCACCATCATCACCACCAGTGTTCGCAGGGCCCTCACTGCCAGATGAGGAAGTGCAGCCTGCTCCTCCTGCAGAGGTTGCCCAAGAGGCACCTTCACCTGCTGAGACAGTGCAGCCCTCACCTCCAGCAGAGGCTGCCAAGTAGGCACCTTCACCTGCTGACACAGTGCAGCCCTCACCTACAGATGACACAGTGCTGCCATCACCATCAGCAGAAGCCATGTAGGCCACCCTCTAGGGACTGCTGTACAAGGGGACTCTGCATAAGCAGTGGGCATGTTGCTCACCTGAGAGACTGTGACCTTGCACTCCATAGCAGAGTGAAATGGGCATGGAGCCCCCTCCAGCACCAGTGGGAAAGTCACGCACTCCAGAGACTGTGGCCTTGCACTCCTCAGCAGAGAGAAATGGGCATGGAGCCCACTCCAGAACCAGTGGGAAAGTCTCCCACTCTAGAGACTGTGGACTTGCACTCCCCAGCACTGCAAAATGGGCATGAGCCCTGTCCATAACCAGTGGGAAAGTCACCCACTCCAGAGACTGTGGCCTTGCACTCCCCAGCAAAGAGAAATGGGCATAGAGCCCCCTCCAAAACCAGTAGGAAATTCACCTCTCCCAGAGACTGTTGCCTTGTACTCCCCAGCAAACAGAAATGGGCATGGAGCCCCTTCCAGAACCAGTGGGCTTGTTCCCGACTTCGCCTAAGGTACCCCCCACACCCCAACCCTCTGAGACACCTGCCCACTTGCAAACTGATGCCCCTGCAGAGTTCTATCCAGATGAAGTCAGGATTCGAGTTGGGCCATGGACTGTGCCCTGTGGCCATGTGGGCCCTTAGTACTTTGGACTGGGCATTGGCCCTTTGTGTACATTTGTACATATTGGTTTTTCTTACAATTGGTTCTTTTGGTAGCTGTTTACAATCAATAAATTCTCATTACTGCATTCTTATTGTCCTTGCAATATTCTACCATGTATCGTGTACCACTGTTTTTCATCTGCAGCTGGTTGTGTGTATGGTGTGTGTGTGTCGGCTGTGTGTGGTGTGTGTATGTGTGTGTGTCACTCTCTTTTTCCTCCATCCCTCACTTGTGTGCTAGGCGGCTGTACTCACGGTCATCGTCTTCGTCGGCGTTGGTGTTCTAGGTGGAGCATGATGTAGATGAGCATCGGGAAGACTTGCAGTTTCGGTTCAATGGCGACATTGTTCTTCTCTGTGCCTTCAATGGTGAGTCTTTGCTCGTCTCTGTTTTGTTTCCGCCAGGCTTTTGATGGGGTTGGTACCACCCTGGAAATCCTGGCAGATTGCTCATTCAAAATATGGTGGGTGGTACTTTGTCTTCCGCCTGGCTGTTGTTGGCTACCGCCATGGTCAGTGGTGTTAACGCCCTGGCCGTTGGTGTGGTACATTGGCAGTCTATGGGAGTTATCTCCGCTATGGTCATAATTTGACGTTAATTACCACCCGCCTGTTGGCGATTTTACCGCCGCTTTATCACTCACCGCCAATGTCATAATGAGGGCCTATGTGTCCAGATGTCCAGCCTGAGGGGCACATGTTTGCTACATGTGCTCTGTGTGCAAAGTCCTGATTCGCTAAGTGAACCTTATTGCATGTGTCATCTAACTTTACGGTGTTTTTGGGAATGCACGCATCCTTCTGGCCATGTGTGTAACATTGGAGCCAATCTCTGAGGACTATTGTGGTGTTGCTGCCTGTCTTTGAGAACTAATCTACGTTTTCCTGTTTTTGTATTTCGCTGCCAGCTAAGTGTCACCTCATCTGTGAACTGGCAGTCATTAACCTCAGGCCTAGGTCTCCGAGCTTGCTTGACCACCTACCTACGTGCCGGGGTTGACTGGGAGTTCATGATGGGGGAATCTAATAATGGTGATGCACCTTCATTTGTGTATATAAATGTAACACTGTGCACATCGACATCAATTAATCCAATATTAACATTTCACCCTCTAGTTGAACTTTCAATGACACCACCAAACCCACATGTCATGACAGTCACATTTTCTGTTCATTGTTGCCCACTTCCCTTGCTACTTGTACTCTGTGCACAGACTGGTGAGCCGTTGGGGGGCCTGGAGAACCAGTTTGCGAACCACTTCTGCTCTAGGGCACCTCCCTCTTCATGCATGTCTTTCTGTAGTATGTGCAATACTTGAGTGGCAAGAGTCAGATTTCAATTGACCATGTCATTGCTAGGTATAAAAGTGTAGCAATATGCTCCCATCTTTGTGCACACCCCACCCTCCATTGTAGTCATCAAGTCTAACACATACAAATGTTACATCACCATAAGGTGGATGGCTCTCAGTTCTTTCTTGATTGCATTAATTTAACCTCAATGCTATTCATCATTTTGAGAAGATACAGTGCTGTAGGATTGGTCTTGAAGCGGGTCAGATTTACTACTGCCCTATGGGGCTCTACTCTATTAGGTCATAGTTTGGCCTTGATTCTACATAGGTACAGATGGAGAAGGCCTTTTGCTTTTTCAGGGGCTACATCCTGGGATAAGTAAAGCCTATTTGTGCCTACTGTGTAAGGTATCAGCGAAAGACATAACATGAACCGGCTGATGTTTTGGATCCCACAGAGGTCATGTGCTGATGCCACATGTTGTGTAAAAGTGCTCTGTGTAGTGCTCGCGGGATGCTAGTGTTGGGTACGGTGTAATTAAAGGTGATGTGAGAGAGATCGCTGCACAAGCACAATGACATTTTTTGAATGGACTCAATCAGACTAGACTGTACTTTGGAAATGCTTGGATGAGGTAGCATCCCTAGTGGACAGAGGTTGTAGAAATGCAAAAAAACTCATAACATGGAAAACATTGCAGGTCTTGAGATGATTCCGGCAGAGATGTCCACGGCCTTCTGGATGGGAGTTCCTTGGTTGGAAAACAGTTCGAAAACGTCTTTCGGAGCAAGGTGTGGTTTTGGACCCCTTTGGGGGTATTGAGTGAAAGTCCTTGGGGCGTGTTGTGGCTCTTGATCCTGTTGGATGTGAAAAGTTCTTTGGGGCAGTTTGTCTCTCTTGATCCTGATGGGAGTACTGGGCGTCCTCTCTAGAAGTGGTGCACTTAGTGGCTCAACTGCAAACCTATTGGGCAAGAGCTATGTTTGGTTGTTACCAACTATTCCTTAGGAATTCCTGTGTTTTCAATGATTTTGGTGAGGCACCAGAAGGTGGCCCCACACAGAATACCTGGTTTGGAAAAAGTGGGTTATATCTTATGAACATTTTTATTTGTATGTGCCGTTGAGTCTCTCCCCTTTCGATGCTTCATCAAGGGTGCATCTGAATGGTATGCTTTACGGGGTGACTCTCGTGCATGAGGGTCATTTTAAATTTTAACTGTTGCTCGGTTCGTATCACCACCCCTTTAGCACTCTAGTGTGGGCATGGGGTAGCTATCAGTGTGAGTAGTGTTTTTGACCTACACGTGCGTGGGGTATGTGAAAAGAGGAGGCGTGTTGCACTGGGCTTTGGTCAGCGATCAAAACGTGCCCTGAGGTCACATGTATACCCCATCTAGACCTCGATTGTGGTGCGCAACAGGACCCTCCCAAGTGGTGCCAGGTGTCTTGGTTACACCCTTTTCTAGAGGTTTCATTTGGGCCAGCTGTGGACTACTTTTATTGGGTTTTGGGCAATTCCCTAGACCTCCACATGATCTGTTGGTTTTAACAGTTGTGAATAGGAGGGGCTCAGACAATTGTTCCATGCCCCCCATGTGCTTCTGGACTGCAGTGATTGAGACTGGGATTGTTGCTCCCTTCAATGGTGTATATGAGACCTTGCATGCTGTCTGATTGCTAGACCTGGTGAAGAGTGAACACATGTCTGCTTTCTACTCTGCTCAGAGCTGTAATGGGTGTCTCAGGTTCCCTTCTCTAGCATCCCTCTCCCCCTCGGACCATCTCTTTTTGGGCCTATGGTTCCTGGCTGCTATTGGAAAGCTTTGGGGGAAAAGAATAGGCAAGAAATATCCCTGCATGGAGAGTTTGAAGAAAGGCCAAGAGCTCATTGAAGTTTGCCCAGATTATGGGAATTGGTCTTGATGTCCTGGCAATCACTCTCTACCGAATTGATACATGCGGTTCTCTGCAATCTGTTGAAAATGATGCGTGTGCTGTGAGGATTATGGGGTCTTTACTACCTCAAGCACATGGGTAGCCTGCCTCCCAGCACTGAAAGTCAGTGTTTATTTTGAGGGGAACAAAAAGGGGGCCTCCATTTTGGATAGAGGCTGTTAACATTCCATGGGCTTTGTTGTTCCTGGGACTGCACACCAAAAGGAAGTCTAGGTCCCGGCTGGATGTCTGAGAATGAGGACCTTTTGAGTTGGTGATCGGAATGGGCCCCATTTTGGCTTGAGGGTGCAGGAACCTGGGGTGTTGCCATCTTAAGCACTGGACGGAGAGCCACCCAGTCCTTCTTTGTCAGACTGCCCTCCCCCTGGGGTGGAGCCAACTGACCCCGTCCTAGGGGATCAATAGCAGGGTGGGGCCTGGTCTCCCTCTGGCACCTGGAATGATGAGTTCTAGTGAGGATACCTAATTGACAGCCACACAGAAACCCTGAATGGCAGACTCTAGTGAGGATATCCAATCAACAGTCAAATAGCAACCCGTGTTTCCTGAATACAAGTAAAGGTTAAAACCCCTAATATTGTCTTGTTACCTTTCACTTGATTGATTTTGCTACAGTACATTTTAAGGTGTATGCAAAATAGATGGTTTGTAATGGTGGTTACTAAGGTTTACTGCACATTTTGGGTTTCCATCTGTGTGAATGAATTACTCCCCCAAACAGCCACCCCTCCTTGCTGCGGTTGTGGCCCCATCCCTTATTATATGGGGTTCCCTATCTTTGGTTGCTGATGCCATGTGTTGGTCCAACTCCCTCATCCCTGATGCAGGGGTATGGCAGTGGGCTGACATCCCTGTAACTGAATATAAGAGACATTCGGATTTCCCTGGGCTGGATTTTGCAGGTGAAAATTTTGCAGGGCCTGGCTCTGGCCTATCGACTTCTGCTCATGGTGCATCTTTTTTCACCATCTGTTGGACATAGCGTTCCCATCTCCTCAGACACTCATGTCTTACATGCATGTAAGGGAAGTTCCGCTTGGGATATCCCCCTTTGTGTTATATGCAATCTTCTGCAATCACTATGTCCTCTAGCTCCAGGATCCCTCCTCCAGCCAGGGTCTGTCATATTGATCACTTCTCTTGGTTTAGCAAGCTAACAGGTGACAAAAGATGGGGTGAATATCTTGGCTTCTACCTGAGCCACGATGTCCCTTGGGGTTAATTTACCTGTCCTGTGCATTCAGGAGGAGCGGTGGATATCATTGTCATCACTGCTCTTCTTGTGCTCATCCAAAGATTGCATTTTGGTCCTTCTGCGTTTAAGCTGGGTTTGAACCAGGCTGCCTTGGTCCCTAATTTTCTGGTCAGTTCCTCTCCTTCACTGGTGCTCTGGTGAGTTATAAACCCCAGTCAAAAGCCTCCTTTATGAATCTACCTCAGATTCTTCCATGACTGGGGCTCCGTACCTATCCCCAGTCTCCTCTGGTGGCGGGTGCACTACTTTCCTCTCTCAATGGGATTCCAAGGCATGACCTTTCTCTCTCATCCTACTTAGTACACCTTTCCTCTGACTCCCATCTAGATTGCCTCCTTTGCTCGGAGCTATATGCTGTTCTTCTAAGTTGAGACCTGCTTATGAGGTTGCTCTTTGTAGTTTCCTCAGCTACCTCAATGTACCCTGTGGCTCTCTCCTCGCCACCAGATCCCAGTAGACTAGGGCCCTTTTCCTCAACTTCGCTGGTTGCCTCTTGGTCCAGAACTGCTATGAACATCCCTGTTACTCAGATGTGCTCCCAGGAACCAACTAGAGTGGTTGTTCTCCATTTTCCTGGGGTTCCATGGCCTGAATACGATGGATGGGGGGAGTTGAACTTTAAGGACCTCTAGCGCTGGACGGGGCTGGTGCAGGGAATATCTGGGCCTGTTGGCATGTTGAACCGCCATGCCTAGACCTAACAGTCTGTTTTTCGGTGGGGGCCCATTAGGCTCCCTCAACTGGCAAATTAGTGTATCCTAATGGGGGGCTAGCAGGCATCCAGGAGTACACCCATACCTACATATGCTGGGGGAAGTGCAGACACCTTACTTGCTGATAGCGGAACAATGTTATCGGCTGGGCTTCCTTAAAGATTGCCCATAGTTCCAGTAAAGCTTCCCTTTTGTCCTTCTTTTGCCCTGTGTATTTTGTTTGTATGTGTGTTCTTGTGTGTTCAGGTTTGGTATCCAGGGTTTCCCTCTTTTAGCCAGGGGAACATGTGTGCCCTGGTGTATGCGTGAAACTCATGGCAGAACTTGCTAAGCTTTTTAGCCTGCTGGGGAACTTACTCTGCACATACTTTAAAGGTCGTCCCATGACGGGTTTGACACTATGCATGTGTAATTTTTCTGTTTTTAGAGAATTTTACGTTTTTACCCTGGTGGCAGGGAAATCCAATCTGCTAGTGGGGAATAAACACACGCAGATCACTGGATCTAATCTGGTAGAGGGAAAGCATACACAGGGGAATTGCTCAGAGATGCATCAAAATAAACATTTTAACAAACATCAATGCATATGAAGAAGCACAGACTAGGAAAAAGTGCAATTGTTAGCTCAAAACAGGTTTGAAATTTGGCATTAAAATAGTGAGCCATGAGGGCGTGGCTTGGCACACAACTGAAATGGCCGCACACTAGCAGAGTGCGGTGAGCCTCACATTCGAAACCCTGACATCTGTCCATAATCCGAGGCCCCCTGAGGGGAAGTAAGGAAGCCTGCAATAAAGGAGGCATCTGGGACCGGCCGGAGCCGTCCCGGGGGCCATTTTCCCCGGCCGGTCTCAAGATTCGAACAAACCGGGCCGGGACCTCTGGAGAGGCCTATTGACAAGCTTCACAGCAGAGACAGGCATGAGGAAGGCCAGGAAAAGGGAAAGTCCGTCTGGGGCAGAGATCGCCGAATGAAGTGCACCCGTTGTGCCCATTTCTGTGGTGTGATGGGATAAGCGGACCAGAGGGAGGAGTAGTCTTATACAGCCCAGCCTGGGCTGCGAAGTAAGGAGAAGGCCGGAGGTCGGGGAAGGGGAGTGGTTCCCTGTTCGGGCAGAGGAGACCCCAAGAAAGGAACCGACTGGAAAGACATGTACAGCCATGGCAGCAGCAGAGATGATGGGGGCTGTGAGGAGGTCTGACTGAGGGCCGAGGTCGCCGAGTGCAGAGTGGTTGAAAAATCCCTGCCCAAGGGGGGGCTAAGGAAAGGGAACTGGAGGAAATAGCAGTTTGCTACAGCTGCGACAAGGGGTGTGAGAAGGGGAGAGGTTCCCTGGCCAGGCAAGAGACGTATGGGTGGGGGGGGTGCCCCCTCACCTGGTGAGAGTAGGGATACCTGAGAGAGGAGAAACAGAGGCCCTGAACAAGGGATATAAACAAAACCCGTCGCGGTGGGGACAGTGAAAGCTTAGAGGTGATTGTGTGAGGGAGCAGCCCGGAGCTCAGAGTATGTGACCCCCCCTTGTCCAACACCAATCCTCAGTGGGTGAAGGGAGGCCTTCAAGCTGCGGTGAGAGGCGGGAGCGCAACGGGAGCTATGGTCAAACCAAAGAACCAGCCCCAGGCGCAACTCAACAAAATGTACAAATATTATGTTGTGAAGATGCAGGCAGCATCCAGAAAGCAGGCCTCAGAAACCACTAATGCATCTGAACCCTCATCAACCACTATTATGGTGGCCATCTCCGATCTGAAACAGACACTGGAACCAAAACTCGATGCAGTGACAATCAATGTCTCCTTTCTGAGAGCAGATCTTCAAAAGATGACGGACAATGTCAATAAAGCCGAAACGAATATCCACCCTTTGCAGTTCAATTACTCACTAAGCAACAGCACATCATGGTGGCCAGACTCGAAGACCAAGAGGGAAGAGCAAGAAGGAACAACATCACAGTAATCGGGGTGCTGGAAGGGGCTGAGGACCCCAGTGTCAATCTTTTTCTCAAGGATTTTATTCTTAACAAACTGGGACAAAAGCATCTATCTAATTTCTTTTTGGTGGAAAGGGCTCACCGGGTGCCGATTTTGCCTCCGAAACCAGGGGCTCCACCAAGAACGATTATAGTATGGATCCTCAATTATAGAGATAGGGACGCTATCCTACAAGCAGCACGGACTCACGGTGACCTTCTCCACAAAAACGCCCATTTCAGAATCTTGCCAGACTTCACGCGCCAGGTCCAAAATCTGCGACGTAGCTTAGAGGAAGTTAGGAAGGTCCTGCGCAAAAAAGAAATCAAATAAATGGTGCTGCTTCCAGCGAGGCTGAAGATCATTGCACATGGCAAATCCTGGTTCTTCACCCGACCTGAGGAGGTGTGGGACTGGATTGAGGGCTAGTGGAAAGTAAGACAGACTCAACGGAGAGATATGGGGAGAAGTGAACAAAACAGTAGAAGAGTGGATGATCCCTCACTGCACCATGTAGAAGAAACAGACACAGTAAAGGACTGAGAGCCACCATGGGGCTCACATAACACAGATAAGACTAGATGGAACCGGCGGGGAGTGAAAATAGGTATACCGCACATAATGGGAATGTCCCTAAGGCAAAGAAATTGTAATTCCTTGAGTACTCATAAATACCAGTTCAGTACACATGTAATGATCCATAATGGGGAGCCAGCTAAGAGCCATAACTATGGGGTTTCTTACTTCGGTAGCTATTCCATAGTTGCCATAGGTGAAGCTAAGCAACCCTAAATATAGTTTGATATCGAGTAACGGGTGACAGGCGCCCTGCAAGTTGTTGGGGTGGTTAGTTTTGAACCTCCTAAGCAGGGTGGCAGGTAGGGTGGAGTATTATGGGGAATGGTTCTTTTTTGTTATTGTACATTGTTTTTTGCTCAGACTTACTTTGCTGGAGGGAGGCAAAAAAGTCTGGGATGGGAGGGAGGAGAGGATGTTACCCAGTGGTCATAATAGTGGGGGACTCAGTACAGAGACACCAGGGGAATGCAGATGACTAACAAAGGGCAACAAATGCCAGTGACCTGGAATGTCAATGGCTAGGGCAACAAGATTACATATGCTGGTACTGCAATTAATTACACGCCATGCCCCTGATATAGTCCTATTGCAGGAAACCCACTTAAAAGGGAAAAACTACAGGGCACTAAATCGAATGGGGTATAAGCTACTGGCACACGCTGGATTTACCACTGACTCCCGGGGAGTGGGGATTCTACTGAAAACTTCCGTACCATTCATTTCGAGTTGGGTCTGGATCGATCTTCTAGGTCGATATGTGGCACAGGCGGGTACCTTGAATGTCCAGACATTAAACATTTGCTCTGTGTATGTGCTACCCACGCTGAGGGGTGAAGCGCTTCAGGAGCTGGGATCAGTGCTGCTAGAACTCCCAATAGGCATCTTACTATTAGGGGGGACATGAATGACAACATAAACCCAGACTGGGATAGACTGACCAGGGCTAGGACTGGGCTGTTGTGAGTCAGCTGAGGTCCTTTGTGGACTTCATGGAATTGCTGGACCTATGGAGGGACGTAACCCCAAAGCCAGACTATTTACACACCTCTCGGCGTCTCACGGTAGCTTATCCCGTATAGAATATTTATTCACACAAGGGGTAGATGCAGGTAGATTCAGTGAGGCACGACACTTAGCTCAAGCACTATCAGATCATTCCCTAGTGGTGGTTGGGCTCAGGGGGTCCTTTATAGCCATGACCCTGCCTGCCAGAATTGCTACGTGGCACCTCAACGACGACACACTGCAGGGGGAAATCAGAGCAGGGCAGGAAACTACTTCACAGAAAATACAGGATCAGTAGACTCAGTGGGCTTTCTCTGGAAAGCATGTAAGGTCATCTTGAGGAAACTTAAACAGGTGGTGATAGGAGGAGTGAATAAGGAGAATAGACTTAAGTGTGACACATTAGAGAGAGGGATCGTGGATTTGGAAATTCAAATGACAGAGAAGACAGAACCGACCATAGATGACTGTCATAGGCTCTGGCTAAAAAAAAAGAGCTTAAAGACTTTGCCAAACATACAGCTAGGAATCATACTCTGGCAGTGCAGAGACAACTATATTATGTAGGGGACAAACCTGGTAAATTGATTGTCTGGCAGGAAAAAAGGGATAGAGATCACAACTGGGTGGTGGAGATATGGGTGGAGGGGGAGGAGAGCTGCACCTCAGGCCCAGAAATAGCATTTGCCGTATACTATGAGTGGCTCTACACCTCCAGGATGGTCTATAGGGAGAGGGACTATGGGGAGCTCCTGGGAGACCTCCAGCTTCAGGTTTTGTCAGAGGAGGATAGAGTGACACTGGACCAGGACCTGACAGTTGAGGAAGTACGGGAAGCTATAGCGGGACTGCAGTCAGGCAAGGCGGCGGGCCCAAACGGCATACCAGCTGAACTATATAAATGTATTGCAAGCATAGTGGCCCCGCACATGCTGGCTATGTTCCACGAAGCCAAAACAGTAGGATACCTCCCACCAGATCTCCGGAATGCCACAATTGTAGTGATACATAAAAAAAGCAAACTGCAAATGACATGGAGCTCCTACCAACCTATATCATTAATTAACCTGGAAGCGAAAGTTCTGGTGAAAATCTTGAGTAAGTGACTTCAGATAGTTATAACAAGGCTGGTGCATCCGGACCAGTTGGGCTTTAGGCCACACAGGAGCACCAGACTTAATTTTAAATGATTATATGGGATTTTACATGAGACACAGGCAGCAGAGGCAGAGGCTGCCATGGTGCTATCACTAGACGCGAAAATGGCCTTTGATAGCATAGAATGGCCTTTCCTTTTAGCACTACTAAAATGCCTGGGTTTTGGCACTGAGTTCCACTCATGGGTATATCCACTATAGTTGGATCCCAGGGCCAGGGTTAAGGTAAATGCAGCAGTTTTGTATTCCTTCAGGCTGCATAGGGGCACGTGGCAGGGAAGTCCACTGTCCCCGCTCCTATTTGCCTTGGTTCTGGAGCCACTGGCCGAATTGATACCGCAAGACCTGTTAGTGTGGGGCATTAGAGAAGGGGGTAACTGTGAAGCCCGGATATCCCTATACGCAGACGATATCCTACTATAAGACACAAAACCATATTGTTCATTGGATAGGCTACTGCACATCATACACACCTTTGGACAAAATAAATAGGGCGGAGTCCTGGGCCTTCCCACTAAGTGAAGGAGAGAGCATTTTGCCACCCGGATGTGCGATCCCCCTGATGGAAGAGGGATTTACATACCTGGGAATATATATCACAAGAAACCCAGAGGTTTTCTACAGGAGAAGCCTATGCCCACAATTAGATCATCTGCGTGACAATGTGGGGCATTGGCCAGCACTCCCGATATTCCTGATGGGCTGTGCGGCTCTGCTCAAAATGATGACCCTTTCCCGACTATTGTATGTGCTTGAGAACACTCCTTATCCAGTGACACTCCTTATCCTAGCAAAGTCAAGAGGGAGATGTGAACCCTTTTCTGGAACGGGGGCAGCTCCCGTATTGCATTACATAAGCTTCAGAAAGGGGTTTACGATGGAGGGTTGGCGATCCCGGATATACTGGCCTATTATTGGGCAGCTTAATTGGTCGCAGTGAGCGAGTGGGTATATGCTAGGTGTGATGAACCAGCATACAGGGTAGACAGAGCGGCACTGGGAGAGTGGATACCCAACAGTTTTGTATATTAAGAAGAGGAAGGCCGGGCTTCCCCCACATACCAGAGCCACAGTGCGAACATGGAGGGACGTGACAAAGACAATGGGATGGGGGAACACACTGAAAACGCAACCCCACTGTGGACTAGTGACCAATTGTGTGATGTGGGTAGATTGGAGGGCTTTAAAGGATGGAATCTTATAGGTATAGAACTGCTGGAGGCTGTGTGGAGAAACAGCAAATGTATTACCATTGAGGAGCTCAGTACTGAGTTCTCCATGCCAAACACAGAGAGATATAAATACCTGCAGATGAGACATGCACTTCGCCATTATATAAAGGAAGGGGAATCCCCCCAGATGCCACCCTGTTAGAAGACAGACTACTACTTGAGCCGACCCAAGATAAGGCAGTATCACTGATCTGTAAAAAGATTCTGAATAACACCCCGGATGCTCTGCGCACACTTCGAGAGGCCTGGGAAGGAGACATAGGTTCTCTTAGTGAGGAGGACTGGCAGGAAGCCCTTCAAAGCCCCCAGGAAGTGGGATTCCGGGCACGATTTTGCCTGATACAGTTCAGGCTTTTGCAAAAGTCATATTACTCCAGAGCCTTACCACATAGAATGGGCCGTAGTGATTCTGATATATGTGGCAGGGTTGGGGCCTAGTGGGGAAATTTTTCCATATCCTATGGAGTTGTCCATTCTTTCAAAGTTTTTGGTCCCAGATAACAGGGGTGCTGACACAAGTGACAGGCCTGATGGTACTGATGGAGGCCAGCTGACACATTCTAAATATCACAGGGGAGGAAAGATGTCCCAGACATCAAACAACATGGTTGAGGCTAGCAGTCGGAGTGGCCAAACGAGACATTGCTAAGGCATTTGGTGCGAGTGAGCTTCCTTCCATTAGAGACTGGAAATATAACATGGATTGGTGCCACCAAGTAGAACAGGAGTTTTACAAGAGTCGGAGCTGTAGCAAGAAATATGACAAAATCTGGTCCTCCTGGCATAATGATTGAGGTATATGAACATATATGTGACATGATGTATGGCAAAATACCTTATAGGTGGGGGGCAGCGAACAAGGGGGCTACTATTTCACGTTTACTGAGACAATACAGGCTTAATAGTAAATGAACTAAGTTATGGATATGTTGGATAGCAGTACTGCACCTTTTCTCCTCTCCAAGCAAATGTAAACTATATAACGATGATGATCTTTGGTATTTTCTGAGCATATGTGTATTTAAATAAAAAGAGTTTTAAAAAGTAGTGAGCCTTACTTTGGCAATTTATAAGGATCAACAATGTCTTCATAGCATGGCCATCGCCAAAACTCAACACTTAAGGCAAAACATAGTTACATAAAATGTACAGGTACTGCATGTTGGATCACCATCAAACACAACACTCAAGACAAAATCACAGTCATATTAATTCATCAGTGTCACAATATCAAAGCAACACCTTTACAACTGGCACAAAAAATAAATATAGGGAACAGCCTGTCAGAGATGCCTCAGCCCGCTCAATGTGCACGTTATCCTGTGGCCAAGGGAAGACCTTGGAAGTGCAGAGATTAGGTGAGGCTGATAATCTTGCCAATATCAGCTCTGGGGTGAAGATTACAACAATTTATGCAAAGAAGGAAAGTAATAACTTCAATAACCATAGGCGTTTCTTGGCAAAACATGAGCTATGCCTTATCTCCTGGATCCCAATCACTCTAGTTCCCTAATATCTGAATTACACCCTATCTCACACCTAGAGGTCCTGCCTACCATCTGGGTCACGCCTAGTGGTCCAAGCAAACACACCTCTCGCTTCATTCAGATATTATCACTGTTAAGAAACCGGTAGTGCTGAGAAAACCACTTTAGACTAGTAAGATCAAAGTGTAGGCCCTATATCACACACAGAGCCTATGCGTATCATCTGTGTCATGCCCAGTGGTCCAAGCAAAAACACACCTCTTATAACAGAGGTGTTGACCCTAAATCACACCCAGAGCCTTATGCGTACCATCAGTGTTACCACCAGCATTTCAAGCAATCAGCAAACAAAAATAACAAACCAAAAAATAACAATACTCACCTTCCCTGGTACTGATGATCAGCAATAGTTACTTCTGCAAGTTATGTGGGTATACATTTTTCCTAGTTGGCCACACGCCAAATGGTAGGACTAAGGCTCTGATGTAGTCTCTTACACTTCTGACGGCAGCTTCAGGATGGACCTCCACCCTGCGGATTCAGGAAAACTTCCAATCAGTAGCGCCGTCTGCTCACCTCTTTTGTTGCACAAATGTGAATCCGTTCCGGTGGGGTCCTCTTACTTTATCACAGCTGGGTCCGAGGAAGAAATCAGCTTCTGGCTGGCTCGTCAAAATGTTGCTTGAATGAGAATTTAACTTATAAAGCAAAAGACTAGAGGCATCTTGCAAAACAAGAACAGTTAGGTTAATTAAACTTTGGGGCCGGGAGAGCAGTTACAGAACCGCGGTCTGAGGACTGTCTCTCGTTGCACATCAGATTGAAGCAGGTTTTAATACATTTTTCTGAGTGTCATAAAACCATAAAACACATTATTTTCTTGGCAAAAAATGCAAACAGTTTTCATGGAGTCATGAATGCACTTCCAAATAGTAAACCCAGGTGGGCTTTGACCTGGCGTGGATACAATGTGTGCCAGTGAGTATGTGTCCAGATGTCCTGCCTGAGGGGCGTGTGGTCACTGCGTGCACTGTGTGTGTTGTGTCCTTATTGGCTATGTGTACCTAACTAGATGTGGCATCTAACTTTATGGTATTTTTGGGAATACACATATCACTCTGGCTCTGTGTGTTTTATTGAGGGCAATCTCTGGGGACGTTTGTGGTGTTGCTGCCTATCTGTGGGATCTGATCTAAGTTCTTCTGTTTGTGCATTTATCTGTTCTCTAAGTGTTGCCCCACCTGTGACCTGTCAGTCCTTAACCTCCGGCCTACGTTTCAGAGCCTGCTTGACCACTTACCTACGTGCCAACATTGGCAGAAAGTACACGACAGGGGAATCTAATAATGTTGATGTTATTTAATTTGTGTATAAAAATGTATTACTGCACGCATCAACATTGACTAATCCAAAACGAACAGATATATGACACTGTCCTGCTCTCTACCTCTCATGCACTGCATCAAATTTGTTTGCTACTCTGTTTTATTAATATTAGTAAATTTGCCCAAAACAGTATTGTCTATACCATACAGAGGAAAACCTTATTAAAAAGAGGGCTAGTGGCTGGGTGGGAGATCATATAAGGGGCCATATTTCAGTTGTATTGCAGCACACATCAAAACTCATAAGGTACTACTTTTTTCAGGACAGTGAAGGGCAGAAACACAAATATACTTGACTACCTGGTGAGTTTTTAATGCATTTTTAAACTCACTACATGTGTTTGTTCAATAGAGCAATTCAATGAGTCCTCAAACTTATTAGAATTGTTTGACAGTTCCATTCTTTTCTAGCGCCAAATCCTTTAAACTCATATCATTTGTCTTAAGAATTATTGCTAATCATCTCCAAATTTTCTAATAGCTTTACACTGGTTGTTCTTGATTCCTCATTTCTGTTCTTAAGAGTGCTCTAATGTAGATCCTCGGTGCTTGGTGTAGGATAGTCTCATGGTGAAGCAAGGCACTACCTAAATGCAAATCAAATGAAATTAAACAAAATCATTAATTGGGTATTTCTCTCTTAGATCACATTACGTAAAAATCCTAAATACTGCTCTTTACGTTACTAGTCTGTGACCCTAAAGCATTCTTACCCAGATCCTTAATTATGAGTCTCCTATTAATTTTTGTCTGTGAGATCATCAGCATTTCTTTTCTAAACCAGTTGCTACATGATTCCCTCCTGAATCTTTTATTTTAACCAGTTGTGTGCTGATGACAGCTCCTTGCCATACACCACACAGGTCCTCATGTGCTGAGGATGGCACCGGGCCATCCTCACACACTAGGCTTGAGATCACTCTGGTACGAGCACCAGAGAGATTTCCTTTTACTTTATTCGGCCTCAGGTGCTGGGGCCTCTGGAGATGAGAAAGAGCTTCCCCAGCACCTGAGGCCATTTTTCAAAAGTGAAATGATGATCAGTGTACATGGCACGCTGATTTCATTTCAATGAAAAGAAAGTGAAATGAGTAGATCAGATCATTTAACTTTCTCTGCATTGGTGTTTTGTGGGGATGTCAAAGTCCCCAAGCACCGATTCAGACAGAAGTCGTATCAATGGAAAGGCAAAAAGTTCACCTTTTTAATGTTACCTTTTTCTAGAGAATCCTTACATGAGGATCACCACAGGAGAGAGGTTTGTGGCTCCGCTCAGATTCCAGAACTTTCAAGCACAGAAATGTGAGAAAAACATCTTTTGTTATTCAAAGTTTACAAGGAATTTGGGGTAAAACAACCTGTGCGAGGCATGCAGATCACCCCATCCAGTTTTGCCCTAGGTGACTACTTTTAAAAAATGTACAGGTTTGCTAGGTTTTCCCTAGGTGCCAGGTGAGCTAGGACCCAAAATCCACAACTAGCCACTTTGAAAAAAAACCAGGTCACATGTGAGTGGTTAAAATGTGATATATCCATGTTGTATTTTGGGAAGTTTCCGGTTGAAGGCACTAGATCTACCCGCATAAATTAGGTACCATTTTTATCAGAAGACATGTTGGAGCTTAGAACTAGTAGGATATTTATATTACCAATTGGATTCTGCTGCATTTGTGCCTTCCAAATGTAAGCCAGTGTGCAAGAAAGAATGCTCCTATGAGTACCCACAAATTCAGAGATGTACAAATAACCACTGCTCCTCAACTTTATATATTGTACCCATTTCCGAAATGCATGTTATCTTTATACCTATTTTTCACTCCACATATTTCACTATATGAATTGTTCTGTACTCAATGAAAAATAATTGTGCTATGCATCTCATTTTCTCTGAGTACCTTGGGTTCCTAAAGAAAGTGCAAACCCTGTATATTCCCACAACCAAAAAGACATAGCAAACTTAACGGTAGATTGTTTTTGTAAATCAGCCATTGTTTCAAAATGCTACAGATGAAAACATTGTCACATATGGCTGTTTTTTCCTATTCATTTTCAATATTTTGTTTATTTCAAAAGTTATTTTCTTTAGGAATTCCTTCAGGGATCCTCATATATGACCCCTTCCTGAATTTGGAATGTTGGCTATGTTTTAGAAATATATAGCTTTTCTGGATAACCCATGAGTTTCACACTGGTCTGCACCAGAAAATGGAAGTAGGTTGAAAGCACAAAAATAGGAATCATGGGCTACCTCTTTGAAAAATGCCAAAACTGTGGTAAAAAATTAGGCTTTTTGATTCATCTCTGCATGTTCCTGAAAGATGAGAAAATAGGGACTTTAGCACATTAAACGGGCCATTTATGCCATTTTGTATGGGAAAAAACAGACACTTTTACCCAGCACCCTTTTTTCCCCCAAAGAGCTAAAAATGTAACTAAATTTCCCAAAGTTCTGGTAACTTGAAGAGCAATACACCTGCTCCTAGCATACTGCAGCATTGCACATTTGAAAAGTTGAGGAGGGAACACAGCAGGCTCTGCCTGGAGAGCACGATCCATCTGAGCAGGGAAACCCAGGACACACATTGGTGCTTGACCCCAGTTTACATGTCTGGCCTGACCAGGGTCTCTAGGGTTGGGAGTTTGGATTTGAGGTGTTTGTTGTTTGTCTCAGGCAGTATGTTGTGCATGGTGGCAGAAAGTGGTCACACCGGGTTTGCTTGGAGTCAACTGGTTTGGATGTTTGCACTGATTAATTAGATGGCTATCAATGTCCAGGTGTTATGTTTCTCACATGGAACATCCTGGAGATGGGGTCAGCATCCAAGCGACACAATATCCACAGATATATTAGGTACAGGGAGGAACACTATGCTTGCTACAGAAGCCCACCTTACAGTTGCAGAGGTGGAATGTCTGTGGCACCCTTGGTGTGGCCAATTATATGCCACCTCCTACTCTGCATATGCTCAGGGAGCCTTAGTGTGGATTAGGGCCTTTGAACTAGAACACTCCTCCATTGATAAAGAAGGAAGATATCTCTTTGTCAAGGGCAGATTGCTGGGTAAGGAAATCATGCTGGAGAGCATCTATGCACTGAATCAAGACTGGGTCGCTTTTTTCCAGTCCCTCTAAGTGCCATTGGAACATCTTGAGACTGAGGGCCTGCTCTTGGGAGGTGACCTTAATTGTGTCAAGGATGTAATTGTTATTGTATTTATATAACGCTTACTACCGCTGATGAGGCGTCAAAACGATTTTCAGGCTGTAGCACACTACTCCGGAACCCAAAAGGATTCGTTGTGGATTAGTATAGGGAAATACAAGAACAGTATTAGCATTTGTATAGGGAGGTATGATTTAATTTGAGTGGAGGACATGTGAGTCTGTTAGTTGGATTGAACATAATGGAGGGACTGAGGAGAGGAGAATACATAAGTGTTAATTGGGAGCTCATATTAGTAAAATGAGGTTTAGAATGAGTAAATGAGAGATGGGTGAGGGAAGAGTCTGCAGAAAGGGATTATGGAGATTTTAGTAGTAAAATGGGAGTTGGGAGGAGTCAAAGGAGAGATAAATGAGGGAGAATTTAGAAGGGTGTTTGGGAGATCATAGTTGTTAACTGAGGTTTGGGGTGAGTCATGGGGGTAGAGGAGGGAAGACTCTAGAAAGGGTTATTTTAGAGATCATAGAAGTAGAATGGGTTTGGGATGAGTGGAAATAGAGAATAGAGTGACAGAGTTATAGGGTGATAGTAAGGCAGAGTAAAGCTTTTTTTCCTCTTGTACAGTAGGACTAAAGTAATAACTACATAGATACATGATTAACCCCTTCGCTGCCAGGCCTTTTCCCCCTCAGGTGCCAAGCCTTTTTTTGGCTATTTGGGGCAGTTCGCGCTTAGGCCCTCATAACTTTTTGTCCACATAAGCTACCCACGCCGAATTTGTGTCCTCTTTTTCCAACATCCTAGGGATTCTAGAGGTACCCAGACTTTGTGGGTTCCCCAGAAGGAGGCCAAGAAATTAGCCAAAATACAGTGAAAATGTCGTTTTTTTCAAAAAAATGGGAAAAAGGGGCTGCAGAAGAAGGCTTGTGGTTTTTTCCCTGAAAAGGGCATCAACAAAGGGTTTGCGGTGCTAAAATCACCAGCTTCCCAGCTTTCAGGAACAGGCAAACTTGAATCAGAAAACCCAATTTTTCAACACAATTTCGACATTTTACTGGGACATACACCATTTTTACGATTTTTTGTGCTTTCGGCCTCCTTCCAGTCAGTGACAAACATGGGCATGAAACCAACGCTGGATCCCAGATACCGCAACATTTCTGAAAAGTAGACAAAATTCTGAATTCAGCAAGGGGTAATTTGTGTAGATCCTACAAGGGTTTCCTACAGAAAACAACAACTGAAAAAGAAAAATATTGAAATTGAGGTGAAAAAAACATCAATTTTTCTCTACGTTTTACTCTGTAACTTTTTCCTGCAATGTCAAATTTTCAAAAGCAATATACCGTTACGTCTGCTGGACTCCTCTGGTTGCGGGGACATATAGGGCTTGTAGGTTCATCAAGAACTCTAGGTACCCAGAGCCAATAAATGACGTGCACCCTGCAGTGGGTTTTCATTCTATACCGGGTATGCAGCAATTTATTTGCTGAAATATAAAGAGTAAAAAGTAGCTATCAAGAAAACCTTTGCATTTCCAAAATGGGCACAAGATAAGGTGTTGAGAAGCAGTGGTTATTTGCACATCTCTGAATTCCGGGGTGCCCATACTAGCATGTGAATTACAGGGCATTTCTCAAATAGATGTCTTTTTTACACACTGTCTTACATTTGGAAGGGAAAAATGTAGAGAAAGACAAGGGGCAATAACAATTGTTTTGCTATTCTATGTTCACACTCACTTGTGTGGGTAGACCTAGCGCCCGCAACAGGATATGCCCCAAAACACAAGGTGGACACATCACAGAAAACAGAGGTGTTTTTTGCAAAGTGCCTACCTGTAGATTTTGGCCTCCAGCTCAGCTGGCACCTAGGGAAACCTACCAAACCTGTGCATTTCTGAAAACTAGAGACCTAGGGGAATCCAAGATGGGGTGACTTGTGGGGCTCGGACCAGGTTCTGTTACCCAGCATCCTTTGCAAACCTCAAAATTTGGCAGAAAGTTCTGGAATCTGAGAGGAGCCACAAATTTCCTTCCACCCAGCGTTCCCCCAATTCTCCCGATAAAAATGATACCTCACTTGTGTGGGTAGGCCTAGCGCCCGCGACAGGAAACGGCCCCAAAACACAACGTGAACACATCACATTTTTTCATAGAAAACAGTGCCTACCTGTGGATTTTGGCCTCTAGCTCAGCTGGCACCTAGGGAAACCTACCAATCCTGTGCATTTTTTAAAACTAGAGACCTAGGGGAATCCAAGATGGGGTGACTTGTGGGGCTCTGACCAGGTTCTGTTACCCAGAATCGTTTGCAAACCTCAAAATGTGGCTAAAGAAACACGTTTTCCTCACATTTCGGTGACAGAAAGTTCTGGAATCTGAGAGGAGCCACAAATTTCCTTCCACCCATCATTCCCCCAAGTCTCCCGGTAAAAATGATACCTTTCTTGTGTGGGTGGGCCAGGTGCCTGCAACAGAATAAGGCCCAGAACTTGTAGAGATAGAGGGGAAAGCACAGCGAGTTTATAAAGACATATACTTTTATACATCTTTAGACTGACTCTGCTTTGGGGACCCACATAAGTGAGGTGTCATTTTACTTGGGAGACTGAGGGGAACACTGGGGAGTAGGAATTTTGTGCTGGAGCGGTGATCGTACAAACAAAACTCAGGTAAATATGCCTTTTTAAGCAAAGTTTGCAGTTTGCAGAGGGGTCTGGGTAAGAAAATGTTGGGGGATCCACGCAAGCCACATCTCCCTGCACTCCTTGGGGTGTCAAGTTTTAAAAAATATCTGGGTTTGGTAGATTTCCCTAGATGAAGGCTGCACCCAGGACCAAAAACACAGGTGGCCCCTCCCCCCCCAAACACAGGTAGTTTTGTAATATATCATTTTGATGTGTCCACATACGTCTGTGATGTGCCAAACACAAAAATTGTGAAAAGAAACGCACTTAGGTTATGTGAAAAAGACCCCTCACCCACCAACCAAGTTGGTGGCATGCTTCTTCATCGGGGTCCCACCTGAGACACCTAGCGTGTCTCAAGAGTGCTGCGACGCCTGTTTACAGCGGAGCAGGTTTTGTCATATGTACCACACATACTGGTTGGATTTGGCACGAGGGTGAGTGATGGTTCAGTAGATCAAATTTTATTAACAAGAGATTTCACAAAAGTGAAATGCACTGGTAATAACTGAAAGTCCAAAAAACTGAACCAATGACTCACAGCTCGTGAGCTGTAAAGCCACGACAAGGCACCAACCGCTTTACAGTCCATTCACACACCTTTCATACATGACATGCACAAGACCATTCACGCCGCCAGCCACGGGCCCAGCACATTACAAGACTCGCATCCACAGACCGCGCCAGTCAAGGGACCATCACTTTCATATGCCCACATGCCTGATACAGCAATCACACCAGCTGATGAGTGTGTGGACTGGCGTTTGGCTGGTACTGCCAGCCAAGCGCCACCCCACCCACACCACTAGCCAAGCGCCACCCCACACACACCGCCAGCCAAGCGCCACCCCACCCACCCACACAGCCAGCCAAGCGCCACTCCACCCACCCACCCACACCGCCAGCCAAGCGCCACCCCACCCACACCGCCAGCCAAGCACCACCCCACGCACACCGCCAGCCAAGCGCCACCCTACACATACCATCCCTTTTTTTTTGTTTTTAAACAACAAAGAAACCACTAATCATAAATTAGTACAAAACTACAAACACAAAAGCTCTAACTGAATACATGACTAATGCCAACCGTGAAACTGAACATATAAAAATATAAAACAGCAGTTTACGCTCACGGAATTTCCCAATAATTCTTCCGTGTGTGATAGCTCCTGAAACAGCCACCCACACACAGCCCAGGCTTTGAAGGACAATCCTAGTCTCCTTCCTGATACCTCTTCGAGCACAGACTCTACATCTCTTAGCAGGAAAGTTTTTTTTGGCCGTGGGAGGAATGTGCTCAGCAAAGTGACGATCTTTCAATCTAGCCACATCCTCCACCACTGCTTCTCTAGGAACTCTTGCCTGTTCCAGCACAACAAGGCTAGCTATGATAGACTCCTGAAATTTCACAAATGTCATCCTTGACTCTAGAGAACTATCCTTGAACACAACAAAAGCATTAAAAGTTGCCAAGTGGAACAAGTGAACCGCTAATTTCTTATACCACACATAAGACTTACGAGCAGCAGTGTAAGGTTCTAACCTCTGATCTACTCTATCAACACCACCCATGTGCTTATTATAGTCTAAGATGCACACAGATTTGCGCACTTCGGCAACCTGACCCCAAACAGCCACAGGTGAAGTACTCTCATCATGGATGGTGCTTAGCATGTATACATCCCTCGTGTCTACAAATTTCAGAGCTAGCAGCTCATCATTCCGCAAGGCACTGCACTGTCCCTTCTCAAGTTTTTTACAGACAAGCTCTTTTGGATAGCCTTTCCGATTAGAGCGGATTGTGCCACAAGCAACAGTGTCCACTCTGAACAACTCCTTGAACAACCGAACTCCAGTGTAGAAGTTATCTACATATAAATGGTGACCTTTGTTAAACAGTCATCTACCAAGTTCCCACACAATTTTCTCACTAACTCCAAAAGTGGGTGGACAACCAGGGGGGTCAATATTGGAATCCCTACCAGTGTAGACCCGGAAATTATAAACATATCCTGTACTACTTGCTGACAGCATATACAATTTAATTCCATACCGTGCCCTCTTGATAGGAATGTACTGCCTAAAAACCAAACAGCCCTTGAACAGGACCAAAGACTCATCTACAGATATTTCTTTCCCTGGAACATAGATCTCTGAAAACCGATCTACCAAATGATCAAGGACAGGTCTAATCTTAAAAAGACGGTCAGAATAAGGATGATCTTGTGGCAAGGCTAAAGCATTATCTACAAAATGCAACATCCGAAGAAGAAGCTCATACCGGTTACGACTCATGATGGCAGGAAATATAGCAGTTGCCATCAAGGGACTAGTAGACCAATATGAAGACAACAATGGCTTCCTTATCAGCCCCATCAAAAAAGTTAAACCCAAGAACTTTTTCAACTCTTCCAGATTTGTGGGAATCCACCGGCTAGCTCTAGAGTGTGGCCTAAGTCTGGCAGCGTTGTCCCTCAAAAACTGCTCTGCATACAAATTAGTCTGCTCAACAATCTCTTCCAAAAATATATCATCCATAAACAACTCAAAAAAGTTGACGGGCAAAAAGTTTTCCGTATTAACTCGACACCCTTGAAAACCAGTAAACGCAGGCAACTGTGGCTGCTCCATGTTTGGTGCAACCCATGTGTCAGGTCTTCCAATGGGAAGCCTTTCAGCCGCTGGCTCCTGCACCATTGGCACATCACTGTCCTCCTCTAAAACAGGCCCTTCATCAGCACTGAGAGTGGCTTCATCATCAGGTGATTCATCTCTGACAGAAAATTCACTTCCAGAATCCTGCACTTCCTCCTCTGCCTCAGATGCAGAGTCAGTCTCATATTCATGGTCAGAAGATGACTCAAAAAGCACACTAACAACCTGCTGAGCGGTCATCCTATGGCTAGCCATGATCCTTCCTACAAAAATTCAATGGACAAATACACCACCAACAACCAGCACTGTGTAAGATAAGTAACAAAGTATAGCTTTATCACTAAGAGCAACAGCAATCACCAACGATATCCCACTAAAAAGAGAATAAAAAAAGCAAATTAGACATAAGACAACACAATAATCATTGTGCATAAATCTAAGGACAATTTCACACACAATCCTGCATTCAGTACACCACCTACAAACATGTCATTCATGCATGGCAACAATACTCACTTGGAGTAAATTTATTTACTTACCTAAAACATGCAACTACGCAAACCGCAGGACAACTACTGCCAAAACTGCAACAAGCCACAGCAAAGTCAGCAAAAGCTTTGAACTAGAACAAAAAGGAGAAAAACTGTTATTATCATAAAAGCAAATACTTCGCCAGTTGACAAACACTCCGCCACTCACCATTTTTTAATGTTCCCTTGTGTCTAGTGTTCTCTGCTTGGGGGAAGATAGGCCTAAAAAAAAATAGGCCAATCTACCCCCAAGGGGGGGGGGGGGCAGAAATCGCCCAGATTACATTGCACCCTTTGGGGGGGTGACCCTTGCCCAAGGGGCCACACCCCCACACAAAGCACACACACACACACACACACACACACATAGTATCCCTGGTGCTATGGGGGGCAGAACTGCCCAATAATACATATGGGCCCCTGGGGGTGACCCTTGCCCAAGGGGCCGCCCCCCAACACAAATAAAAAAAAAAAACAATAAAATCCCTGGTGTCTAGTGGCTTTCTGCCCCCCTTGGGGGCAGATTGGCCTAAAAATAAGGCCAATCTGCCTCCAAGGGGGGCAGAGACGGCAATAAATACATTGGCCCCCAAGGGGAGCGACCCTTGCCCAAGGGGCCACTACCCCACACAAAGCACACATACACACATATAATATCCCTGGCGCTCTTGGGATTCTGCCCCCCTTGGGGGCCGAAAGGCCTAAAAAAAATAGGCCTCTCTGCCCCCAAGGAGGGCAGAACTGCCCAAAAATACATGTGGGCCCCTGGGGGCGACCCTTGCCCAAGGGGCCGCCCCCAACACAAAAAATAAAAACCAACAATAAAATCCCTGGTGTCTAGTGGCTTTCTGCCCCCCTATTTATACCTTTTTAGCACCGCATTTGTGCCGCTTGTTGATGCAAAAACGGCGCAAACCTCCAAAATACAATTGTATTTTGCAAGTTTGCGCCGCTTTAGTGTCAAAAAATGACGCAAATGCGGCGCAAAAAAAGTATAAATATGGGCCTTAGTGTTTTCTTACACTCGCAGTGACCCTCTACACACTACACTAGCCCTGGGGTCCCTAAGTGGTTCACATTCCACTGTCTTAGTATCTGGTTTGTGTTGCCCCTAGGCCTATTGCATCCTCTTGTATTCTACAGTGTTTGCACTACTTTTCTAACTGTTTACTTATCTGATTTTGGTTTGTGTGTATATTTTGTGTATTTTACTTACCTCCTAAGGGAATATATCCTCTGAGATATTTTTGGCACATTGTCACTAAAATAAAATACCTTTATTTTTAGTAATTCTGAGTATTGTGATTCTTATGATATAGTGCTATATGATATAAGTGGTATAGTAGGATCTTTGCATGTCTCCTAGTTCAGCCTTAGCTGCTCTGCTATAGCTACGTCTATCAGCCTAAGCTGCTAGAACACTACTAATCTACTAATAAGGGATAACTGGACCTGGCACAAGGTGTAATTACCATCAGATACCCACCATAAGCCAGGCCAGCTTCCTACAGAGATCAGCACCTTCTACATATGTGGCTGCTAGTAGAATGGAGGGCCTGCAAAGGGAAGGACTTGCATCAGACACCTCTGCCTCTGTAGCTGAAGAACCCCCTGCAAACATGGACGTCCCCCCAAACATCCAAGAGAAGGAGATGCCAAGACCAAAACCTCTGCCAGGAAGTGAACCTCTTCTGATTAGTACCACTTGTGTGGCACAGATACACCCTGTTGATTTTTCTGACACATACGTCCATTTTCCTATGGTACAAGAACACTGGGCTTATGTGTCCAAACATTGTAGAAGCTACTCTGATGATTTCATGCACCATGTCAGAACCGTTCACAGTTTCCTTCCTGTTATATGTGATCCAATTCACTAACTTTGCTGTGCACTTCCCAATAAATACTACTTAACCACAAATCATGTGTGAGAGTCATTTATCAACTATATTTTACTGTCATCTATCACACCTCCTGCACAAAGAAGTTTCTCTCAAATGTAAGACATTTGTAATGTTCCATCTCACATGTACTGTCTAATCTGGGTAGAATTTGCAATTACTAATAACAATAGCCATAACTCTAATCACTTTCATTGACCTTTCCCACATACAGACAGGGAGAATGCAAGTGATCACACAGTGACTTACTGCCGCTCACTTCAGTATATCAGCATAGGTGTCATACACTACCACCCCACAGACTACTGAAGTTACAGACTTGGCAGTCTTTCCCTATCCTAATAGGCAAACATATTGTTTCCATGTATCATCTGCTAAAGCCTTATCATGTACCCATACCATAGCTCCCAATTGACCATACTCTATGATACAGAGAGAGGTCAGTACAAAAGCCCCAAGTCAAGGAACCTTATTTTAACAAGGTCAGGTTTCAGTAGACATGCCACTCACCTATGTCAGTCTTGATACACATCCACAGTGGCCTGTAGTGAGGGAACACAGTGACAGCTGTTTACAAGTTACTTATTACCAGTACAAACCATTCTGGTGTTTGAGGGTATGGATAGCAGAGGGTGACATGTGTGAGAGACAAATGAAAACACACATGGCACCATTGAACAAACCTCCAATGCCATACAGGTCTATTGAGTGAAATAGGACACTACCATCCCACTGTCCTGACAGTCTGGACATGGAACTCACACACCACCAATCTCATGTCTGGCAGTACCTGGTACAATCCATGTTCACTTCACTTGTTAGTCTGCATATTCTACCTGCCTGTGACACTGTCAGATATTACCAAATAAGGGAACGCTTGTGAAGTAATCTGCAAATTATAAATGACAAACATAAGGTACAGGCTCCATTGAAACTAAAACATCATACAGCCAATTCCCATACCCAATGGTGGCTAAGACTGGGCATTGTGAGAAAATTAAGACTATGGTGATCAAAAACCTGCACACTACTCCATGTAACATTCTGCATTCACGTCAGAGTTATGTGTTTTGAAGCCACTCATGATTATACTAAGTACCTTATCAAGAATCCCCAACCCCACCAATACCCCAATGAGTAACTTTAATCACATAACATCACATACCTATAGTCAGGTGAAGTACTGATTGATGATATCTGCCCTGATGTCTCCAGCTTCATCCTCATCATTGTCATCCTCACTTGTCACATCTGCATTCTCACCCACTGGAACTGCTGGCTCCTCCTCATCAGGTATAAATGGGATTTGACATCTCAGGGTGAGGTTGTGGGGCATGCAGCAGGGTACAATAATCTTTCATACTTTGGTGGGTGAGTACAGGAGGGGTCCACCAGACTTTTCAATGCTATGGAATATTGCTCTCAGAAGCCCAAAAGTCTGCTCCATAACATGCTTTGTCCTTCCATAGGCCTCATTAAAGTGCACTTCCCCTCGTAAGAAACAGTCATCCATACATTAGTTAGCAAACAAAAGTCACAGACACACATGACATCTGTGAATCACTAAGCATGCAGGCCCTCTCTGTGTATTGTTGTGTCATCAGCAGTGGGATATTGCTGTTCCACATGATGAAGGAATCATGGACTGACCCTGGGTACCTTGCATAAACTTGTCAGCCAAACAGACCACTTAGACTTTGATGGAGTATACGTTTTTCCTGTTCCTATACACCTGTTCATTGGATTTTTGGGGGAACCAAGTCTTCATGGGTGCCATCTGTGGCTCCGACCACATGTGGAATGTGTCCCAAAGCATAAAAATCAGCCTTTGCATGTTCCAAATCATCATGTTGTGGAAATCCGATGTAGCTGGCCAGGTGCAGGCAGTGCAGCCTTCAAGACCAGAATGAACATAGACTGAAACATCATGCAGTTAGGGCCACCATGTTTTGAAAGGAGAATATGGCCAGAAAGTGCAACACTGACATAGCTTGTACAATGGGTGGCATGCTATGGGGTTATGATTAGCAGGCATCAGATCTGGCTGCAATTGAGGACAGATATCCATGAGTTCATGCCTATCCAGGTGGTAGATCTGACATGTCGCTCCTCCATGGTCTGCAGGTCTGCTAGTGGATGGTACACTCCATATCGTACCTATGTCACATATTATGCTCTAAAATGCCACATGAAACTAAACTTACCTAACCAAATAATGGTTTATTACTGCATTAACACCCCCTTCACTCTATCACATGTTAGAAATGGGAAAGCTTGCCTATGTGACATTAACATTAGTAACTTGTAGCACATATATGGTACACATCTACCGTATGTCAGATTCTAGTTGCTCTGCTGACATCCTGTACATAATTCATGCACATTGCAAAATGTTTGCTCAAAGGCAGCAGTGAACACAATGTCGTAGATAATACTGTACTGGACATTAGGAAGTGGCCTAAGTCCACTGGCAGAAGTCATCATGGCAGTAGGCAGACACAACCAAGGTGGACATTGCCACTGGAGCACATTGGTGCCATTGGAAGTCTTGGGCCAATGGCGATGTCCACCAGGGTGATGCTCTTTTACAGTAGGGATGTGATTCCCACCTCTCACTTAACTCCTGGCAATGCTGCCAGCAAGATCTCCACAACCTGAGCTTCTATGTGCTGCCTCTGGCAGCAATCATGCCACATCCTACAGGTGATATGGCCCCTGCCTTCTCCCCTGAGGAACTTGAAAAGCTTATCGAGGAGGTCCTACCTCTGTATGGTCATTGCTATGGTATGCCAGACAAACAGATAATTGCAATGCATGTGCAATGTTTTACTGGTTAAGTGTATGATGATATCCAGGGAATGTGGTGGAATAAAGGATTGTGGTCAAATGTGTGGGTAGATGGGCATGTGCAAATGTGTAGATTTTGAGTCCTCAGAAATAGTACAGTGTGTGTGATGTGTGTATACTGACCCAACTTCAGACTGTAATACATGATCAGTGAATGTGGTGTGAAAAATAATTGGAAAGATATTCCATGTTGAGAGATATGCGTTTGGTCTGGTAACATGTTTCAAGCTGACAGCTGGTGCTGGATATGCATGTTGTATGCCTGTCTCATCATCACACATGGCCTGACTGCAGGTGGTCATCCCTTATTGAAGGGGATGTTGAAGCCAGTCTGTATATGTCTAGTTGTACTCTCTTGTATTTTCACCATGCTTGTTATGGTATTGTGCATCTGGACATGACACTCTCTTTTTGTATGTGTCATCCATGCAGGTCAACGCCCATTAAAAAAGGGGATTTGGTGTGCCATCACCAAGAAAGTGCAGACCCTGGGGGTCCACAGCCAGTGGAGCACCCACTTTAGGAAGCAATGGGAGGACCTGAGAAGCTGGGCTTGGAAGACTACAGAGGCCCAGCTGGGGATGTGTTCCCAATGAGAATGGGGTGCCCGTCAGACCTTGACCCCCTAATGGCCCGCAAATTGGCAGTGGCCTAACCGGAGTTGGATGCGCATTTGAGGGCAGCACAGCAGTCACAAGGGGCTAAGTACAGACTTGACACATTTTCATACCTTTAATAGGTGAAGGTTTCTATGCTGTGGAAATGTGGTAAGTGCAAAGTGTCAAGGATCTCCAAGGAACACATTGATGTACACTCCCCAACACTCGTGGACAGGTGTGCACATTCTAATTTGTATAGGGACATATTCCGCTACTATGGTGTCCCCTCTGTACAGAAGCATATGATGATGCACATGTGACCATCTCAAATGTGTGTACCGCTATACAGCTTTTCATACCCTGGTGGTTGTTCCATTCCACCTAATACTCCCAATATCATGATGGAAAGTTGTTCTGGTCTTCGCCCTCTGTCCACTTCAATGTCCCTTGATCCATGTCTTTGTGCAACATAGAGTCTGAAAATTTGAAGTCATTCTAACTTTCAAAAGGTTTCTGATGATTGACAGCATCATGTGAGGCTAAGTTGTCCATCTGACATTTCACAGGCCCTATTTGCATGACTTATTCAGGTCTGTTACAAGGTGAACCTCTTTGGTAAGTGAGGGATGTGTCATCTGAGTGGACATCCTACATGTTGGTAACCATGGAGGTACTGCTAGACTCCTATTGGATCCGATACATTAGTGTCAGGGCTATGAATGTTAGTACCGTTTTCAAGTTCTGTACGTGGGAAGTGGCTACACAGCTATTTACTTAGCCATCGTGTTGTAGGCATGATAAACAGGCCAAAACATATTCTTAACAGTTACAATTCTAACGTTTTTTTGCCATCATCATGACTACATTGAAAGGTTACGTCACAAATCAACATTGAAGAGTTGTTAACATTCTTTCTGTTGCTATTTTGGATGTGTTGACTCCTTGTTGTATGGAAACCTAAGGGCATATTTATACTTGTTTTGCACCGAATATGTGTAATATTTTTTATGCAAATTCGGTGCAAAACTAACTCCATATTTATACTTTGGCACTAGACCTGTCTAGCACTAAATTTATGGAGGTAAAGTAATTTTTTGGACGTGGAAACCTACTTTGGGTCAATGAGATGCAAAGTAGGTGTTCCCGTGCAAAAAATGACTTTAAGGCCCTAGTGCCTTATTTATCCTCCTGTGCAAAAATCATGCACGGGGGCAAGAAGGGGTCAAAAATGGTGCAAAGCTTTGCACCATTTTTTAACGCCTGAGTCAGGGCAGGTGTTAGGGGACCCGTGGGCCTATTTCCATGGTGGAACACCATGGAATAAGCCCACAGGTGCCCTCCTCAGGCCCCAGGGACACCCCCACCCACACCAGAGGGACAGCGGAGGATGGGGGACTCCATCCCAGGTAAGTACAGGTAAGTATTTTTTGTTTTTCAGTGCCATTGGGGACCCTGAAGTGGCCTCCCATACATGGCACTGGGTGCAGCGGCCATGCCCAGGGGACCCTGGTCCCCTGTGCTAGCCATTGGGGTAGTGGGCATGACTCCTTTCTTTTCTAAGACAAGAGTCATGTGGTATGGATGGTTTTGCATCAGAAAATGACTCTAGGCAGGTTAGAGTCCTTTTTGTTTTACTCTGACCTGCCTAATGCCACTTTTTGGTGCAAAAGCCCCCTCTTCCATACCGATAGCTCCACCCAACTAACATTATTTTTTTCACGCTAGCCTACCCTTTCCACCGGCTTGCACCATTCCATAAATATGGTGCCCAGCTGGTGCACAGAAATGGTGCAAGCCAGTGCTAAACCTTTTGGTGCATAACTGTGTTAGTGCAGTTTTGCACCAAAAAGTACAAATCAGGACCCTAGTGCTTGCAATTATACTGACACCATTGTGGTGCAGGTGTGGTAGATGACAAACACATGTGAGAGGCACGGTATGTGTACTCAGGCATTTGGCTTGCATCATGGTGGGTGTACCTGTCATGGTAGCCTCAGATGTGGTTTGTCTCTCTGAATTTTTCTCCAAATAGATGTAAGGCTAGTCATGTCTAATGTGAGTGATTAGGTGAGGGGAAGTGAGATGAGTGATTTCAATGGGTGACATAGCATAATTTTAAGAGAGCACATGTTCAGTAGTTGCTTCAAGATTTGCAACAACATCTTATAGATACCATGCTCACTGAACCTAAGGAGCTTGTGAAGGATGTGAACGGTTGGTTGAGCACCAGAGTGTCCAAGGAGGTACCTGGTGGGTCACCCTAAGGGTAGACAGGATCCCCAAAAGAAGAGCGATACAAGAATAAATTGAAAGTTCTCTCAAGCCCCCCAAAATAGTTTTAGGGGAAGTGTATCAAAGCCAAAACTTACCAGAGGAGGGGAGGGTTGCTTGGGAAGAGGCCTTAAAGTAATTTCACTCCTGAGTGTATTGAGATGTGCAAATACAGGCAAGCTGAGGGACATTCAGCTGTCCAAAGTGTCATCAGCCCTCCTACTGGTGGGCAGGCCCCAGGTATGGCTAGTGCAGCAACTTGAGAAGTGATTGACCCAGACACAGTGGGGGGAGATTAGAGATTACCCTAGGCAACAGATAGATGTTATTGAAGGCTCAGATGTCTAATAATAGAAAAAAGTATCTGTAGTGGGTCACCAATGGGCAGAGCGGGGATGCCCTGAGAGACACAGCAGTCAGTATCATTACTTTTAGGTGTCATCTGGTGTAGTCAGAGCAGGCAATTCCTAATGCATTTCACCAGGTTGTGAGAGCTGACAACCAAGAGAATCACAACACATGACTCTGGTTCCCTTTGAATGGAGAGGAATTCTCAGGTTCCTTAAGGGTACCTGTGTGTCCATCCATACCTATGGATTGTCTGCTTGGTAATGACATGGAACACACCATCTGGAAAAAGGAGGAGGTCCAGCTCCATGTGGAGGTGCTAGGATTGCCTGAGTGGATGCACCTGTCCACACAGTTCGTGGCAGCTCGAGAGTCAAGTCAATAGGACTGGAGCCTGGAACAATGACCTGGGTACCTACCAAAATGAAGAAGGGCAGTGGGCTTGGGAAACCCTTCCCTGAGAATCCAATGGTCTGAGGGGACAGTGAAAGTAAGTGGGAGGCCCCAGAATCTACAGAGGAAGATATTGATGATGTTGGAGACCTACCAGAGTTGTCCGTATCTTAAAGGGAAGGCTGGCCATCAAGGGCAGAATTATGCAAAGCTCACAGAGAGTGCCCGGTACTTGAGGGCCTACAGCAACAGGCCATGGCCACAGCAGCTGCTGACAACTTATCACCTAATCTATCTCTTGTATAGTGAGCATAGGGTTTCTGAGCCTGGAGCAACCCATGTGTTGGTTGTCCTTCAATGCTATAGGAGCTTCCTATTGATTCTGTCTCATGACATACCCAGGAGGAATATGTAGGACAAGTTCAAACTTTTTCAAGTTTGGTTACCCACTTCTATGGCCTCTACTGGCCTCTAGATGAAGACAACCTCAGATGCAATCTGCACCTGCCCGGCCCGTTGGACATCAGGGACACAGCAAAAACCATTCCATGTTCCACTCCCTATAGACGGAACACCCTTTAAGAGGGCCAGTGTTTATATTGTTGGGCACTAGACCTCAAGACTGACCTAGGAAATTGGTTCATCCTGGTTTTGGTGGACCATGCCACACATTAACTCAAGGCCATTTATCTGGTAATCGTGACTGCAACCACAGTGGCTAGGGCACTAATTGAGTTATTTACCCGAGTGGGTTTCCCCAACTAGGTTCTGTCAGTCTGAGGTACCAACCCCATGTCTGCCTACATGAAGTTCTTGTGGGATGATTGCTGGGTAACTTACAAGTTTTCCACACCTTACCACCCCAAATAAAAGGGCTTATTAAAAGGTTCAATAAGACCCAAAAGGGCATAATTATGAGCCTACCAAAACACATGAGGCATAAGTGGGATGTCCTGTTGTCATGTCTATATTTTGCTGAAAGGGAGGTAACTCAGAATACAGTGGTGTTTGGTTGCTTTGAACTTCTGTTTGGTCACCCTGTTTTTGGACCTCTCATGACTTGTAAAGAAGGGATGGGAGCAAGCTTTCATGAAACTACATTAGGATATAATGAGCTTCATGTTGGCACTCAGGTCTCTGTTGAAGTGCTTCTGTAAAGAACCCACTGAAACCCTGGATGCTAGCAAGGAAGTGATGAAGTACTTGTGCAACCAAAAGGCCACTCTGGTGGAGTACCAAGCTGCATACAAGATTTGTGCTATAGTGCCTGTGGAACCCCGGGTCTTAAAGTCCAGTGAACAACAAGGTCAAAGAGAGGATGGGGAGGTCACCTACTTGGTGGACCTCAAGACATCCAGGAACCCAGTAATGTTCTGCATGTCAACCACATCAAACCCCACTTTGAGAGGTCCAAGATAACCATGCTCTTGGTTACAGATGACGGTGTGGAGAAAGAAAGTGAGCCTCTTTCTGACCTCCTTTCTGCTAAACATATGGGTCAGTGTATGGAGTTGTCCTCTCCTTGACACGGACCCCTTTCACTGACCCAAGAGCACCGCTTGACTGTCACCACTTGTGGCAGTTCGCCTCATTTTTTTCACCCACCACCCGGGCTCACCACTCACATTCTTGTTCATGTTGACTCTAGATTTATAAAAGGGTTTCCGGCCATTACAGAACTGATGAATATACATTCAAAAATAGGCAAAATTGATGTGGAGGAAGGACTAGGAGACATTGATTTGCACCAGAAAGGTCTGGTGCAATTGCATGCTTGCTTTTGTTCCTGGTTGAAAACTACATGATACACTTGATACCTGTGACTTTAGCCTGTATCATGTGCAGACTCAGAAGCAAATCAAGGGGTCGGGAGCACATAATACAATTTGACTCACTTAATTTAAGACAGAAGGAGCAGCAGTACACTGCAGCTGAAACAAAAATGCTAGCACGCACATGGAATAGTTATGACATAAATGTGGGCCACACTGTTTAACATCCCAACAGATTGTCAGCCACTGGTTTAAATTATGAGTATGACTAAAGTCCATACAAGTAGATCTAAAGAGACAAAGAACAAGGTATTCCTAGAGTTGATGTCAGAAGTTGGCTCTGTATATAGTATCTCAAAGTAAGACATAGTGTGCACAGAGTTCAAGGGTTCCCCTTAGAGGTAAGATAGTGGCAAAATTGGGGAACATGGCGGCTGAAGGTCAGCAGCGCTCGCGCTGCTGGAACAGCCACGGCGCTGCCTCACCCCCCGCCGGCGCGAGAAAGGAGGAGTAGGAAAGGAAATACGGGATAAGGACAGAAATCCCTTCCAGTATTCCTACCCGAAGGCGGTATGCCTCCCCGCAGGTTGCGGGACCGCATTCCGGCGCGAGTTAGGACACTGGCAACAGGACCAACAGGAGCCGCAGCAGTAAGGGCAAACGGCGGTAACTGGGAGCACGCAACTCTCGAGGTTCGGAGAGTGCGTGCTCTCACATCCAGGGTCACGCTGAGAGGAGCGACCGGAGGCAAAGCAGACAGGGGCAGCACAAAACGATCTGGTAGCATGGAAGGCAGGATTAGTGCACAACTGCCCCATGTAAGAAGAAGGGACTCTCTCTCTCTCCCTTCGGCATCTGGACCTCTGAACCTGTATTGAGGTAACATGGACGACCACATGGACCAGGTACTGGGAGAGGGGGGAGGACATGTGGAGTCTGAGGTCTTTAACAGTTTAAGGGAGGGGGGCTCCTCTTATATATTGCCAGGTCAGGTCAGTAAGGATATTGTCAGTGCTCACGAAAGCCCTATGGATGTTTTGCTGGAAGAAAGGGGGGTAGCACTGCCACAGCAAAAGAAGAAACCCGTGGGGAGGAAAAAGCAGCCCTCTCCCCTCCCTCAACAGAGAATAACTCCCTCATAGAGGGCATATTTCAAGGCCAAGAGTTTTGACAACATCATTCCCACTTCTACTATATCTCCCCTCCCCGCTTCTCCGAGTGTAATTCCAAATAAGACCTTGTGGTCTGAATGTGAGGAGGGAGAGCAAGCAGACTGGCCTGGGATCAATTTTTCTTCCTCATCTGCACCCTCTTTAAATGAGGGGAGGATATTAGGCACAGGCATGCCAGCACAGAATCAGACCCCTCCTGGTATAGGAGAAGATACTCCCCTGCGACAAAGTAATGACAACTTTGAGGGGATGACAGCAGATCCTTTGGGTTACCAGCAGGACCCACTACTGGAGTTGAACTTGACGCATGTCCAGCCATCTCTAGAATCCCTGCTGCACTCTTTATCTGAGGAAGTTAGGCAGGGATTCCTGGTATCACAGAACAACCAGAAAGGGATCCAAGAGGTCTGCAAAGCTTTGGCGACGAATATGGATATTTTAGCACAGCAAACTCAGATCCTGGAAAATCAAGTGGTTCAACTTAATGAACGGTGGAGAAACATACAAATGATATTGAAGCATTAAGGATTATGTGAAATCAGAACGCTGAGCATCTGGAAGTGTTGGAAAACAACGCCAGGAGGAATAACATTAAAATAATGAATGTCCCGGAGGGGGTTGAGGGAGATAATATTAAAATGTTTGTGGTGGGTCGCCTGAGTCAATGTGGGATGTGGGAGGGGTCTGAAGATTTGCTCTCCCAAGATATACAGCGGGTCCATAGGGACCCCTTTCGGAAATCACCAAATGCAGCTAAGCCAAGAAGGATACTGGTGAATGTTCTTACCTATGTTATAAAGAAGAAAATCCTTTCTAGAGCATTGAAAACCGGAATCTTGAATGCAAGTGGTTTCTCTTTTGAAATAAGATCTGATGTATCGCGGACGACCTCCAACCGACAATGGGAACTTGGCAAGAGGCTGGAGGAGTTTAGGAAGCTGGGGGCCACGGTTCCTTTAAATTTCAGGCAACTTTGAGAGTGATGAGAGAAAATCGGATGTATAACTTACGGGACATCCACGAAGCAGATTCTCTACTGGAGAAATTTATGGAATATTTGTTTTCTTCTTTTTTTTTTTTTTTAGACATGGTGGGGAGTCCAGCAGTGCCAAATGACATGGTAGCCAAGAAAATTAGGGGGTTCCCCAGGGTGGTGAGAGGGAGAGAACTGGGGAGGGGGTTGGGAAGATGGCGGGAGGGGATTTGGTAGGGGTGGAGTGGATGGGACATGGGAAAAAAATGTCCTCATTGTAAAATGGTTCGACCCATAATACTGTTTATTAGAATGCCCGTTACATTTGGGAAAACATATAAGAGGGATGGTTGCAGGTAATTTCCAGATTCTCTCATGGAATGTGAATGGGTTGAGAGTAAGGGCAAGGAGAAGTTATATCCTGCAGTATATTAAGGACTCACTGGCACAAAATATAATCATTCAGGAGTCTCACTTGACATTTGCAGAAGTACAGGAGATCTTTAAACCTCTGGCTACGGTTAGTCAAGTGACCTGTTCCAATAATACATTGCATTCAAAGGGAGTGGTAATGTTGGTCAAGAGAGTTGCTAATGCCCTGACCATGTGCACCAAGTGGGATACAAAAGGTAGATGGGTCATGGCGGATGTTAAGATTAACCGGGCTAGTTATACTTTAGTATCCTACTATGGCCCCAATGTAGATGATACGACCGCTCTACGGGAAATATGTAATGGCCTTCTGGAAACTCAGTATCCAATCATAATAGCAGGCAATTTTAATTTATACACTAGATAAGTCCTCTGTTAGTAGGGCCTGTGGGTGCCAAAATTCTTTGGCGTATATTAAAGTGATGATGGATCAGTATGCTTTGGTTGATATTTGGAGAGACTTACATGGTCGCTTGCGCAGTTTTACTTTCCATAATAAAAAGTTCAGGCATCACTCTAGGATAGACTTTTTTCTACTTGCTAAGACTCTGAAGGCATGTGTGGTGGATGTACAACACATCCCTGCCCATTTATCTGACCATGCCGCAGTTATGGTGACTTTGAAGGAAGATGGACCCCGGTCGGTAAAGAGGTGGACGTTAGATCGCTCCCTATTAAGCAACACAGAGGTGGTAGAATGTCTGTCTAGGGAAACTAGGGGGGTCATTCCAACCCTGGCGGTCGGTGATAAAGCTGCGGCCAACCCGCCAACAGGCAGGCGGTCAAAAACATTGAATTCTGACCCTGGCGGGAACCGCCAACACAGGCCGCCACTTTAACACTCCGACCGCCACGGCGGGACAGACAAACAGCGCGGCGGTCACTGCCAACAGGCAGGCGGCAGACAATGTACCGCTCACAGTATCACAACTCACCAATCCGCCACCTTTTCCGGGGCGGGAGCCCCGCCGATAAAAACACGACGGAAACAGACTACGAACGGGAAAACGCTCACCTCTATACACTCCACGAGGACAGAGGACAGCATGGAACCCGAATTAAACATCCTACCAGCTCTTGTCTACCTGCTCATCTACCACGAGTACGAACTCCGGCGCAGAAGACAACGGTGAGTACTGCACCTACGACACAGGGGAGGGGGGAGGACGAAAGGTTACGGTCACACACATACGCCCCCCCCCCAACTATCAACATACCAATGCAGAGCAACAACTGAGTGACACCCCCAACCCCCCCTGAAAAATGCAAAGACACAATCAAATTTAAATTTAAATTTATGTATAAATTAGGTTCATTGAAGTCATGGAAAATTATCGTCATGAAATATCAAAGCAAAAATCATGAACAGTGCGAAAGCTATGTACATAGTCAATAAGTCCTGCTCAGTGTGTCAAATATCCACAGTCCGTGGGCCAATGTCTACCAAACACATGGGCAAAGCCCACACAGGAGACCTGAGTCCGTTGGAGAGAACACTGCTGGGGCATCAGATGACAAAACTACAGGCACCTCAGGGGGAAGGGAATGGGGGGCACCTCAGCCACAGGAGTCCACGATGCCAGAACCACGAAGGGGCCACCATGCCCACTGTGCCATCCTGGGGAGTGCAAAGCCACAGTCCATCAGGTGGATTACAGACTCCACTGGTCATGGAGGAGGCAGGGTGCCCAGAGTGCAGCGTGAACACTAGCTCGACACAGAACCGGCACTGTCAATGGGCCAGCGGTGCTTGAGACGGCGGGGCCCAGCGGAGCGGTGCTTGAGACAGCGGGGCCCAGCGGAGCGGTGCTTGACAGGAAGGGCCCAGCGGAGCGGTGCTTGACAGGAAGGGCCCAGCGGAGCGTGCTTGAGACGGCGGGGCCCAGCGGAGCGATGCTTGAGACGGCGGGGCCCAGCGGAGCGGTGCTTGACAGGAAGGGCCCAGCGGAGCGGTGCTTGAGACGGCGGGGCCCAGCAGAGCGGTGCTTGAGACGGCGGGGCCCAGCAGAGCGGTGCTTGAGACGGCGGGGCCCAGCAGAGCAGTGCTTGACAGGAAGGGCCCAGCGGAGCGGTACTTGACAGGAAGGGCCCAGCGGAGCGGTGCTTGAGACGGCGGGGCCCAGTGGAGCGGTGCTTGAGACGGCGGGGCCCAGCGGAGCGGTGCTTGACAGGAAGGGCCCAGCGGAGCGGTGCTTGACAGGAAGGGCCCAGCGGAGCGGTGCTTGACAGGAAGGGCCCAGCGGAGCGGTGCTTGAGACGTCGGGGCCCAGCGGAGCAGTGCTTGAGACGGCGGGGCCCAGCGGAGCGGTGCTTGACAGGAAGGGCCCAGCGGAGCGGTGCTTGAGACGGCGGGGCCCAGCGGAGCGGTGCTTGACAGGAAGGGCCCAGCGGAGCGGTGCTTGAGACGGCGGGGCCCAGCGGAGCGGTGCTTGAGACGGCGGGGCCCAGCGGAGCGGAGCTTGAGACGGCGGGGCCCAGCGGAGCGGTGCTTGAGACGGCGGGGCCCAGCGGAGCGATGCTTGAGACGGCGGGGCCCAGCAGAGCGGTGCTTGAGATGGCGGGGCCCAGCGGAGCGGTGCTTGAGATGAAGGGCCCAGCGGAGCGGTGCTTGAGATGAAGGGCCCTGTTCAGCGGTGCCTGTCTTCTCAGCGGGGCCCTGTTCAGCGGTGCCTGTCTTTACGGTGGGGCCCTGTTCAGCAGTGCCTGTCTTCTCGGCGGGGCCCTGTTCAGAGGTGCCTGTCTTCACGGCGGGGCCCTGTTCAGCGGTGCCTGTCTTCTCGGCGGGGCCCTGTTCAGCGGTGCCTGTCTTCACGGCGGGGCCCTGTTCAGCGGTGCCTGTCTTCACGGCGGGGCCCTGTTCAGCGGTCCTGTCTTCTCGGCGGGGCCCTGTTCAGCGGTGCCTGTCTTCACGGCAGGGCCCTGTTCAGCGGTGCCTGTCTTCACGGCGGGGCCCTGTTCAGCGGTGCCTTTCTTCTCGGCGGGGCCCTGTTCAGCGGTGCCTTTCTTCTCGGCGGGGCCCTGTTCAGCGGTGCCTGTCTTCACGGCGGGGCCCTGTTCAGCGGTGCCTTTCTTGTCTATTAAGGGAGCCAGACCTGGCCAGGACTCTCTGCTTAGTCGCCCTCCGACCGTGCAGTTGCTGGACCCTCCTGTGACGGAGTCCTGGGCCCGTGGGTGTCCTCCGTCACACCCGGGATGGGGCTTGTGGGGCCCTCCTGGTCCGTGCCCCTGCTGGCTGACTTCTCCGCCCTGCTGCCCTTGCCCTCCTTCGATGAGGCTCTCTGGCCCTTGCCTGCCCTTGATGTTGTGGCAGGTGACGGGCCACGACTTTGCTCCTTGGGGGCAGCCATGTCAGCCTTCTCACGGCGGGCCTTGGTTTTACGGGTTCTCTTTCCAGGGGGGGGCTGGCTGTTCCCTTGCTGCTGGCCGATGTATCTGTGCTGGGAAAGGGTGGACTCCAAAACCCGTGCACAATGGTCAGACTTGATGCAGGGCTGGTGGTGGCTGAGGTGCTCTTCGGACTCTTACCAGATGGAGGGGGTGGGTCAGGTGGTGCAAAGAGGTCAAGTTTGGAGAGGAAAAGTTTTTTAGGAGCAATGGGAAGGGTAGGTGCAGTGGGTATGGGAGTGGAGGGAGAGGATGTGGTTGTAGGAGAGTCAGGTGTGCTGTCTATGGGTGCAGGTGCTTGTGACGTAGGCTGTCGTGTGGTGGTTGGCTGTTGTGTGGGTGGCTGCCTGCGTTTGTGTGTTTTGGAAGAGGGGGTGACAGACACAGTGGGAGAGGACACAGGGGACGTGTAAATGGCAGTGGGGGTGGTGACTGCACGTGTGCGGACTGTACTGGAGGGTGTGGAGGTGATGGAAGTACTGGCTGATGGTGGTGTGCATGCAGGTGTGAGTGGAGACGTCACAGGGAGGGGGAGGGAGACGAGGAGGAGGGGGACACAGAGGTGGTAGTGACTGTTGGCATGTCTGCATCTGGATGTTGCTTGGGTGAATGCTTGTGGGATCTGTGGTGCTTATGTCTGGATGAGCTGCCCTTGGGTGTTGAGGTGTGTGCAGGCTGGTCTGATGGTGTGGATGGGATAGGCTGAGGAACAGGAGACTGGGAGATGGTGGAGGCAGTTAGAAGAGGGAGGCTGGAAACAGGGACAATGGCTGCCGTCAGTGCTGAGGCCAGAGCATTGAACGATCGTTGATGGGCAGCCTGACCCGAATGAATGCCCTCCAGGTATGCATTGCTCCGATGCACCTCCCTCTCTACCCCCTGGATGGCATTCAAAAGGGTAGACTGCCCAACAATGATGGTCTGTAGGAGGTCAATGACCTCCTCACTGAGGGCAGCAGGGGTAACTGGGGCAGGGCCTGAGGTGCCTGGGGCGAAGGAGATGCCCGCCTTCTTGGGCGAGCGGGCACGGAGCGAAGGCTGAGGGGCTGCTGGGAGGGCGGAGCTGGTGCGCTGGGTGGCGGCTGTAGCTGTTGAGGCGGGGGGCACGGATGTTGCCGCCACCGCTAGGGAGCTCCCTTCCGAGGACGTGTCAGTGTCGCTGGTGTCACCACGGGTCCCCGTTGTGGAGCTCCCCTCGCCCTCCGTATCACTGGTGACCTCGGTGTCTGAAGCATGGCCCACGAGGCCTTGTGAGTTGCAGCTCCCTCGTGCTCCGATGCCAATTCTCCTCCGCCTGATGATGCTAATGCACACATGCACAAGAAGATAAAGAAAAAGGGTGGGGGAAGAAATAAAGACAGGTTGAGTGCATGCATTGTCAACACCGTTGTCGGAGAGGACAGACACAGGAGCCTCCAGCACTACGCCGCGCAATCGGGGTACACTACTCAGTACTTGTGACTAGGCCTACAGGTCTATGGACAACAAATGCACACATGGGTGATGCTGGACCATGGATTGCTGTACTTGGCACCCTACAGAGGTGGGGGCGGGGGCACAGGGCCATGCCTAAAGGAGGGGACTACACTACAGAAAGCGCCCTGGCCTAATGTCACCCACAGCCCTCCTCCCCCACCCAGGCACCTCCACTGCGCGTAAAGATAGCAGAATGTGCTGGTACTCACCCCCTTGTGTCTGCTGTGATGTCCTCAAACGCCCATCCAAATCGGGGTAGGCCACCACCAGGATCCGGGACATCAGGGGGGTCAAGGTACGACTGTCACCCCTCCTACGTTGGGAGGCCATCCCCAGCAGTGACTCGGCGCTCTTCCTGGTCCCGCGGCGGATGTCCTCCCACCTCTTTCGGCAGTGGGTGCCCCGTCTGTTGTGGACCCCCAGGTCCCGGACTTCCTTGGCGATGGCACGCCAAATGTCGACTTTCTGATGGGCGCTGACCTATTTGACATGTACAGGGTGGGAAAGGAAATTTCAACATTTTTCTGCATGTTAGATGTGATTGCCCCCCCCTCCCCAACCCTGCCATGTGGCACATGCTCTCATCTGTCGTGCCTTGAACTCCTCATTCGCTCCCCACCCCACCATCTTACATCCACCATACACAACCCAGGCATAGCCCATTCAACGTGCACCCAGTGTACTTACCTGTTGGTCTGGAGGACCGTAGAGTAGCGCATACTGGGGCAGGACCCCATCCACAAGTTTCTCCAACTCTTCTGAAGTGAAGGCAGGGGCCCTTTCCCCAGTCGCAGCAGCCATTGTCTCTTCCAGACCGAGGTCACAGCAGCACTTGCAGTATAGGTCCTCTCCTGTGGATGATCAGGTCTCGAGTGATTAAGCAGATAGAAAATGGCGGTCACGCCCGCGGCCGTGCGTACCGCGGCCATGCATACCGCGACCGCCGGCGCACATCGTCATTGGCTCCTGAGACCCATAGGGTTCAATGTTAACCAATGCTGCTTTGCGCCGCGGTCTTCGACCGCCTACCGCCACGGTGTGCCACGCCAGCGCAGTGACCTCACATCCCACTGTCACACTTCACAGGTCAGGCAGCCGCCATTTCAAGGGCCCACATGGCATGATTTCTACTGCGTCACACAGGCCTAGGCCTTGCATTGCCACTCATACAAGCCGTTCCATGCATAGCGATTCGTGTACTGTGCAAGCTGTGTGAACGAACCTGTGGGTTGCTTGACTCTGTGCTCCATGTTGTCCTTCCTAGGCACCGTCCGCTGGGACTTGCGAGGAGAAGGATGAATCCTCCTGTGTACCGACCGCTGGTGGACCTGTCGACAATGGAAGAACGACATATTATACTTCGATACCGACTTGACCGAGCCACTATACATGAACTGTGTGCCCAGCTGGAGCCAGACCTGATGTCCCCCATCCGCCAACCCACAGGGATTCCCCCTCTGGTGCAGGTTCTGTCAGTACTCCATTTTTTGGAAAGTGGGTCTTTTCAGACAACAGTGGCCATGTCATCAGAGATGTCTCAGCCTATGTTTTCTAAGGTTTTGTCCAGAGTGTTGTCTGCCCTGATGAAATACATGCGGAGATACATTGTTTTCCCTGAGGAGGGTGATTTGGCCACTCTGAAGGGTGCTTTCTATGCCCTTGGACATATCCCCAACATCATTGGTGCCATTGATGGGAGCCATGTGGCTTTAGTACCCCCAAAAGACAATGAGCAGGTGTACAGAAATAGAAAAAATTACCATTCGATGAATGTCCAGGTGGTCTGTTTGGCTGACCAGTACATCTCCCATCTAAATGGCAAGTTCCCTGGGTCAGTGCATGACGCGTATGTCATGCGAAATAGCAGCATCCCTTATGTGATGGAACAGCTACAGAGACACCGTGTGTGGCTAATAGGTGACTCTGGTTACCCCAACCTGCCTTGGCTATTGACCCCAGTGAGGAATCCCCGGACCAGGGAAGAGGAACGGTACAATGAGGCACATGGGCGAACTAGGAGGATTATAGAACGGACCTTCGGGGTCCTGAAGGCCAGGTTTAGGTGCCTGCATATGACAGGTGGATCCCTAATGTACTCACCAAAGAAGGTGTGTCATATCATCGTGGCCTGCTGTATGCTTCACAATCTTGCATTGCGACGCCAGGTGCCTTTCCTGCAGGAGGATGGTCCAGATGGTGGTGTTGTAGCAGCTGTGGAGCCTGTGGAGAGTGAAGAGCAGGAAGACTACTTTCTGTGTTTCCCCCCAGTTACTTTTAACTGATTTTTGACTTTCCCTTTTCAGAGCTGTATGACCCACAGCGTGACTTCTGCTTTGTTTGCCCATGGACTAATGCTTATTGACATTGGTATGTTCTCATCACAATGTAATTGAACATTATTTCACCGTTATGTGTAATACATTTGCAAAGAATACAAGAAGACTCCTGAAATTTGAAGTGTAATTGGTGATTTATTTTAAGTGCTGCATATAGGTCCATGATAGTAAAACGGTGATGGGTGGGGGTGGAGTAATGTCCATGGCAGAGTCCAGTTCTCAGTAGCACAGGTGCATTGTCCATATGCCTGTGGAAGGATGGAGCAGGGGCAGTTCAAGGTTGGACAGGGTGACAATGTGGGACAGTGGGATGACATCAGGGGGTATCTTATGCTGGCGGGGGTCTTGGCATCCTACTCTGTCTTCTTGTGTGATCTCAGGTTCCGCTTGCGGGGTGGTTGATCTTCAGCAGGAGGTGGGGTTCTGGTGGCCTGTCGTTGTGTGGGGGCCTCCTGTGCACTAGCGCCGGCAGAGGTGGTAGGCTGTTCGTCGTCCGGGCTAGTGACAGGGGCCCTTTGGGGTGCCACATGGTCCCGCAATGTGGTGACTATCTGGTTGAGGGCCAGGACAATGGTCCCCATTGCGGTACCGATGTTCCTGAGTTCGTCTCTGAACCCCATGTACCATTCCTCCTGCTGTGCCTGGATCTCCTGGAACCTGGCCAGTACCGTCGCCATTGTCTCCTGGGAGTGGTGGTATGCTCCCATGATGGTGGTGAGGGCCTCTTGGAGAGTGGGTTCCCTGGGCCGGTCAACCCCCTCTCGCACAGCAGCCTTCCCAGTTCCCCTGTTTCCCCGGGCCTCTGTCCCCTGGACGGTGTGCCCACTACCACTGCCCCCAGGTCCCTGTTGTTGTTGGGGTGGTGGGTCAGCCTGGGTGCCCTGTAGTGGCGGACACACCGCTGATTGACGCGTCCTGGAGACAGAGGCATGGGCCTGCTGGGTGGGAGCTGTGCTGGTATTTCCAGAGGGGGTTGGGTCTGCTGTGGCCTGTGTCTGTATGTGGGGAACCGACTGTCCAGAGGTCCCCGATGGTCCGGGCTGGTCATCAGGTTCTAGGTCGACAGAGCTGCTGTCATCACTGGGGGCCTGTTCTGGGGGCGGGATGGACAAATCTGGACCCTCCTGGCCGGTGTGTTGGCGTTCGGGCCCTGCAGGGGTAAAAGAGTATGGTTATTGCTTCTGTGTGTGCCATGGCGTGCGATTTGTGGGTGCCCTTGTCCCCCAGTGCTGGCATTCCCTTGTGGGAGGAGCTGTGAGGGTGGTTTGTGGGGGGGGATGGGTATGTGCAGTGGTCATGATTAGGTGATGGGTGTCCATGGTTTGTGTTGGCATTCAGGGATTGGTGTTGTGTTGGGTGGGTTGTGCTGGTGAGACATTGGCAGGGAGGATGTGTGCTGGGGGGTTGGGGGTGAGGGTGGGGGTGTGGGTGTGGGTCGGCATGCTGGTGGTTGGGGGGGGTGAAGTAGTTGGGATTAGACTTACCAGAGTCCATTCCTCCGCCTACTCCAGCGAGGCCCTCAGGATGCAGGATTTTCAAGACCTCTTGCTCCCATGCTGTGATTTCGGGTGGAGTGGGTGGGGGTCCGCCGCCAGTCTTCTGCACAGCGATGTTGTGTCTTGACACCATCGACCGCACCTTCCCCCGTAGGTCGTTCCAGCGCTTTCGGATGTCTTCCCGGTTTCTGGGATGCTGTCCCACAGCGTTGACCCTGTTGACGATCCTTTGCCATAGCTCCGCCTTCCTGGCTATTGTGGTGTGCTGCACCTGTGTGCCGAATAGCTGGGGCTCTACCCTAATTATTTCCTCCACCATGACCCTGAGTTCTTGGTCCGAGAACCTGGGGTGTCTTTGGGGTGCCATGGGGTGGTGTGGGGTGGTGTTTGTGGTGATGAGTGTGGTGTGTGTGGTGGTGTGTGGTGTTTTGTGCGTGGATGTAGTGTGGGTGATGATGTTGTGTTCCTCTGTGTGTTGGGGTTTTCGATAGCTGTGCTCTCTCTCTCTCTCTCGCCTTCTCTACGAATTTCTAGTAGTGGGGGTTTGTGGGTGATGTGGGTGTGTGTTTTATAGTTGATTGGATGTGTGGGAGTGGTGTTTGTATGTGTGTCAGGTGTGTGTATTTCTAATTGTCCAATGTGGCAGTGTTTTGGGGCTGGGTGTGTATTTTGACCGCAGCGGTGTGTACCGCCAATGGAATACCGTGGTTAAATGACCGCCGCGTGGATTCGTGGGTCGTAATGGCATGGGCGTGTTTGCGTTGGCGTGACGGTGGAGGTTTGGTCATCTTCAGTTTATCGCTGACCGCTGATGAGGTGGCCTTCCGTGGATGTCGGGTTTTTGGCGGTTTGGCAATTGTGGGTCAGAATGACCGTGGCGGTTTACCGCAGCCGCGGCGGTAGAATGGCGGTCTTCTGACCGGTGGTAAGAGCCTTTTACCGCCGAGGTCAGAATGACCCCCTAGATGTTTTTTTAAAGATAATCGGAACTCTGCAGCACCCCATGTGGTGTGGGACTCATATAAAGCTTTTATTAGGGGGGTTCTGATTTCCATTTCTGCCCGGAGATATAGGGTGTACAGATTAGGCATTCTGAATATTGAGAAAGAATTAGAGAGTTTGGAGAAAATATTGGTTGAGGCTCATTTGGGTGGGAGAAGTGAAGACTCAATTATGCTAGAATTGGTTACTAAGCGAGCAGCCCTTTCAGCATTAATAGAGACGCAAGTAAGGGAGAAATGGGAGGCAAGTAAATTCACCAATTTTGAGTATGGTGAATGCGCGGGGAAACTATTGGCATGGAAAACAAAATCTGACCTCATTAGAAATCAGATTTCAGAGATAAGAGACCGCGGCACAGGGGTGGTTGTAACAGACTCCTTAGCGATTCAAAGAGCATTCCAGTTTTTTTTTAAAGCTTTATATAAAGAAGATTTCCCAGAAGTGGTGGAAGAAGCGATGCTAAAGGTAGAAGAATTAATATCAGGGAAATTTGATGAGGTAGAGGTGTCTCTTTTGGAGGAGGAGTTTTTGGAGGGAGAAATAGTACTGGCTATCGCAAAAGCAAAAAAAGGGAAGGCAGCGGTCCCTGATGGCTTAACTGTGGAGTTGTATGTAAAACGCGGTAGTATTTTAACTCCTCCACTCAAAGATCTTTTTAATGTAATTTGGAGGGGAGAATCCCAATTTCCAGGGTCTTGGAATGAAGCAATAATAACTGTCATATAAAAACCTGGGAAAGATTCTTCACTTTGTGAATCATACAGACCAATTTCCCTACTGAATAATGATTATAAAATATTCACAAGTATACTTGCTAGCAGATTAGGGGAGGGGACTGCGCCCCTGATCCATGAAGATCAAAAGTTTTTTTTTAAAAACAGGCATATATCAATTATCCCACAAATTAATTGGGGCAATTGATATGGCATCAGTGTCGGGTCTACCTGTGGCGGTTATTACTCTTGATGCTACGAAGGCGTTTGACCGAGTGAACTGGGGCTATTTAAATCATATTTTAGCAGAGTTGAACTTCGGGCCAAGGTTTTTAGGAGTTGTAAAAAGTATTTATGCCAATCCATCGGCTAGAGTTTTGATAAATGGGAGCCTAACCTCCCCGTTCTCTATTACTAGAGGGACTAGACAGGGCTGCCCTCTCTCTCCCCTGCTCTTCGATGTGTATATAGAGTCGCTTGCTTGTATGATTAAAACGGATGCCCTAATAAAACCTTTTGTTTACATGGGGTGGGAGAAAAAGGTATCTATGTATGCTGATGACATTATAATCTATACTACAGATCTCCCTGCGGCGTTAGATAGAGTGGAAGAGATAACACAAAATTTTGGCCAGGTATCGGGGTATCAAATTAACATGTCAAAGAAGGAAATCATGACATGGAACATGAATACCCATCATAAGTTAATAAAAGAGGAGATAAAATAACTTGGAGTTAGGATACCACAGGATCTGGAGAAAACGTTGTTGGTAAATTTGAAATTTTTGACGCATCAGATAGATAAACTGTTATTAAGCTGGGTACATCTTCCTTTGACTCTGTACGGGAGGGCAAATTTAGTAAAAATGTTTATTCTTCCAAAGCTCACTTTTCTTTTTAATATGATTCCGCTGGAATTTGCGGGAAAAAGAATACAGGATATACAATCGAAGATAGATAGTTTTATTTGGGCCTATAAGGGAATCAGGGTTGCCAGGAAGAAGCTTCGTAGAAGGTATATCAAGGGAGGGATTGCCCTCCCGGATATTCAGTTATATGAAGGGCATTCCAGTTAAAGAATGTTAAAGATCTATTAGTAGCAGAGGAGGTCTCCCCCCAGAAGAAGGCTATGCTGAGTGGCGAAGGGGAAGGGGAGCGGAATTTCCTGTACAAATTTGGCCGCCCAAGGTTCTATAAAAAAGTAAGGCTGAAATTACTAAAAGAGGCGGCTTCTCTGTGGGCTAGAATAAGGAAAATCACAGATTTATCATATTATAGTACCCATGCTCCCATTTTGGACTCCCCCGGAACTCCGGAAATTTTTAAAGACGCCATAGCTTGCCCTTTGAAGGAGGTATCATTGAATGGGGACAAGTACTACAGGAGGGGGCGTTGAAACCTTGGGGAACATTTGTCTCTAGCCAGTTTTCGATGTCTAGGTTTAAATATTATCAATAAAATGCATGGGTAAGATCTTTAAGAATAGCGGAAAAGGAGACCAATGAGTTAGTGGAGCTGTTACATAAGAATCAGCCATGTAAGAAAGAAGCTGCTGTCTATTATAGAATATTCTTGGCGTGTATGGATAGCTTAGACAATGAACATAATTTCCCTGGTTCTTTCTGGGAGGAGGTGGTGAATAAAGAGGAGATTAATATACTATGGGTAGGTTCTTGGCAACGTCGTTATAGAGTGGTCCAGGCTGCTGCTCTTTGAAAGAATCATTTATTTGTTTTGCAAAGAGCATATTATACCCCAAAGAAGTTAAACAAATTCAACAAAAATGCCCAGGCAGTTTGTAAAAAGTAAGGGTTAGTGGGGGCAGATGACATCCATGTGTTGATGCTATGTTCTCGGGCTTCAAATTTCTGTGGGGATGTGTTTGAGACTTTATCTTCTGTGATGCAGGTCCCACTGGTTGCTTCCCCAGGCTTAGTTTTATTTGGAGGCACCTTAGAACCGATAAACCTCTCAAGTGCTCATAGGAACTTGTTATTTTACTTAATACTTTTGGCAACGCGGGAGGTTTGCAGGCATTGGATTTCTTCTACTCCCCCAATCTGGTGGGAATGGGTGGACGCTGTAATGAAAATCTGTCAATTAGATCTTTGTAGAACTGGATCCAAAGATGTTAAAGAATTATGGAAATCTTGGGTGAATTGGTTTTCTCCAAGTACTAGTTCTTGAGCAAACTGTCCAATGATTATTTTCAAGGAGAGGGTGGCATACAATCACTCCCACCCTTCCGCTATGAGTCTTCTGGATGGGGCTGGCCTTTTGTCTGATCCATAAGGGATCAGAATATATATCGGGTCTGGCCGTAATGGAAGAACTACAAGAAATATGAGGACAAAAAAAAAAGAAGATAGTGGCAAAATTAGATAATTCTAATGCTCTATTTTGTGGCAGTGTGGTCGAGCAGTAGGCTTATCAGAGGGTAGTGTTAAGCATTTGTTGTACACACACAGGCAATAAATGAGGAACACACACTCAAAG